>NC_051407.1:4197189-4197408 GCF_015228065.2 Penaeus monodon
ATCCACGTGGGTGTCGCTGCTATCATCGGTATCGTAATTTTATTTTGTTTTTGCTTTTCCATTTTTTCTTGAGCCGAGGCCATATCATGGGTTTCCATGATTGACGTTTCGTTTCCTCTTCATAATTGATATGTAAATTCCTCTGTTTTTTTTCCCCGAAGCGTATAATCTATTTCTCCGGGCAATCGCGTTTATATGCCGTGACCTTGGTCAGATCTT
>NC_051407.1:4197550-4198096 GCF_015228065.2 Penaeus monodon
TTGACGTCATGCACCCACTCACACAGGTGGGCAGGGAATCAGGAAGCAAACAGGTGGCTAGCCATGCATGCAGACAAGATAGAGGCGCGAGTATGCATGCGTGCAGGCAGAGCATTTAGCAAGCGGTGAATGGCGTGTGATCCTCGCCCTCCAGACACAAGGAGGCCCCATCGCTGTATGCAAATTCCCCCGAGCCTTATAAGGGCCTAGAAGAACTCCTTGCCCCCCCTCCCCCCTCCCCCTCCATCGGTCCGCCCCCTGGAGATGCACCTGACCTTGCCTCGGACGCCCGCTCCCGACGCCTGCTTTTGAGGGCGTTTGCATGACTCTTGCAAAGTGACTGCTTTATGGTCGTCACTTGTCTTCGCGAGCGCCGGGTCGTCTTGACTGCTTCATTAACTTTCGGTTTTAGGTCGTCGCACGCCCCTCTGTTTTTAAGAGTCGTTTTCTGAAGGATGAGAGTCAGGGGTGGACAGGAGGAAATTCATGATAAATAAGGGATGAGGAAAATGCACTTTTTCCTATTTATTATATATATATACTTTT
>NC_051407.1:4198176-4199034 GCF_015228065.2 Penaeus monodon
AATGGAAACAAAATATAGCTGCATCTTCCGGTTTATCTTCGAATAGGCATTTTATTTTTGGTGAAAGAAGTAAATATGACTTTGGGAAGATTAAAAAATATGAAGGATAGATGAAGATAAAAATGATGAAAGAGAAAATTAGTAAAGAACGTAAAAACAAATAACAAGAGGGAGAGAGGTAAAGGGAATAAAAAAAGGAATAACAAGGGAATTTAGATAAGATCATGAAAGGATGAAAACCTAGAAATAAAGTATAGAAAGCGAAGAGTCTAACGGAGGGAGAGACGTCGTGTTTTCGGATGATTATAAGATGAAGTTCTAAGTGTGAATTATTATTGTGAATTATTGTGAATTATTATAAAATTACGCTCTAAGTGTGAAAAGGGTCAAGGGAGATCCAAGAGGAAGAAGAGAAGGAAGAGGAGTTTAGGTGATCGAATAAATGACGTAGAGATGACATAAAAGAAGGAACCGAAACAGATAAACTTTCTTATAAGAGATACGAGTGATAAGGTGACGGAAGGGGGGAATGGCGTCTGAGTGATGTATAGAGTCGCAAAGGAAAGAGAGGAAGGAGGAGAGAATTGCGAAGAAGAGGGGGAGGGAAACAAAGAAAAGGGTGAAGGAATAACGAATGGAAGAGACAGAGGATGGGAGGGACGAGGGTCTTTTTACGATGCATGAAATATTTTATGTTATAACAGGGAACATTTGCATTTGCTTTTTGTATTGAGTTTGCCACGTTTGATTTATTACTTGACGTTCGTATGTGTGTATTTATAGGTATAGGTTTGTTGTTTTGTTGTATTTGTTTATTTGTTCTCGTTTAGGTAATGAACTCGAGTCTGAAAAGGAGAG
>NC_051407.1:4199071-4199786 GCF_015228065.2 Penaeus monodon
CAGTTTCCTCAAGACCACAATTTCGTGATTTCTCCTTCTCTTCCTCTCCCTTTTGACTTTTCCCTCCCTCGATTTCTCTTTCTGGTCCTCTTTCTTTTTTCCCCTTCTCCCTCTTTTTCTCTTTCTCCCCTCCTCTTGCCCCCTCTTGTTGTCTTTCCTCTCCCCTTTCCCTTTCTCTTTCCCCTCCTTTATCCCCCTCCCCTCCCCTTTCCATCCTGTCTCTCCCTCCCCTCCCCTTTCCCTCCTGTCTCTCCCTCCCCTCCCCTTTCCCTCCTTTCTCCCCTTTTCCTCCTGCTTCCCTTCCCCTCCCTTTTCCCTCTTGTCTCCCCCTTCCCCTTCCTTTTCCCTCCTGCCCCGCCCCCCCCTCTCACTCCTCTTTCCCAGCCAGAGAGTCCTTTGCGGTTTGACGGGTGGAAACTTAAACAAACTTACGTCTAATGGCTGCCTCACCTGCCTGCGGCCTGGGTGTCGTTACATCATCGACGACCTGACGCAGACACGCCCACGCCTTGGCTTACTTTCCTTCCTGCGACGGGCGGGAGATTAAAAGGCTTTTCAAGAAGGTTGTTTGGGCGCGTGTGTTGGCGGGGTGGGTGTAGGGTGGGGGTAGTAGGTAGCGGTGGTTTTCGGGTATGTCTCTGGGGTTTAAGTAGGGGGGGGGAGGGCGTGCATCAAGTTGTTTGCATGGTATTGGGGGAATTTTTAATTTAATGTT
>NC_051407.1:4200108-4200569 GCF_015228065.2 Penaeus monodon
TATTAGATCTAGGGGTTCATTAAAGTTGGTTTATCAGTTACCCTGTCAGTCATTCTGTTTTATATTGGCATGTTTGCTATGTAGAAGTGTTATGTTGAAGGTAACATGTATAGCATTCTTTTCTTTTAAAATGTTATGATGTTTGGGGTATTCTAATGTAATACAGATAACTGCAATTCAATGTTCGGCCTTATCTGTGATACTCTGTGACTTGATTGATTTTCAGAATACTTTGCATTGCTTGGAATCGGCAGTGAACGTTGTTGTTAGATACGTAACATGCGTGCACATGCAGGCACGCACCCCCCCCCCCCACACACACACATGTACGTACACCCACTCCCCAACACAATTCCGCACACGCACGTCCGTATTTATGCAGTGCATGTTATGGGTAACCAGTGAGCGGCCGCGTCAGCCCCACCCCGGGCTTGTTTTTCGTGTGCAGTGAAAGACAGTTA
>NC_051407.1:4200713-4200841 GCF_015228065.2 Penaeus monodon
AGATCATTCCCTCAGATCAAAAATAATTAATGTTCCGTAATTAAGGTGCGAATCTGCCTTCGCCTACTTATTTTTAATTTTAGAGAGAAAAAATGAAGAGAAAAGGGGAGGGGCAAATTGATTGATTT
>NC_051407.1:4201760-4202007 GCF_015228065.2 Penaeus monodon
TTGTAACTCCACACCATTTTCATTCCATATTAAACGGAAACATCTCTCTTACTTTTACGACTGTGCCATCTAATGCCTTTTTTTTCTCTCTCTTTTTTTCCCCAGGTACGTGAAGGAAGGAGCCTGGAAAGTGACACAGTTTAAGCCATGAAAGTGAGTTCAAAAGACCGTGGGAACGAAACCAGGCCTTCGGATCGTGCGAGTTGGCGATCGGCGTCGCTTGGATTTCGTTATCGCGAGATCTGTC
>NC_051407.1:4202248-4202348 GCF_015228065.2 Penaeus monodon
ATTTGACATCGCGATTGTCAGCAGATTTCGTTATCGCTATTACGATTTTTTCCAATTTTTCAGTTTGCTTGTTGATCAATTATTCAATTTATAGGATATG
>NC_051407.1:4202529-4202656 GCF_015228065.2 Penaeus monodon
ATGGATACTTTAGCAACAGTCACGTCTCGATCTGCAACCATGTTTTTTCCGTCTGCATTCGTACTATTTCTTACCGCTACCATTCGCGTGTCTGACTTCAATTATTAGCCTTTCTTTGTTAGATTTC
>NC_051407.1:4203156-4203435 GCF_015228065.2 Penaeus monodon
ACCTAGGCTAACTTTACCCACATGCCCTCACCACCCACAAGAGCTTCATCACTCGTTTTCACCATTCAGCACGTCACCACGCCGTTGCCGCCTCACACAATTGCGAATACGTTCACAATTCCGCGCCCTCACGCCACTACCTTGTCGTGTTGGCTTTTTACTGCTCTCGTAAAGAGGCGTCACCGGCCCAGCAAGAAAGTCGGAAAGCAATGTATTTGTGTGTGAGGGAGTGGGACGTTTTGTGTGTGTGTCTGTGAGTGAGAGAGAGAGAGAGAGAGA
>NC_051407.1:4203533-4203641 GCF_015228065.2 Penaeus monodon
CTGTCTGTCTGTCTGTCTGTGTCTGTGAGTGAGTGAGTGAGTGTAGTAATATATGTAAATGTCTGTCATTTCTTTTCTTTCCTATTTTTTTGGTATGTGTTTCTCAAG
>NC_051407.1:4203769-4205887 GCF_015228065.2 Penaeus monodon
CGTGAACAGAGAAATTACCAGTTTAACTAAATCTCGCCTGATCAGAGTTCATAAAGGGCGATACAGGTAATTAAGGCTCATTAAATTCGAACCGTAGAGAGAAGTCATTAAGAGCAGGAACGATGTATCAGAGGCCACTGTCTTTGCTAATGATAATCTGTCTCTCGTTGTTCATATTTGCCCTCAGTTGAAACTCCGAATATTTGTGTTTGGTTAGAGGGTTCGTTGGGGAATGTTCAGATGTTAGGAAGTGCTGTCTGTGTGTGTAAAGTGTTCTTTTGAATTTGTTGTGATTGTGTCTCGCGCTTTTGCGAAAGTATTGGCTAATGTAGGTTCTGAATGTACGAATGCTTGTAAGTATTCCTTTTTTGAGCTTTATTTTGTGTTATCTGACGAATAATTTTCCTTCTGTATTGTTTATAGTTTTTGTCGTTGTAATGCATAGACCTATGGTTTCTAATAGTGTATGTAGTGTCTTTAGGTAAAATGTAGCCAGGGCGGATACTTATCATTGTAATCTTATCATTTATATAAATGGACCCCGATTCAAGATTTCAAGGGCATGGAGGTTATAAACCTTTGCCGTGGGTTTCAATAATGTGCTGATCATTATAATCGTACCACGATAACAACCGATGCTCTTTTCTCTGCCCCCTGTGCGGTTAGTTCCAACGCGTGGCTATGGGTCTCTGTCATATTACGAATTGTCATATGTCAGACATGTCCGCTGAGATTTGAAGTCTCCGATCCGCCGACGGCAAAGTAACAGACGCGCATCTGTTCGTGAAGTCTCAATCAAGCCCACATTTCTCAAAGCTTTTGGTCTGATTTTGACAGGTGCTCAGCCAAGCGAACATTTATCTCTTTTTTTAACGAGGCAGCTTAAAAACTCAGACTAGATAAATCACGTGCATTCTTGCTCAGCTGCAGCATGTGCTCTGACTATCAACTGTCTGTTTTTTTTACAGCCTGCAATTAATTTTGGCGGAGGCGCAAGTTAACAAGCTCGCTCGCGTTAACATTAACGAACTCTTGTAGGTTAGCCTGTAAATAACAGAGCTTGTAGCACTTCGGTCGAACCACAGTGCAATGTTGTAGCCCTCATTGCATGCATATATCTTGTCGCGCCTCTTGTCCGAGTAGTCCACCTCCCCTGTGGTTTCTGTGTCTTTCTCTTTAGACTTTCTCGGTGTTAGTTTCTTCATTATTCGTCTTTGTTCTGTTTTTTTGCCTCTCGATTGCTTCTCTCTGCTCGTAAATGTCGGTTTATTTTACTGTATTTGTTCCTGTCAGTCTTTCCGTTATATTTTGTGTTCTGTGTCTTGTTCCTTATTTCCCTCTGTATTCATCCCCTCTTCTCCCCTTTTCGTCTGTCACTTCGCTTTTTCTTATCGCCTCTTTCATCTTCCTATCACTTACTGCTTCCCTCTACACGTGCCTTTCTTCTTCTCCCTCACCTCTCCTTTATCACCTTTTAATTCCTGTCTCGTTTTCCTGTCCGTCTCCTCTTTCGCCTTTTCGTTACCATACTGTCTGACTTCCATCTATTTATCAGCCTCATCACCTTGTCGTCATCTGTCCCTTTGAATTTATTTTATCGTATTTTTCTTAGCATTCACATCTTCATGTATGCTCCTTCACCTCTTTTTTTTATCATATTATCTTATTTCCATCCATCATCCTATACTCGATCGTGTCT
Source organism: Penaeus monodon (assembly GCF_015228065.2). Taxonomy (NCBI): domain Eukaryota; kingdom Metazoa; phylum Arthropoda; class Malacostraca; order Decapoda; family Penaeidae; genus Penaeus; species Penaeus monodon. The sequence goes on from NC_051407.1 coordinate 4,205,469, forward strand.
TAATGTTTGCCACCTCTTCTCTACTTCTCTCTCTATCAGCCTTATCGCCATGTCCTTATCTGTCCCTTCGCTTCCTCTTTATCGTATTTTCTGACTTCCATTCTTCATCCTCTCCTCGAACGTGTCTTCATGTATGCCACTTGTCTCCTTCTCCTCTCTCTGTCAGCCTCCTCATCCGTCCTTTCGCACCTTCTTTGTCATATTCTCTGAGTTCCATCCATCATCCTCCCCTTCGACGCGTCCTCATGTACGCCCCCTCGCCTTCTGTGTGTACATGCTCCTCCATTGACGCGAGCGAGCATAATGCCTCCCTGACCCGCTGTCTCTGAACTTGGCTTCGTCGAGTAAGCGGCTTGTGCGGGATTCGCGAAGACGCCTGTGGACACGAAGGATCATGGAGTGTGTCTTGGTGTTTATTC
>NC_051407.1:4206074-4206340 GCF_015228065.2 Penaeus monodon
CACCCCTACCCCTTCCTCCAACTTTGCGTCCTTCCCCATTGACATTGCATTGCTCAACTCCTGGATGTTCACGGTTTTAGAAATGATGATGTGATAAATCGATATGAAAGTGAATCTCTGTCGGCTTAGACAGAGTTTATTCTTTTTATTCGGGAATGCGTTATAATTTTTCCCTTTAGCACCCATTGGGAAAAAATGTGTCGAATTCTCGAATAAATAGAATGAATATGCATTTTGTCTTTGTCTACCTGTGTTTGTTTGTCTGC
>NC_051407.1:4206431-4206641 GCF_015228065.2 Penaeus monodon
GGAGAAGGGGCAGGGCATTGGGTTAAAGCAAGGACGAGGCCCATCTCAGCCGGGCATGATACCCGTGGTAACAAAGCCGAATTAAGTGACGAATGAAGACCGAGAAGTAAAAATAGATCTGAAATTACAGAGAGCGATACGGCGACGAGTGGGAATTGCGTGCACCAACAAATGCGGAAGTGGGAGATTAAACGGAACTTGAGAGGGGAG
>NC_051407.1:4206675-4206892 GCF_015228065.2 Penaeus monodon
TGTAAATATGATACCTAAGCTGGACTTGATATCATTAGAAGGATTAAGAGAAAAGGCAACACAACACGAGAGAGGTTTATGTTGCGTGAATTAATGGCGGTTGGAGAGGAGAGGCGAGGGTCGAGTGACGAAAGGGCGAGAGGAAGACGAAGATGGGAAGGAAGGCGCGAAAGAAGGGAAAGGAAAGGGCAAGGGAGATTCGAGGATTGAGTGACGG
>NC_051407.1:4206938-4207306 GCF_015228065.2 Penaeus monodon
GATTCGAAGATCGAGTGACGATTAAAAGACAAAAATGCGAGAGAAAGGAGGTGAAGATGCGAGGACTGAGTGACGAAAAGAAGGCGAATATGCGAAAGAAAGAAAAGGAAATGAAGATCCGACAAAAAATGCGAAAGAAGGAAGAGGAAAGGAAGAGCAGACGAAAATGCGACAGAGAGGAAAGGAAGAAAAGAAATGAGGATGCAGGGACCGAGTGACGAAAGGAAGTCGAAAGAGAAGACGAATGAGTTGAAAGCATAAACTGGAGGGCTTCTCAGGGCGGTGGGGGTCGTGTTGGAGGTGCCACTGTCAGTGCCTGTGCCCATTATTGTGGTGAACTGGCAGTTATATTTTTCCTCCTCTTATTA
>NC_051407.1:4207515-4207615 GCF_015228065.2 Penaeus monodon
TTTCCCTCTTCAACGGCGTGTTAGTAAAGATGGACGAGATTCAAGATAAAGAAGAAGTGAAGCGATTGGTGCGAAGAGAGACAAGGTAAAGATCCTGATA
>NC_051407.1:4207753-4208062 GCF_015228065.2 Penaeus monodon
CTTCCAGCAATTGAACCTATACTATCAGAGATAGAAATGATACTGATGGTTGGCAATATCATTAGCAATTGCAATGGAATCATCAACTAATAGCAACTAATGGCATTATTCTTGTTTCGCTTTGCAATCCCGCCAGTGCAGTTGTCGAGCGGGAAAGCTGGCTTTGCATAAGTTGCAACTTTTCGACGCTTCAATGGCCGTTGCTGAAAGTTATCGTCGATCTAAGTGGGGTTGATCGTTTGCTGCAACATTGCAACTTTTTTCGAATTTATACATCAAAGGGAATTACGATGAAAAAATGATGACGTG
>NC_051407.1:4208308-4208416 GCF_015228065.2 Penaeus monodon
TGTGTGTAGGATTTTTTCCTTATCGGGCCAATATGCCTTTGAGAGATTGATGATGATTTGGTTGAACGCGCCATGTCTGAATGGTATTGCTGTATTTCCTCGTCTCAG
>NC_051407.1:4208460-4208709 GCF_015228065.2 Penaeus monodon
GTCATGTTCACCACCTGTTTTGTTTGAGGAAATTTAAAGGAATCGAAAAGAAGAAAAAAACGAAAATGCCATAAATATCGAATAGAAATGTTTAGAAATTAATTGTTACATATATCGGATGCCAAGAAAAGCAGGAGTGTTATGTATACTGTATCGGATGCAGTATGAAAAGCGCTAAGCCGGAATATGTATCACGCATAATTTTGACGAAGGAACCGAAGCTATGTAATAATTAAAATGGTTATGATG
>NC_051407.1:4208965-4209197 GCF_015228065.2 Penaeus monodon
GACCGATAACCCAATGAAATGTTGACGTCGCGAGTGTGTCGTGTGCATCTCGGTGTTGGCGACCGCAGCCTGTCAAAGCGTATTTGTGGCTCACCAGCGGCACCGCTTTTAATTTCATCTTTTAATTGGAAGCCTTGCTTGCCTTTTTGGATGATTTTGCTCGTTTTATTCTATCTTTTTTTTTTTTTGTATTCTGTCTCCGGGAAAGTCGTATTAATTTTGTTTACTCTAT
>NC_051407.1:4209479-4209785 GCF_015228065.2 Penaeus monodon
CAATTTTGTTATTAATGTATTGTCCACTGCTGCCACTTTTGATATATCTCATTTTCAGTCTTGGAAGAAAAACGTCATTGGTCAGTTCTGGCCAATTTAGGCCTATTGTGTTACTGGAATTGTTGGGAATATGTCCTGTGACGATTTCGGTTTTCGAAGATTGAAATCAAGGTCCTTTGACGTCGCTTTTGCTGACGTCGTTTATTTATGTGTCCTCAGTGCCATGGGAGAGACTTGTGCAAGAATGATAGCCTGATATATAGTCGGGTGCAGCTTAATGTTGAGCCTCTAATTGCCTTTCTGTCC
>NC_051407.1:4210097-4210300 GCF_015228065.2 Penaeus monodon
AATGGGGCTATGTACACACATGTAAACTTGTATCCCATCGTTATTTTCATATTAATTTTTATTTTTATCATTGTTAATGAGGATTTACGCGTTTACTTTAATCAGCGCCATCATTATCATGCCTTTAATTTCGCTATAAAAATAACAAAGCTGTGCACCGGAAACTATCCTAAGGTTGCGGGTCAAAGGTGAGGCTGGAGGTC
>NC_051407.1:4210324-4210421 GCF_015228065.2 Penaeus monodon
AAGCGATGCCGAAAGGAGTATTTGACGGAAGGCGCCGGCAGGGTTGACCGTCACGCTGCCAGGTTTGTTGATTTGGAAGCGTGATCGGATGGCCACG
>NC_051407.1:4211078-4211288 GCF_015228065.2 Penaeus monodon
ACGCACACGAGGCACATGGCCATGACAGGTAAACACAAAAAAACAAGAATAATGACGAAAACTTGGTCCGGGTGTCAACAGCGCCAAAAGATGCGATAACTTAACCGCGAAACTTGGTTGATTCTCACACTCGTTAAAAACTTGCCTCGTTTACATTGGTCTGTCGCGTCTAATATCTCTTCCGTCTTCTCCTCTTATTGTTGTTATTAT
>NC_051407.1:4211487-4211742 GCF_015228065.2 Penaeus monodon
ACTCACTCTTTCTAAACTAAGAGGGCATCTAAACCCCCCTTCCTAGATATAGTGTCCATCTTTTGAATTCAGAATATTTAATTTTACACTATTTTTTCTCTCTCGGTCCTTTCACTTGTTTACAAATTAAAGTTTAAAGACTTCTGTTTCAACTGTTCTTACACACCACCATTAAGCAAGTTTTTACTGCACGGTGAAAAGTGACGTAATATAACGGTACGTTGTTAATGGGTTTGTGTTTGTAATGCTATGTTA
>NC_051407.1:4211810-4211957 GCF_015228065.2 Penaeus monodon
CTGCGTTTAAATATTATATTATTGTATGATTTTGTTTCTTTTTACAATACATTCTCTTAACATGAATTTTCCTTCCTGCTTGCTTTCCTGCCTCAAACCATCACTGTCCAAATCAAAATTTTATAGAAGGATTTTCGGGTCCCACAC
>NC_051407.1:4211996-4212215 GCF_015228065.2 Penaeus monodon
TATTACATCAGATTTGAAACAAAAGAAAAGGGAAACTAAAGGGTATCCTCGTAAAAAAAGTAAATATATATTTTTTTCGGCTTTAAAAAACAGGTAGCTCTTAGCCCAGAGACATACAAACGGCCGCAGAAACCAAGGTACATTCCCAGGGCTTGGACTCGGCTGTCTCTTGTTACGTGACAGCCGCACGTGCATAATTATCTACAGATACTCTTGCTC
>NC_051407.1:4212249-4212564 GCF_015228065.2 Penaeus monodon
ACGCCTTGCACAGTTTGCTTATAATGTGTGTAAGATCTCTAAACTGATTTGGGTATTTGGGTAAGGTTGCTTGTGCCTTAGGGAGTAGACAAGGTGGTGTTTATGAGGAACAGGACATTTAAATAACTGAAGAGATATTAATTAACTTGTATATTTGCTTCACGTAGAATATCGCCAGCTAGTGTTTGCCTGCGCATCTCATGATGATGGTAATGTATATAGTTTCTCCTCTTAATTTAGAATCCATGTTGACTGGAAGTAAACACACAATCTCCTTTTCCCCCCAAGGCAGACTTCGCTGTGGGGTCATCCTCT
>NC_051407.1:4213066-4213256 GCF_015228065.2 Penaeus monodon
TTCATACACACCTTCGTATCCAGTGTACTGTACAGTCGTCGTGAAAGTGTGCTTGCGGATTTTTCGTATTAACTGCGGTAATATCACCTTCGTATTCTAGAAACCTCCTCACTTCCTTGTATCGTTGGAGCCGCAGGGAACTCGAAAAGAACACCTGTATCGAGAGATTGGCGGGAGCAGATAAGCCCGT
>NC_051407.1:4213507-4214285 GCF_015228065.2 Penaeus monodon
ATTTTTCTTTCCAAGATTACTATTTTTCTTTTTTATTGGCAGCTTATGTAGGTTATTAGTGGTAGCATCTACAATAACAACCAAAATGGCAGGAATGCAAGCATATTAGCTCCATGTGCGCGTCAATAATCATAGGTATTACTGTTGTTTTTTGTGTTACTGCTTTTTGCTTTTGCTAATAATAGTTTTCAAAAAATGTGAAAATGATGTACTGGCTGTGTCCCGTCCTGATGTTCGTCCTCAGTAGCTGTAATGGCACACCGTCTCCAGGTAGAGTTACGCAGAACCACTCCCAGGTGATGCTAACGAAGTAATTAATACCTTCTCGACGTCTCGTGCCCTGATCGTGGTATCCGCTTGTTGTCACGAGTCTGCAGACGCACTCGCGCACGTGCGCAGGTGAGAAAAGAGACTCGCAGACATACGCATGGGTAGGTATATGTGTATAGGCTTATATACGCAGCGACTTCCGTACACAGTTGTATAGGCCTACACGCAAATCGAGCGAGACGGACAAGCCAGAGAGGTACACAGACGGACACGTTCGTAAATAAACACAGAAATACATTCGCATGTAAGTACACAAATGTTTTATTCCATCCGATCCAACGGTGCATTATGAACGTGCGATAAAACACATCACATAATGATCTACCTGTCACTACCAATTAGCATAACAATCATCAGTACAGGCCACCTAACCATAGAAGACATAGATTTATAACTCATAATCTGACAGATCCCGAGTGACGTTGAAGACAAGGCTTGACATTCCGAA
>NC_051407.1:4214606-4214717 GCF_015228065.2 Penaeus monodon
GCTCTTGCCATTGTTCTGACGGCGATGGCAAATGTAGCGTGGCCGACGGCTGTTCGGGCGACAGTCTGACCCTTCGTTAACGTGCCACCTGGTCGATGCTTACCATTTTCC
>NC_051407.1:4214801-4215003 GCF_015228065.2 Penaeus monodon
GACGTTCTTCTCGCTATTTTTTAAATCCTATTTCGAGCATTTTTTCCATCATGGCTTTTCGAGGTATTTAGGCCTTCGCTCTTTTTCCCCCCGATCATCACATGACGTATTCACTGTGTGGGCGTGTACTGTCACGCGTCACGGCAAATTAGTGGGCGTAATGGGCGTATATCCCCGTTGTCCCCATTGCGTGTACGTGCGA
>NC_051407.1:4215153-4215230 GCF_015228065.2 Penaeus monodon
TTATGTGAAAATAAATGAAGCAAAGAACACCAGCTGGAGTTAGCACAACCCCCGTCCACCCTGACTCTGCGTCGCAT
>NC_051407.1:4215320-4215388 GCF_015228065.2 Penaeus monodon
CGTGTTCGCGCGGTGTACGATTTCAGGTGTATTCTCCCCGCATTTCGTCGAAGTCTGACGTGGCTTGC
>NC_051407.1:4215415-4215742 GCF_015228065.2 Penaeus monodon
TGCGAGTGTATACAACGGGATAGGAGAGGATGGCATAAGTTGGGATAGGTTGGGATAGGATAGGATGGCAGAAGATGGGGTGGAATAGGATAGGATAGGATGGGGTAAGATGGGATAGGTTGGGATAGGATAGGAAGGCAAAAGATGGGGTAGGAGAGGATAGCATAAGATAGGATAGGATAGGATGGCATAAGAAGAGGTAGAATGGGATAGGATGGCAGCAGGTCGACTAGGATAGGATAAGACAGGATGACAGAAGATGAAATAGAATAGGATATGATAGAACGCACTTGTTAAATAATGATAATTATTATAATATTGTTTTCT
>NC_051407.1:4215826-4215915 GCF_015228065.2 Penaeus monodon
GTTTGTTTCATGTCTTTTATTCTGGGTGTAACGTTCTTCTTTTGTGTTGTTATTACGAGCTCCATGTAATTATTTTTAGTGAGAAGCTG
>NC_051407.1:4216435-4216654 GCF_015228065.2 Penaeus monodon
GCACGGACACTGTTATCGCCTTATCCTCCTTCGCTTTCATCTTCTGTCTTCGTGAACGAGGCTATCATTTTTGTTATTTTTCGGATCCTCTTCCCTTCGTTGTAATAGACAGTGACTCACGCCCTTTAGCATTTTGCTTGGAAGAAAAAAAATGAGTTTTGCTTGGTAACATGATTACATTTAGTATTCTAGCTTGGATGGGAATGCCTGGTTTGTTTA
>NC_051407.1:4216935-4217276 GCF_015228065.2 Penaeus monodon
ATATTTACATTTTTGTCTATTCACCTTTCTATTTATTCTTTATTTGGTTATTTAGTTGCCCCCCTAACTTATTCCATCCTTTTATCCTTCTATCTATCCACCTATCCACCTATGGTCCACTCATCCACTCCAACTAACATTTCCTCCTTTCCTTCCTTACTCCACCCCCTCATACCTCACCCTTGCTTCCCCATCCTTTTCCTCTGCCCCTCCCCCCTTCTCTCTCTCTCACCTGTGATAAAACAGTAACACACTAGTTCCGTTACGACACGCTGGAGTTTCGTAAAAAAAAAAATCCGGTCCCCTTTCGCGTGACTCGAGAAGGCGTACGCAAAGACCCC
>NC_051407.1:4217319-4217593 GCF_015228065.2 Penaeus monodon
AACTTCCTCACGCACGCGAGTCTTTTCGGAACTAAGGGGAATACGCATGCCTCGTTTCCAGCCCCCACTTTGAACCCGTAACCCTTATTTTGTATCATTGTCTTCCTCTAATGGCCCATTGTCAAGAGTCCTGCTAAGGGGAGTGCTTCCGGTAAGAGACAAGTGGGGGGGGGGAGAAGAAGGCGGGATTCTAGCCACGTGCTGGGCATAATGGGGCAATAATTTTGCACAGTGGCGTTTTCTCTTGCCCCGCCACACTCTGCATGGGTGCGCC
>NC_051407.1:4217669-4217863 GCF_015228065.2 Penaeus monodon
TTGTTGTTGTTAAGAGAGCTGGCATGATGTCGTTTTGTTTGCGTTTAGCTTGATGTGCTGCGTGACTTGGCACTCGTTCGCTGACCCTTCTCGTTGTGGGATTGCTGTGTGATGAGTTTACGTCGGTTCATGTGTTTGGATGGAACTGTTATTACGTGGTTTTGGAGTGGGGTCGTGCGGGTGATGTCTCGCCC
>NC_051407.1:4217933-4218085 GCF_015228065.2 Penaeus monodon
CGCTCGTCTTTTTCTTTTAGTTTTAATAGTTCTCACTGTTTTTGTATGCCGTCTGTTTCATTCATTATTCTTTGGTTACTGTGGTTTGCTAATTATGTTTTTCGTGTAATATATATGTGTTTATCTTTAGTTGTCTTGCTCTCCTTTGCCTG
>NC_051407.1:4218650-4218734 GCF_015228065.2 Penaeus monodon
TGTAGCCTTCACTCGTACAAAGAGTAAACAGCACCTCGCACTTTTGCCCCTCAATCATACTGTTCATTGTTAGGTGTGATTATG
>NC_051407.1:4218907-4219240 GCF_015228065.2 Penaeus monodon
CCCAAGCACTGATGTAGCTGCTGATGGACGAGATTGTGGGGAGGAGGTGAAGGTTTAGCTCACTTGTTACTGAAGGACCATCGTGGCAGGGTATGTGGCCTGTTTTTTTTTAGGGGGGGGGGGTCAGATTTTCAGTGACTGGTTTATATGGATTTTTTTTTGCGTCTATAATATTTAGGTATTTTAATACAAATGGAGGGGGAAGTTGGTGTCTGATTTTGTTCTCATGGCATTTTGTTGAGCTCTTCAAGCAGGCAAATTTCAGGATTTTTCGTTTTTTTCGTGACTGCCGAAACAATTGAAGACTTACAGGCTGTTTAGTAAATAGCTATG
>NC_051407.1:4219279-4219522 GCF_015228065.2 Penaeus monodon
AAACCAGTGCCTATCATAAGGGAAATCACGCGATTGAAGAAGAATAAAGACACAGAACGTGTTATTGCAGTTATTGCCTCTGGTATGCAAGCGTCTGGCATTACAATGAAGATTCCGGCGGAGGGCTGCCGTTTCCGGAAATTGTATCGAGGGAGAAAATTGAATCATTGTGTCTCTCTGGAATCCGGGGGACACAGAAACGCTCTCGGTGGATGGGCTCGGTTCGCGCGACAAGTTCCCGAC
>NC_051407.1:4219549-4219616 GCF_015228065.2 Penaeus monodon
TTGCGGTCACATGAGGTGGAGGAGGAGGATGGGCGTAAGAGCTGGTGCTTGCGCTTATCGACGGGTG
>NC_051407.1:4219906-4220093 GCF_015228065.2 Penaeus monodon
GCCACAGTGTATGTACGTGTGCATGAAACAAGCACTGATCACTGGCGTAATGACTTTTTATTACGATAATGAACCGGTTTACCTGTTTGTGACTGGAATTGCCGAGGCCCTTTGTGTTGCAATTACCGCCGGAATCTGCCCGCTGCGGTAATTCACACACAATGGAGAAAGCACGCAGTAGCATTGC
>NC_051407.1:4220352-4220505 GCF_015228065.2 Penaeus monodon
CTTCAGATTTACTTCGGTATTGTCTTATGAAATTTAGGAATCTTTTATTTCTATTTCTATTACCCTCAGAATACTTGCCAACCACGATTGCATTTTGAAATTATATAAAGTCTGTATTCAAAACTTCACAATAAAGTATAATATCCGTGACAA
>NC_051407.1:4220555-4220660 GCF_015228065.2 Penaeus monodon
GGGGGGGGGTCGAGAATACTCTGGCATTTTGCTCTCCTGCCCTTTCGGTGTGATGGCTCCTGTCACCCGCCAGCCGGCCAGCAATCCATCACGGGCCAGCTAGGA
>NC_051407.1:4220959-4221076 GCF_015228065.2 Penaeus monodon
ACTCTGAGCAGATGTGATAGTTCTCAACATTTATCCAAAAATGCTGTAACTATACCCATGCCTTCCTTGAAACGACCACGCCTTGCTCTGCAGTGGCCATGATCCTTTACCTCTGCG
>NC_051407.1:4221276-4221854 GCF_015228065.2 Penaeus monodon
GTCTCCCCCTCCTTCCCCTTCCCTTGCTCCTTTTTCTCTCTTTCTTTCCCCATCTCCTCTCTCCCTATTTTCTTCCTGTTTCCTCCTCCTCGGTCTCTTCCCCCTTCATTTCCTCTTTATCCTTCCTTCCTCCCTCCCTCCTTCTCTTTCTCTACCCTCTCTTTTCCTCTACCTTTCCTTCCCCTCCTTCTTCTCTTCCTTCGCTCTTATTCACCCTCTCTTCTTTCGCTCTCATTCATCCTCTCTTGCCCACTTGTTCATCTTCCCCTCTCACCCACGCCCTCTCCCCTCCTCCCTCTTCACTTCTCCCCATTCCCCTCCTTTTCCCATCTTCCCTCTTCCTTCCTCCCTCCCTTCTCCCCGTCTTCTCTCTTTCCCCTCCCTTTCCTACCTTTACCGCGTTTTCCCTTAATCTTTTACCCACAACGACTTACCTCGCGATGTCGTGGAGGCCGCATCCCCCCGAGGACTCGTCTTGCCCTCGTTAGTATCCTACGTGAAGTACCTTTTTTAGATAAGTAAAAATACAAGAGTTTTATTTACCTTTTTTGAGTGTGTATATATCTTGGTTAAATGTC
>NC_051407.1:4221953-4222085 GCF_015228065.2 Penaeus monodon
AGGAGAGGCAGAACAGGAAATAATAATAGAGGTATGACTACAAATAGGGGGAAGGAGAGAGACAGACAGACAGACAAGGAGAGGCAGAGCAGGAAATAATAATAAAGGTATAACTACAAATAAGGGGGAAGG
>NC_051407.1:4222108-4222221 GCF_015228065.2 Penaeus monodon
AAAAGAATTCAATTAGTTAAGCATTGTTTCCCTTTTCTAGGATAACAGAAGACTTTTTTGTAAGTTTTTTTATTTTTATTTTATATAAATAATGATATATTTTAAAATATATA
>NC_051407.1:4222480-4223022 GCF_015228065.2 Penaeus monodon
CACACGTAGTGATATCCCGTATGATAGTAAGAGATGAAAAATGTGTGTCCCTCCTTCTTGGCCCCGCGATGACGAGCAGCGCACCTTCGGGACCCGGGGCCTAATTGGGGCCTCATTCCATCAGGTCGCCCAAGTTTGGCGGCCCGGAGTCTTTGATGACCTTGTATGACCTCGAGGTTGGGTGGGGGAGGAGAGAGGGAGAAGGGGAGGGAAGGAGAGAGGGAGGGAGGGAGAGAGGGAGAAGGGGAGGGAAGGAGAGAGGGAGAAGGGAAAGGAGGGAGAGAGGGAGAAGGGAAGGGAAGGAGAGAGGGAGAAGGGAAAGGGAAGGAGAGAGGGAGAAGGGGAAGGGAAGGAGAGAGGGAGAAGGGGAGGGAAGGAGAGAGGGAGAAGGGGAGGGAAGGAGAGAGGGAGAAGGTAATGGTAATGTATGTTCTGTATTTGAATAGTTTATTATTGTTTTATTTTGCGTGAAGGATGAATGTGTTTATTTTACTTTTTTCCGGACTGTGTGTGTTCTCTTTCGCTATTTATTTTCTTCGGGT
>NC_051407.1:4223519-4223613 GCF_015228065.2 Penaeus monodon
GCATTACGCCCACCCAACCGCCCGCTAGCCAAGGGCGGGGCAAATATTTACTCGCCATTATATCCGGAGAAGCGGGAGGCCGTTGCAGAAATAC
>NC_051407.1:4223667-4224412 GCF_015228065.2 Penaeus monodon
GAACCGCATCAGAGCGTGTATTATGTAGGGCCGAGCGACGCAACCGGAAAGTGGGGGAGGTGGGGGGGACTTGGAATTGGGGGGAGGGGCTGCGTGGGAATTGAGGGGTTGCATGGGACTTGGAATTGGAGGGGGGGGGGTTGCAGGGGGTTTGGAATTAGGGGTAGGGGCTGAGGTTGAGGATTGGGGGGGTTGGAAATTAGGGGTTGGGGGTAAGGGCCGGGAGCTAGCTTTGAGGATGGGTTGATGAGTCGCGCCTGGGGGATGGAAGTTTGTGTAGGGGGGGGGGGCTGCTGGGGGAACTGGGAAGTTGCAGCGTCGCGAGAGGGAAGTTGGGAAGTTGCCGTGTCGTGCAGGGGCTTGAGATTCTCTTGCACACATTATAAGCAAACTATGCAAGGAGGAGGCAAAGGGACAGTGGGGAGGGTGGGGGTGGGGGGGACAGCAACAAGAATGGCGAGGAAAGGGGACAAGGGAAGAAGCTACAGTGATCGCGTGCGAAGCCATCACGACGGCGGCGCGAAAGGAGACAAGGCCGCGGTGGTTGCAAGGAGGCAGGGGAAAGCCACGGTGGTTGCAAAGAGGTAGAGGAAAGCCGCGGTGGTTGCACGGGAGTTGGTTGTGTTGGCAAGCCAGATTTCGCAAGCTTATTTCGCATTTTATGTATTTTTGATCTCGCGGGAAGGAGAAGGGGCGGGTGTGAAAGGGAGGTGATGGAGATTTTGTTGTTTGTTGGCATCTCGAG
>NC_051407.1:4224732-4225015 GCF_015228065.2 Penaeus monodon
TTTCCTTCTACTACTGAGACATACCGTCACTGAACGTACTTATCCTTGCGTTATGTTGGGGAACGCAGCTGGGCAAGTGCCATTTTACCCTCCTTGGGGAAGCGTCTTTTTATATCATCATTGTTCTTAATGTTTCGCTAACAGGCTACCACGCAATTGCATTCACGTTCCCGCGTAAAACCTCGTTGTGAATGGCCAGTCACCCTCCCCCATCCCCTCCTGCTGTGGGCGCGTGGGTTGCGTCTCTCCTAGCACTTCACCCCCGCCCATTCAGAACCACGTG
>NC_051407.1:4225111-4225750 GCF_015228065.2 Penaeus monodon
CGCCATTCACATTTCGTCTCCTCCACCCATGCGTCCCCTCCTCTCTCTCTCACACACACCATCCTCCCCACCATAACCCCCTCTTTCTCCGACCATACCCACTTCTTCCCCCACCATACCTACTCCTCCCTCACATCTTCCAACTTCCTCCCCACCACACCCACACCTTCCTCTCCACTCACCTCCCCCCCCCCACCACGCACGCCTTCGCCTCTCCACCACACCCAACCCCTCGCCTGCCCCCACCACCCACGCCCTCGCCTCCCCACCACCCACACCCTCCCCTCCCCACAGTCTCCCCCTCGGCTCCCCACCACCCACACCCTCCCCTCCCCACCACCCACACCCTCCCCTCCCCACAGCCTCCTCCTCGCCTCCCTCCACCACGCACGCCCTCGCCTCCCCCTACCACGCACGCCCGATGCCCGCCCCCACGCCCCATCGCGAAGTGGAAATTACCGTCGAGGGCAACACGATGATAACCCTCCTGAACAAGCAACGACTATCGTTCCGTGCTGCTGAACCGGACATTAAGCCTTTATGAAGTTGTGAGCCCTGGGGGAGACGGGGATTTGGGGGGGGGGAGTGGAGAGGGGGGGAGAGGGAAGATAGGAGGAAGGGAAACAAGGAGGAGACGGA
>NC_051407.1:4225930-4226085 GCF_015228065.2 Penaeus monodon
GCAGAGGCAGACAGGTGGACAGGTAGAGACAATGAAGGAGATGGGCGGAAGAAGATAGAGGGTGAGGGATGAGGAAAATTTTAGGAAGAAATGAAACGGAAATAAAGGAGTGGAAGAGGAAAATAAAGGCAAAGAAGAACATGATGAGAAGTGCT
>NC_051407.1:4226178-4227131 GCF_015228065.2 Penaeus monodon
GAAGGGGGGGGGAGATAAACATAGCCACGAGCGCATGAAAGCAAGCGATAACGGCAAGAGACGAGAGAGATAGGGGGGGGGGGGGAATTCATAACCTCATGACTAGCAGCCGCGGCGCTTGTAAACACATCTCGAGGGTAGCTCGCTAGTGTGAACGAGAGGGCGGAAGTGTGAAATTAAGGGAGGGTGAGGAAGGTAAGTGAGGGGTAAGACTGAGAGCGCCCTGTGTGTCAGCTTGCGTTTCACTGGAACCGTTCTATCGCTCGTTGTCGGGGCACGCAGGAGAAGGGGTTGAAATACAGCCTCGTTACAAGGGTTGTCGAGGGGGAGGTACTGCGGCTGAGGTTGAGAAGGGGGGGGGTAGGGGGCGGAGGCGGAAGGGAAAGGATTGTAGGGTTGTTAATTCAGTAGGATTGGGGTTATACTATTTGTAGGATTATGGCCATTGCAACATTTGTAGGTTTAGGGTTATTACAGTATTTTAGGGCTTTCTTATTTTTTTATGGGATGGGTTGTCTAGTTATTTTATTAAAATTTTTAATGTATGACAATCCTTACAGATAAATACTTATAGGGAATCAGGGCTGTGTATAACATTGGCTTTTCATGATGTATCCTTTATTCGTTTTCCTTTTGTAACATGACTATGCAATGTAATTTCTCAAGAAATACTACGTTTACAGCACCGACATATATTAATTTATTTCTCACAAGTGTCATCGGACATGCAATACCTAGGCATGATTGAGCGTGCGAAAAATTATGTATATGTTACCCTCTTGTGATTTTTCCTTCATATTCCTTTAACGTAATTCCTTCCTTTTTCATTCTTTCTGAATTTTCGCTTAAGACTGGTTACTGCAATGCACAACAGAATATAATTGTCACTGGATTTTACTCTGTAATGAAAAACTAACCGTACTCCGTAAGCGAAACAAAGAGAGTATGTTTAC
>NC_051407.1:4227163-4227380 GCF_015228065.2 Penaeus monodon
TGCAGCAAGAGGCACTCGGCACTCGGGCATGCACGACCCGAGCCCTCGTGTAACAAATAAAGTCATTCAGCATAGTGAACGTGCAGTCGACAGCACAGACCCGAGTAGACAGTCGCGTCTTGTGTTTATTCACTAAGCCTTTCCTGTTCCGAAAAGCCTCTCGTGTCCTTGGTGCGGCCCCCAGGGAGACTCAGGTGCAGTTGCAGAAGACACCTTG
>NC_051407.1:4227703-4228143 GCF_015228065.2 Penaeus monodon
AGTCTCACGTGCTCTCATGCTCTCACTCCAGCATGCAAATTATTGCTCGTAACGCATGAGAAGGGGGTCGTGAAAGACGTTTTTTTTCTCTCGTTCTCGCTCACTCTCTTCTCTCCCTCCCTCGGGTTTTGATGCAATGGGAGAAGAGACAAGAAGCGAGAGAAAGAAAAAAAAGTAAAGAAGAGAGGCAGAAGGATAAAAAAGGAGTACTTTAAGAAAGAGACAACGAGAAAAAATAGAATAGGGAGGATGTTTGGCATTGTGGTCAGGCGGTGCAGGGAATAAATGTGTATATGATGCCTTCAGTTGGGCATGGTTGCGATGTTGTACCTTTTGTTTACGTGGGAGTTGGTGTTGGCGTGGGCGTGAGGTTTGTGTTAGAGAGAGGGACACTCGGGGCTGATAGACTGAAGGAGGGAAGATGGGAGGGAAAAAAATGT
>NC_051407.1:4228271-4228791 GCF_015228065.2 Penaeus monodon
CGAATCGCCATATTTACCTGTCCCATTAGGAGCCAGGGGATATGACTGGTTTATTTCGAGGTGTGAGGCGGGACGCTCGGTTGTCTGGCGGAGGTCGAGGCAGCGTAAACACGGTCGGCATACAAGATAAGTCGTTATTGTGGCGAAGGGGCGGATGCGGCCTTGTGGTTTATGTGCATTGTACTACCTTGCGTATGGTGGTCCCGGCAATCAGGTGTAAGCGGCGATCAGCATAACAATGCTATGCGGACCAGTGCCGGTGTACAAAGGCTTTGTAGATGGTCATAGGTTTGGGGAATAGTGAATGGAGGGAGAGGTCGGTGTGGGTAGTGTTTGCAGAATTATAGTTCGCTGATGGAAATGGCATATAAGCTTGAGTAATGGTGCAGCGCCAATGGGGGATATGATGAGTAAAAACAATGAGCGTTGTGAAGATACGAGTAAACGCGGCGTGAAGCACCAGTGGGGGGTGAATTCTGTGTATTACTGTAAGCAGGAAGAGCAGGGAGATGGTGGCTCG
>NC_051407.1:4228825-4229071 GCF_015228065.2 Penaeus monodon
CCTTCTTGCTGTCCGGGAGGTATTCGGGCTATATGTGATACCATCTTGTGCCTCGTGTCCATACCACGCTACACCACGCCACGCCATCTTGGGGGATGTCGAGGCTGGTGTTGCGCAAAATTTCTGTTTTATAACGGCTTTTAGTGGTAATATTTTTTTTATAATCAATTAGATTACTTTTTTTTAAAGAGTATTGGGTTTTAGGTTTTTACTAGTTCGTTTCCTTTGTTCTTGTTTTATGACTGA
>NC_051407.1:4229318-4230182 GCF_015228065.2 Penaeus monodon
AGTGAGAATAAAAAGGAAAGTGAGCGCAAGATAAGGCCAGAGGCAACGTAAGGTCCAAAGGAAGTGCTAAAATAAGAGCTAGGATGAACGCAAAGGTCAGGGATGAAAAATATATAAGGTGCACACAGTAGGCTTAAAAGGGATCCAGGGTGTTTACCAGGACCAATAAGGGCCAGTTGTCAAAATATTGCCTAAGATGTTGCACCAGGGCCATGAGCGAAATAGCAGAGTAAGGGCCAGTTGACAAAGTAAGGTCTAAGGTCAGAGGTGTGTACCAGAGCCATGAACAAAATAAGGTCCCATGATAAAAAAAATAGCACCAGGGCCAAGCTTTAAACAACAGAGCCAGTGTTAAAAATTAGGGTCAAATTAGGTCAAAATATAATCAGGTGGAAAATAAATGAGTGCCACGTTTTAGGGCCACGTTTTCGTCAGCGGCGGCGGCGGTGGGCGGAGAGGGGGGGGGGGGTTAAAAGGTTGTTGGAATGCGACGTATTTCCCTTTTCTCCTTCTGTGGTTCCCGTTTTTCTCCTTCTTTTTTGCTTGTCACTTGCTTCATTATTTTTTTCTCTTTTTTATGTGTTTGAGGGGGTAGGGGTTGGGTGGGAAGGGAGTTGGCTCTTGCTTGCTTTCTTTTTATTTTTTTCTCTTTTTTTTCGTTCTTTCTGTCCTTCTTGTTTTCTCTTTCTTTCGTTTTCTTCCAGTCCTCCTTTCTCTTCTCTCTTTAGCTCTTTTTGTGTTTATTTCTTGTTCATTTTTTTTCATCTTCTATCATCGTCATCGTGTTAGTGTTTTTTAATGATGTACTTGGTATGTATAAGTATGTTTTTTTATACTTGGTATGTATAAGTTCGCTGTTTGTTG
>NC_051407.1:4230568-4231105 GCF_015228065.2 Penaeus monodon
CAATTGACGATAGCCTTTTACAAATGCTCTTCATTCTCCCACAGTTACTATTTTCCCTGCTTCCTTCTCTTGCTTCTTCTTCCTCCCCCCAATTCTCCCTTTCTATTTTTCTTATCTCAATTTCCTCTGCTCTCTCCTTCCATCTTTTCCATCCCTAACCTCCCCCACCTTTTCTAATCTTCCTTTGCTCCCCTCCACCGTCCCTCTCCCCAACTTTCCTCCGCCCCCTAACCCCTTCCTTTCCTCCGCCCCCCCCCCCCCATATCGATTCCCCCTTTCCTCCCTTCTCGGCGTAAGACCCCGGATGAGGAACGGAGTGAGGGAGTGTGTATAATTACCGGTGATTATTTACGGGCGTTCCGTGTTTGTTCACTGTCAGCGTCGGCAATTACTCTCGGTGCGAGATCGCGTGCCGCGCCTACCGTAAGACACGACTCGGATTTTTGTCTGTCGTGGCCGGGATGAGGCAGTTTTGGCGTTTCACACCTGGTTTTGAAATGCATAATTTATGGTGAATGCAAATTGTACCTGAAAAAA
>NC_051407.1:4231316-4231460 GCF_015228065.2 Penaeus monodon
TAGCGTGGGTCCTGAGGATGCTGTTCGCGCAGAGTGAGCACCACGTCCTTCACGCCGCGGGTTAAGGATGCGTAGAGCGTCGCCAGGAGCGTGAAGGCTGAGGAGATAAGTTCCGAATAAAAGCACACACACACACAGATATTA
>NC_051407.1:4231685-4231896 GCF_015228065.2 Penaeus monodon
CGCACCAGCCCCCCGTTTTTCCGATATTTATCCTTTTATGTTAATTCGGTTAAAGGTCTTTGTCCGATGAGGATATATATCTGCAGGTGTGACGTGACTAAGCGACACCTGGATGCAGTGCTAATTAAGGGATACGTGAGTGAAGCTTGAAATAATGTGGTGGTAGTATTTACCTGTCTGTGTTGAGACGTTTTTGCTGGTTTGCGATTAT
>NC_051407.1:4232157-4232263 GCF_015228065.2 Penaeus monodon
CCGTACTAATATGGTTTCGGCAAACTTTTGTTCATCTTGTGAGACCAAACCTCGTCCCCACACACAACCTTAGCTCAGTCCGACCTCCCTGCGTTCTTTTGTCATT
>NC_051407.1:4232304-4232752 GCF_015228065.2 Penaeus monodon
GTTCTCGGTTGGTCGACTTTTTCCCGTACTTTTGCGTCGTTGATTTACCTACCAGTTTAATCCTCAATCCGCGGTTAATCCAACTGCGGTTATCCGACCGCTTGTGTAATCCCTGGTGCATGTCTTCGATGTTCTGTTTATCCTCTTCGGGTATGTGTATTTATCCTTGTATCTTATGCACTGTTTTATCCCGTCTTTCTTCTGTTATGTTTTTTTTTTTCCTAACATTTTTCTTCTTTTCTTCCCACAGGTACGCGCGCTTGTGTCGACGCTTCCTCGCTGAGTATGGATGATTACTCATTGATTGGTTTGAAGAATTTATGGATAATTCCTGGGATAATGAGTATTTCATGTGCGTTTTATGGATCTGATGGCGGCTCAGGGCGATTAAGTGTTTTATGACCCTGTCGCAGACGCTGAGTACGTTTGAGGATGAGTTTCGGTGGGG
>NC_051407.1:4233058-4233349 GCF_015228065.2 Penaeus monodon
GGCGCCGACAGCCTCCCCGAACCGTCACAGGGGCGTCACGACAGCCCACCGACAGCTGTCCTCGCTCTCGTAGCATCGCAGGAACTCCGGGTGATGTTTGTACAGCTGTCAACACTCGTTACCAACTTCTCACTTATCACGGGGCAGCGCGGCCTGTTCGGGGTAGTTAGGGACGGACTTCATTAGCTGCCGCGGCGGTGACGGCTCGGACATGTCCCTGGGAAGCGTGGCGAGCCCTGGGAACTTGTTGAGATAAGGGAAGACACGTGAAAGAAGGGCGCTGTTTGGTAC
>NC_051407.1:4233434-4234588 GCF_015228065.2 Penaeus monodon
GTGAAAGAAGTGGTGTTTGAAAGATATAATTGTGCTTTTGCCTTTTGCTTCGCGTCTGCTAAATGTATTTTTTTTCTTGTATACCAAGACGAACCTTATGGGTGAAATGAGGTCATCTGCGCTCCCAATCCTTTTTTTTTTCCCTGAAGACGAACCTTAAGGGTAGAAATGGCCTGCGTGTATTTCTTAGTCCCTCCTTTTATTTATCTGTCAATCCAATCAGGAGACTGTGTCTTCCCGACCTACGACAGGCCGTAATATGAACCCAAAGTTATAAATCCTTATAAAATCCCCTTCGATAATCCCCCCCTCCTGATTATGCCTTGGCAAGTCACTCGAGAAATCCCCTCTCCTTCCTCCGAAAAGGCCTCCATAAATCCCCTGATTATGTGAGTGCCTTGTGTCATCTGTCTAACGACGAAAGAAGGCCGGATTAAGGGTAGATTATACAGGGTAGAAAGGTGTACCCGAAGTGCGTGAATGGAAAGGGGGAGGGGGGAGTAGGTTGATAGTAGAAAGTTTTAGAAGAGAGGGGTAGATAGTGAGTAGAAGGGTTAGGTTGCTTTGTCGAAACGGGGGAGATATCGTTTGACGGGGGTATGCATTCAGGGAAGGGTAAGTAGCATAGCGTTGATAAACGGTAGATAAAAGAAGTAGATAGGGAGAAGGTAATAGGTCGATAAGGGAAGAAGTAATAGGGGGGTAAAGGAAGTTAATAGGTAGACTTGGGGAGAGGTAACAGATTAAAGGGAAGATAACAGGTTGGCCGTTGGAAGTCTGATAAAGATAGGTATCGTCGAGAAGAGGAAGAAAAGGGGGAGTAATTGGAAGAGGAGGAATAGAAAAGATAAGAACGGCAAATGATGTAACGAAGAGAAGAACTGGAGCGATAAGACCTGTAATGATGTAACGAAGATAACGATAGTAGATGATAGAAAATAAAGAGAACGAAAAAAAGATGAAGATGAAAAAAAGGATAAGAGAAAATTGATAACGAAGAAAATAGTATTTAGAAGAAAAATGGATGCATGTGTACCGCTTAAAAAAATTGCTCGATATTACTCTTTACGTTTCCTTTCCATATTACGAGGTGACTTATTTAGATATCTTAACACCAAGCCTTTCTTTTCCACGTTATGGGTTAAATTATTTTG
>NC_051407.1:4234972-4235189 GCF_015228065.2 Penaeus monodon
TTTTTTCATTTTATTTATTTTTTCTCAATCTCATACAAGATAATAATTCTACAGTTTGTACGTTGCCTGCAGTTTAGGAAGTTCCTGTCTCATAATTTTCGTTGATTTGTGTTTTATTCCGTCTACTTGGAATGTAAACTGGGGGAAGACTGTTAAACAAGGATAATTTGAGAGAGAAAGAACGCTCAAGGGAAAATGTGCGTTTGTGTAATTTATC
>NC_051407.1:4235784-4236436 GCF_015228065.2 Penaeus monodon
AAGGGTGAAAATCGTGCCACAGTAGCTCACGCGAAGATCAGACCTTCAGTGGAAGGGGGAGGAAGGCGGGCGGAGGCAAAGGTGGAAGCCGCTTAACCAGTTGAAGGATGGAAATTAGGCCAGGGTTTGGTGCATGTTGAGGTGGGGGGGGGGGGTTAGGGACTGAAGGGTGAGTGATAGCAGGTTGGGGGTTGGAGGGTGAGAGGGTGAGGGAGATCGAGGTTGCGGGGAGAAAAGGGGGGTTGAATTGTGGGTTAGTGGATGGAGGGTGAGAGAGCGTGTGGGTTATGGGTTGGTGGGATGAGAGTGAGTGGGTTTGGAGTTGAAGGTTTGGTTTAAGGGTTTTAGGTGGGGAAGGTGTGGTTAGAGGGCAAGAGGGCATGCGTGGGTTGGGGGTTAGGGATGGCAGGGTTAGGATTTGCAGGGTGAAGGGTTGTGTGGGCGTGGATGAGGGGTTAGTGGGTTGGGGTTAGGGTTTGAGAGAGTGTTGGGGATGAGGGGGTGTGGGGTTAGGAGTTCGGGGGGAGGGGGAAGGGTGGAAGGGCGAGAGGATGTGAGCTAGTGGTTAGGGTGAGTGGAGGTGGCAGTTGATAAAAGGGTATAAAATGCACGTTGTTGCAAAGTGGCACACGCAACAATGAGCTAAAAGAGA
>NC_051407.1:4236481-4236602 GCF_015228065.2 Penaeus monodon
CTGTAAGAGGAACGGCAATTTACAAGGATTGGGGGAAGGAAAGGCTGGCTCTTAAAAACACTTGCAGGTGAGAAGCTGGTTATGGCGTGAAGGCGAGATTGGAGAATCTACGAGGTGTGAC
>NC_051407.1:4236783-4236958 GCF_015228065.2 Penaeus monodon
GAGCGTCCTTGACGGTTTTCCATCATCCTTGCTTCCAACCTGGCAAAGCTTTGTCTCGCCTGGCAACCCTCCCGTCAGGGGGTCAAGAGCACTTCAGTGTTTGGCAAGATCAATAGCGACAACCTTAAAAATGTATAGAAGAGAGAGAATATCACAAGCTCTTTATGTCAACTTA
>NC_051407.1:4237496-4238472 GCF_015228065.2 Penaeus monodon
ATTTATCCTTTTCTAGCGCTTCTTTCGATGTCCTTCCTATATCTCTTTCCTGTTTTTTCTATCTCTTTTTCATGGGCACTGAAGTGGAATCCCTTAGACCGGAAGTATGCTGGCATTTGCCGATCCATACAGCTTTAATGTGAAGACAAGTTGGTTGCAAAGGAAGCCCCTTTATATTCCATTTCATTGATGTTGATAATATTCGGAAAGGAATTTTTTTCAATTTGTAAATTATTGATATTTTTTTCTACTGTAAAGACCATTTCATTTTGATTATTAAAGCTTTATAACATATGATGCCTGTGATACAGGCATCGTATGTCTTATTATTACGATTAGCTCCAAAAGATAAAAGTGCAATGTAATCAGAGGTATATACTCTCATGCAAAGTGCCTGACCGAACCGACGTATCACACGCAGGAGTGACAAAGAAAACTCCCCCTCCTTCTCCCCCCCCCCTCCCCTCTTTTTCTTTTGCTCTATGTCCTTTCAACGCGTTTCTCAAGGGCGTGTGAGAGCCAACTGCTGTAGAAGAGGAGGAGGAAAAAGTGCCTCAAAAGAATCTGGCACGGGACCTTTTTTTCCCTTCCGCGGCAGGTTCACTTTAGCCTCCTTTCCGTTGTCTACTTCACTTGAGTGATAGACTTTTTTTTTTTTTAATTATTACTTTTACCCCCTTTTTTAGGAGAGTTTTTTGCATTAAGAATTAACCACAGTTGGTGAATTTTGTGGATTTGTGTTATTGTATCATTATTGACATGTAGATTTTCCGCCCTTCTGAGTGTTCATAATTACTCAATGTCATTCTGTATATTCCTTTCGGTTTAGGCGGAAGGAAACTTTTTTTTTTTTTGAAGGGAACCTTTAGGGGAGTTTTAATACTAGTAAAACCATAGGAAAATGGGATCAGGTGTAGGAGGGGTCTGTCGCCGAGGTAATCAGGGAGAGTAGGTGGCCAGACGGCGAAGGACAACG
>NC_051407.1:4238525-4239573 GCF_015228065.2 Penaeus monodon
AAAGATAAGGTCCATGCAACGGGGAGGAACCGAGGTCGTTTGTTCCTCTCATGAAGCTCGCAAGAGGGGAGGGAAACAAGAGGTTGCCGGTCTTTTGTTGGGGAGATCCCCCTGCCGCGTTCAATTTGCGTTGTACCTGTGTGCGTTCAGGTGCCGGTGAGTACGTTTCGATGCTGATCGGTATGCTTCCAGGGATGTTTCTTCTTACACACGTACCCCCTTCCATACGCACACGCATGTGTATTCAACATTACAAATATCATCAAGAGACGACTGCCAATTCGTGGTGACCTTTTCCCAAGGACCTTCGTGGTCGTGCCAGAACTTATCGCCAGGTCGCAACCGGGAGGTCGAAGGTAAAAACTATCGAAGCCATTATCGCGCGACGGCCCAGGGCCGCCACTCCCCAGCTGTCCCTCGCCCGGCCCTCAGGCGGCGCTCGGGAGCCACGCATCTGCCGGCCCAGACGTCCACGTGGTTGCAACGCGGCCTCCTGAAAAGCCGCGTGAGGTGTGCGCGCGGGTGTGCGTGTGTGGGGGATCGTGCAGGGGTCCGTGCTTTAACGTGTGCCAGGAAAGTTGCGTGGGAAAGCAGCGGGAAGCGGCGTGGATGAAGCGTGCGGGAAGTGGGTCAAGGTAGAGTGCGCACGCGTGTTGCTGGACCACGCTGGGTAAGAATAAGCGCCACGTGGGTATGCAAGCGACGTCACGACTGCCATACCCAAGTTAGGGTGTAGGAAGTGTCTAGCGGCGGCGCTTGATAGCCATAACACAACCTCTTGGCCAATGAGGTTTCCTCCCACGTCTGCCTTGGCTTTTATTGGCGCGCGGGGCATGACAGGGCACGGAGGGGTACGGAGGGCTTCGCGTGGGTTTCGTCATCCGCGAGTTCCGCTTGACCTTGGAAGGTCCGGCTGAAAGGGAGACCTGTCCACCGCCTTCACCTGTGCGCCCAGGGGTCGGCGCGGTCCGGGAAAGGGGCTCGTGTGCTCGGCCGGCGCGGGGCGGAACCAGCCTCGTTTTGGAGGGAGGGGGCTGCTCCGGAAGGG
>NC_051407.1:4239655-4240108 GCF_015228065.2 Penaeus monodon
TGTGTCCATTTTTGCACGCGTTTTTCGATCATTGTTTGGATATGTATGCCCTTAATTCATAATCCCTAACATTCCCAACTGCAAGTAAATTCCTTCTCGAGAGCTCTCACCCAATCTTCCAGAGAAAAAAAAAAGTCACGACGTGTAGGATTGGGGTCGTTTTTAGCCCCGTCGGGAGGAAGTGGCTCGCGTGTGTGCTGGTCGCCCTCACGCCCACGCCCACGCCCACGAATCGACGCGTGACGGGCGTGTGGGTATGTCGATGATATCCACGCCTAGGGATAAGGGGGGGGGGAGAGACAGGAGAATGATAGGAAAGGTGATGGTTGATGATGATGATGGGGATTTTAAATGTGGTTGTAGATGTGTACAACGGTTTTTGGTGAGTCACGGTTAGTCAGTATTTCGCTTGGGATCAGATGGATCGAGAATCAGTGGGTGAGATTTTTTTCT
>NC_051407.1:4240202-4241060 GCF_015228065.2 Penaeus monodon
GGGGGGGGGGGGGTATTGATTCTGTGCCAGAAGCTTCGGCGTGGTGTCATCCGGCCGCGCCGGGAGAGACAAAAAGCGCGAATTCCTGTCAGTGACATACTAACGGTGAAAGAGAACACGATTATCTCTGAATTTCCCGGAGAGAAACTCGCGCCGCGTATATTTTTATATTTTACTCGTATATTTCTCCCTCGCCGTAAAGCAACGAAAACGCGAAGGAAAATGTACACTTTCAACATGACTTTTCCGGTTCTTCTGAAAACGAAAGAGAACGCGTGTTTTCACACGGGATAATAATTATCATCAAATTAGTCATCAAAACAGATTCATTCACGTCTTGAAGATACTAAAGAAAACACATGTTATTACACATCTCCTGAAAACGCGAAAAATACGCATGCTTTCATTTTTTTCTGAAAACACGAAAGAAAACGCATGCTTTCACGTTTCTTCTGAAAACACGAAAGAAAATGTGTGCTTTCCAATACTGCTATGCTCCTGAAAACGCGAAAAAACACACACTTTCATAATGCGTGATGGTTGTTCGGAAGACCATGACCTTCTAAGAACACGAAAGTGGAAAACCGCCTGTTCTCTAATGACCTGAATGAAAACGCGTCCTTCCACATGGCACGAGGAGGTTTCTGCAATTGTGTCGTGGCTTGGAAGGGAGAGAATAGAGATAATAGATGATTTAGAAGAAGGGAAACGAATGAGAGGATGGAGGAATTACACAAGGTGATAGGGCGATAGGGAAATGAGGGGATAAGGTTGATAAAAGATGTGAGAAATGATAGGAAGCATATGAAAACGATGTAGGGAAAGATGGCAGGAAATTATGTTGAAAAACGAAACTTG
>NC_051407.1:4241265-4241626 GCF_015228065.2 Penaeus monodon
ATAAGAGATGATATAAGAATATGGAAATGGTACTGATATAACTTGAAATAAGAATTGATTTGATATAATACGATATAACTAGATATAACGAGAAAATTCGGAAATAGGCGAAGTAAGGCGAATGAAGTCTTGTCCAGAGAAAAAGGAAGATTTTATGACCAAAATATCCTCCTGAGAAAGATCTGTATCGTCTTTCGCTATTTAGTCTTTTGATGTTCGTTTCGTATTTTGCGTTTTTCCTCGTAAGATGGTAATTGGAAGGGACAGAACGAGAAAATTCGAAGTATTTCTTAGGTTGAAGGAAGTTCAACGCATTATTTTCACTGTTTTTTTAAAGAATATTCATAGGGGCGATGTTCAT
>NC_051407.1:4241921-4242205 GCF_015228065.2 Penaeus monodon
ATTCTTTCTAGATTTGAAAACAACAGTATTCCTAACTTTTAAGAAAATCGAGAACAACGTTGCCCTACAGAAAATTAACAATAATATTCACCATTTTTTAAAAAGAAAACTGAAAAGCAACAATCTTCATTATTTTTTTTTTTTTTTCGCCGGCGTTTCCTCGGGTATGTATTTCTCTTCCTAATGAGTTTGGAGTTCATTGTGTTCAGTCTTTTCACGCTGAACAAGAACATTCTCGGTGGGATTAGTCTGCCGTTTATTTTTTTTAGGGGGGAAATAATACA
>NC_051407.1:4242319-4242396 GCF_015228065.2 Penaeus monodon
GTGTTCGTCTGTGGTTGTTTTCTTGCTGGTATAACATCATACCTTGGAATTTATTGTGCTTGGTTTTGTTAATGTTA
>NC_051407.1:4242561-4242856 GCF_015228065.2 Penaeus monodon
GTGTAATTCGTCTGACTCGTTCTTGAATGTGGAGTAGAAAAGGAGAGAAAGCGTCCTCTGTTGACTTTTAAGGAAGCCTTTCCAGGACCCGAGAGCGCCGTCCCCTGCCACTCTCCCGCGGCTCCTAAATGGCTCCTTTGCCCTCGCCGCCGCGCCCATAACTCGCACCCGCGGCTCGGAGGCTTCCCCTTGCCCTCGCCCCTGCCTCCTCCGCCTCCTCCGTCGCGGTTTATGCTCTTAACGTCTTGGTTTGTCCTTTACCTGGTTTGTCTCACCAGTTTATTTCGTGTCGTTA
>NC_051407.1:4243217-4243285 GCF_015228065.2 Penaeus monodon
GAGATACGCTTGTAAATTTACGAAGGTCTTCCTCGCCTGTCTTGCTGCTGCGCCGACCGGTGGGATCT
>NC_051407.1:4243837-4244217 GCF_015228065.2 Penaeus monodon
TCTCCCCCATCGCTCCCCCTTCTCTTATCTCTCACTTCGCCTTTACAGGTAAGCTCTGCCTGACGACTGAGCGATGAGCACCTGAGGCGAACAGCGCACAGGTAAACAATCGGGAGTTGTTTATGGATACCGTAAACATGGAGAATGAATGAGAATGACCACTTGGCCGGTCCTGTCCCCTCATTCCCCGACTCCCCTACCCTCCCCCCTACCTTCTCACTGGTCACCGGAGTTGTTCTACGACTCTTGGGACCTCCCCCCCCCCCTTCCACCTGACTATGTTCCTCTCCCTCCTTCCCCCCTCCCTGTCCTCGTTCTGTTCATGTTCTATTGACAGGAAAGGAATGCTGTCGTAGAAGGATGGTTATGCAATTTCTTCG
>NC_051407.1:4244818-4244974 GCF_015228065.2 Penaeus monodon
AGTCTTTTGATAAGTATTTGCGTGCCTGTATGCCCTTTCCTCTCCGTGCATGCCCATTTTTTTCGCGAGGATTCAGGAAGGGCGTGGCTGTAGATAACAGATAACCGAGGCCGGGCAGATACCCTAATCAGAGCGCACGCAAGTTAGGGCGAGTCG
>NC_051407.1:4245260-4245409 GCF_015228065.2 Penaeus monodon
TGTCTGTTATGCTAATGTGCACGATAACTTAATTGGTTGTTCCTGGTAATGGGATTGCCAACTAACCGTCATATTTCCCAATGTGAATCGACCTTAATTATGCGCCGAGTGCCACGGAGTCGCATTGTGGTGTTTAGCGGGAATGATAA
>NC_051407.1:4245465-4245728 GCF_015228065.2 Penaeus monodon
ATGTATTTTTGATCTATCTATTTATCTTGCACATTTTTTAAAAATAGCGTTCGATATTATATAACTGATCCATCCTCTTGAGTGGAATTCAGTTTATGTAATTTCTTGCTTGTTATATTTCCATTGATAGTTTCTGTAAGCAATGGCCTTGCACAACGACCTCACTTGGGAGTAGGGCAAAGGTCAGATTGCATATTATGCAAAGTTCAACCAGAATTTGAATGGAAAATTCTTTTATTTTTCATGTTATTGTCGTTCTTTTA
>NC_051407.1:4246311-4246420 GCF_015228065.2 Penaeus monodon
AATTAATGGAACGAGAGCGTCTGTGGCGGCGCTGGCATTGTCACCCGGTTTTGATTTACAAGCGGACAAGTTTACAAGTTTACAAGATTACAATTTTTTCTCGTGGTCT
>NC_051407.1:4247107-4247316 GCF_015228065.2 Penaeus monodon
GCACAATGACGTGTTGGTGACGTCACGAATCACGAATCAGTCCGATGACGGACGAGTAATCGCGTTGACTGTGGGACATGTCGCTCAACTGCCGGTACCAGTTTGGCTCTGAATTCCGGCGATAACGCTTGGGCCTTCACGCTCGCTCAATCGGATGTTAATCGGACATGGCGCGGTGGGTGGATTCGCGTGTAGATATGTGGGTGTTT
>NC_051407.1:4247650-4247906 GCF_015228065.2 Penaeus monodon
CCGGAAATGCTGCTGAGAGAGAAGTGCCATCATCACAAGCGTCGAAATGATCCGTGTCTGCATAATGACTGAGATTAAGAAGACTTGGATCCTTTAACTGCGATCACTTACGGTGCTGATCGGCAGGACCGGTCGCCTCCCTGTGTCGAGTGTCGAGTGTCAAGTGTCAAGTGGTTGGCATCTCGTCGGTTCATTCATCTGCGCCTTGCTTGTCTTGGTGAATGAAGTGGGTTGTGCATGACGTGACGTGGGACAG
>NC_051407.1:4248257-4248499 GCF_015228065.2 Penaeus monodon
CTTGAATCGGCCCTCCTTCACCAAACAGAACGGTTCGTTTTCGCAGCTACAACTTCTGTTTTGGCGTCGCGTGACAAGTGCTAATTCATCACTACCGGAGATTATATCACGTCGTGCCAGACCTGAGGCTTTGGTCACTATTTGTTTTATGGATTTATGGACACGAAATACAGTTTCCGTAGTAAAGAGAGAGAGAAAAAAATGAATATATATGTTATAGTAAAAAGGATCAGGTTGGAAAC
>NC_051407.1:4248546-4248781 GCF_015228065.2 Penaeus monodon
CATCTGATCACATCTTCGGATTTGTTATGAGATGAATGCTGCGAGTAGCTTTCATCGCCGTCGT
The DNA here is from genome assembly GCF_015228065.2 of Penaeus monodon. Taxonomy (NCBI): domain Eukaryota; kingdom Metazoa; phylum Arthropoda; class Malacostraca; order Decapoda; family Penaeidae; genus Penaeus; species Penaeus monodon. Next base: position 4,248,611 of record NC_051407.1, read on the forward strand.
TGACTATATATATACACCTCGTATATTGTTTCCGCTGGTTCAGTTAAACGTTTGCGCAGGTGCGAACGGGAGCGAAACACCTGTTCTCGGTAACCTCGCCCTGCTTTTGGACACGGAATGTACAATTTACGTTTGATTATTGAAATTTGATTAAAGTATGTCCGGTTTTTT
>NC_051407.1:4248824-4249147 GCF_015228065.2 Penaeus monodon
TTTTTCTCGTCAGATTTGTCGTTCTTGAAAGATTGGGAGATTGAGATGTTGATGTGTTGGTGATTGCAAGATAGATTTGGTGGTTGATTATGTGCGTGATTGTCGCTGGTCCTTCCTCCTCTTCCTCTTTTCTCCCCCCCTTCTCCCCCCCACCCCACCAGCGGCCCCAAAAAAGCATATCGGTTTAAGAGGCGCTACTGGTGGTATCCGGCATAGATTAAAGTATTTAGTTCAGTGCGTGTTGAGTTGGACACCTGGAGGGGGGAGGGCTTTTTTTTTGGGGGGTGGGGGGGTCGGGGGCCTGTTTTTATCATCGTTTTCAT
>NC_051407.1:4250182-4250267 GCF_015228065.2 Penaeus monodon
CAGCTGACCTCCAGTTGGAAGATCAAAGCCTTTGACATGTCGCTGTGTCAAGGAGCGGCTGTCATGACTCGGGCTGGGAAGATTT
>NC_051407.1:4250331-4250598 GCF_015228065.2 Penaeus monodon
ATATTCCAGTGTTGCATTGTTTGCTATTTTTAGCCCGTGTTGCCAGGCTTGGGAAGGCTGGGTGGTAAGGGCCAGTGTTGCCATGAAGGGGGAGTCACCTCATTGGGGTCCTGGTCGTTCCGTTGCCATATACGGCGGAGCGTTTCGACGGGTTTCGTGGCCTGTGATGCCATCTGTGTCCATGTTTAGGTGTCATTAGGTGAACGGGGCAAGGGTGGCGGCTCAGGCTTGCGGAGGAAATACTGATGCTGTCCATGCTGTTGTTTG
>NC_051407.1:4250896-4251180 GCF_015228065.2 Penaeus monodon
TGCAACTCGTGCAATTAACAAGTGATAATGCATGATCACGCCCGCTTCTCCGAGTTGCCAGTGCATTGATCACTTTATTGTTTAGTTAAGAAGTATATGTTTATTTTGACGTAAATGAAGAGAAGGAGTGTGCAATTATCGGCGTGCATGATAATAGAGGAAGAGGTATAGAAGGTGGGAGCAGAAGAGAGGAGAGGGAAGATGGGATGGGGGAGATAGAGAAAGGAAAGAGATGTGGGAGAGGAATGGAGATGCGGGCGGGGAGAGAAGAACAGAAAGTTGAG
>NC_051407.1:4251213-4251629 GCF_015228065.2 Penaeus monodon
GGGAGGCAGACAGACAGAGAGAAACGTAGCGAGGAATTTAAGGAACAGAGATATCAGCCCCTGATTTAAATACCCCCCATTTAATGATGCGAGGAACCGCTGAGATACCCCGCCCGCCCATCCCGACATCAGGCCCAGACCCTTCGTCCCCCTCCCCCCCTACGACCACTTCATCCAGACGATAACCCACGCCCTTGGATCCGTCGTACTCCAAGCCAGCCGCCCAGATATGGCCCGCCCTCCTCCGCCCGAATCTCCGAGAAAGGGATCTGTGTGCGTACCTCCGGCCAGACATCCAGGTGTGGTACTGTGCGTACGAGCTTAGTGGAACACAGGTGTGCGTCAAGGTCAGGCCCCGGGCGCCGCCGTGCACACCCACAACACACTCATTGTGTACCAGTAACCCGGCACTCGCT
>NC_051407.1:4251654-4252218 GCF_015228065.2 Penaeus monodon
CGTCCAGCACCTCCCAAGGGCTGGCTGGCTCTCGACTCGTGCGGGGAAAGATGAAAATGTAGATCAGTCATGTGTAATGACCTTGTGGACGCAGATTTTGTTTAAATGTTGATATATATCTCGTGCTTTTCCCCGGGAGTTTCTCTATTTTCATTCCGAATTCTTAGTTGTCTAGGGGAACGTCGCACGAACGTATACGACATATTATGCCCCGACGTCATGTAACGCGGGCATTGTCTTCCACCCTCACGTCCCCTTTTTACGGCAGAGACGACGATGACGCAAGGGCTATTTTGGGCAGCGCAGCTTCGAGACGTCTTAAATATTCCCGACAGCTTTTTGATCAACAAAGAACTGGTCTAACGAATCCGCATCCGGTTGCGAGTACTGCGGCTTGGGATCTGGGAGTGGGAGAGGTTCCCCGCTGGTGGCGTGGCGAGGCTGTGTGAAGTGCGACGAGCGCTGGTGACAGACCGACCTTTTTTTGAGTCGCGTTCTGCCGAAAAATGTTGGCTTGGATTTGAATGCAGCTGTTCTCTTGGCCGGCCGTTGACGGTTACACCT
>NC_051407.1:4252264-4252411 GCF_015228065.2 Penaeus monodon
TCACCAAGACATTTACATAATTATGTGGGCTTGATGCAGGCGTCATGGTGGAGGGGAAGGGGGAGGAGGGATGTTGCATGCAATCTTGTCGATCTGTCGCGTTTATGAGGTGACTCAAGTCATGTTCAACTTCTTTATGATCCTCTT
>NC_051407.1:4252487-4254173 GCF_015228065.2 Penaeus monodon
AATCCCTCCGCCCTTTCCTTCCTCCGCCAGCGCGATCGTATCTGCGGACAAACCTGTTTTTCATAATTGATTCCGAGGGCTTAATTGTCATATAAATATAAGTTTTAATACTGTTTTGTTGTTTGATAATTCGATGTCGTCAGATAAGCATGCCGATGTCGCGATACGAAAGACAACTGTTTAAGGACGGTTTAGAAACGGCGGCGTATGTTTCGAGTAATGTAAACAAGATGGCGACCGAGTGATCCTTATCGCTCGAACCTGTAACAGCATCGGCGAATCTACTGCACTCTGCCTTCTACTGCACCTTGCAATCTATCTTGCAGTCTGCCACGTAAACTGTCCTACTTTTTTTTTTTACTGTCTACCATGTCTACTTTGTACTCTACCTTGCCTTCGACTTTGCCTTTTTCTTTGCACTCTGTTTTGCCTTTTACTTTGCAGTCTACCTTGCACTCTACCTTACCTTCGACTTTGCCTTTTACTTTGCAGTCTACCTTGCACTCTACCTTGCCTTCGACTTTGCCTTTTACTTTGCAGTCTACCTTGCACTCTACCTTGCCTTCGACTTTGCCTTTTACTTTGCAGTCTACCTTGCTTTGTCTTGCGATCTTCCTTTCATTGTACGTTACGTCATACCTTGCGATATACTCGTTGTTCTGCCTTGAACTTTTCCTTTCTTATTTTCCTTCTTGTTTGCGTTATACCTTACGCTCTCTAACGTATGTTCAGTCTCGCGATTTCCCTTCTTGTCATACCTTACATTTTACCTTGCGCCTCTTAGCTGTTTGTTTTCGGTCCTCTTCCTGTCTTTCCTTTTCTGGGATGATTTATTCTATGAGTGTCTCTTGGGTTGTCTGTTTTATTTATCTGTTTGTCTTTATGTATTCTCTCTCATCACTCGTTCTCGCTGGTCTTGTCTTTTATTGCTCGTCTCATGGGTGGATCTGCCTTTTATTTTTTTGTCTCTGTGTTTACGATGGATTTCTTTAAAAATAAGTATGATTCTTATGTGTAATCTTTGTTTATATTGTTCCTCGTTTATTTCCCAATCTTCTCTCCCGTTTTATTGCCATGTCTTTCCACATTCTCTTCTGCTGTTTGTTTCTCACTTATCTCTCATACCCTTTTTCTTTCCTCGGTGCTCTCTTTCCTGCTCTCTCCCCCTCCCTCTCACTTCTCTTCTTTCTTCTACTCTTACTTTTTCCTTTGCCATTTTCCTTTTTTCTCCTTCCTCTTCTCCTTTCCTCCGTAGCATTCTTTCTCTTTCTTCCTCCCTCTATTTTCTCTTTCCCATCTATCCCTCGCTTCCTTCTGCACATGTTCCCCTTTCTCCTCCACTTCGCATCATTTTCCATTTTCCTATCCTTTCCCTTTCTTCTCTTTCCTTCTTCTTCCTACCTCCTTCATTTTAATTTCTCCTTCTCCTAATTCTTCTCCTCTCTTTCGTCTTGTCATTTCCTCTCAACTGCACACATTTTGTCTTTTCTCCTCTCCTGCTCTTCCTCCTCCTCTCTTCTCCCTGCTTCTTTCTCCTATTTCGCCTTTCCTTTCCCTGATCGCTTTCCCGTTCCACATAACTTCCTCCCTTTTTCCTTTCCTCTTCCTTTTCACTCTTCCTTTTCCCTCTTCCTTCTTCCTCCTTTTCCCCTTCTCCTTCCCCCTTCCTTAAATATCTTCCCTCCT
>NC_051407.1:4254210-4254335 GCF_015228065.2 Penaeus monodon
CCTCTTCCCCTCTTCTGAACCCTTCTCCCTTTCTCCTTCCTTTTTTCCCTTCTCCAGCCCTCTTCCCTGTCCTATCTCCTTTCTCTTAATCCTCTTTCCTTTTCCTTTCTCCTCTTCCCCTTCTA
>NC_051407.1:4254373-4254616 GCF_015228065.2 Penaeus monodon
TACCCTACGTCCTCCTATTCTGTGTGTTTTTGCCTTGTGGGATATCTTACGTTGTGTGCATCTGGTGATATTTTTTTTCCTATTCATTTTTAGCAATTTTCGTGTATTTTTTTATAATGGTTTTCTTTCTTTTGGTCCTTTGTTTGTTTGGGCGTTTTTTTTTCAATACCGGTACTTCAGGCTGTGTTTGCAAGCTTTTCATTTTATTTTCCTCTTCTCGATGTGCACCCCGCATTCATGCAT
>NC_051407.1:4255069-4255165 GCF_015228065.2 Penaeus monodon
GCCATTGCTCTTCGCTTTCTTTTCTAGTCATCTCCCCCCCCCCTCACGATGTTTAAATCAGCTTCTATGCTTTCTCGCTTTTAATTTTGGTGCAGA
>NC_051407.1:4255511-4255641 GCF_015228065.2 Penaeus monodon
ATATTCCTTAAAGTAAGCGCGCCCTTGCAAAAGGCTCCTCTGCAAGAAAGAAGAGCAAGAGAAAGCCAGCAGCGGCGAGGATGCAGCGGGAACAATGCACAGGCGGGGTTGGCAAGGGGTTGAAATGCAC
>NC_051407.1:4255916-4256489 GCF_015228065.2 Penaeus monodon
CTCGGGTGCGGTGGGAAGGAGTTAACGGTGCCATGGGGGAGGTAGGGAGGGAAGAAGGGGAAGGTAAGAGGAGGGGAAGGGGGAAGAGGAGGGACAGAGTGAATAACAGGAGAAGAGAGAAAAGGGAGTAAATGGGTTGGGGTGAGCAAGAGGGGGGGGGGATAGGGATGGAGATGGGGTACGAGTAAAATTGATGGGAAGGGGAATGGTGGTGGGGGGAAGAGGTAAGAGGGGGGGAGGAGGGACGGAGGTGGGGGTGAGAGCAGGGGTGATTGGGAGGGAGGGATAGAGGTAGGGTAAGAATAGGAGGGAGCGGAAGGTGGATGGAGTTGGGGGGAAGTTAAAAGGAGGGGGGAAGGGGAAAGGTGACAGAAGTGGGGTGAGAGTAGGAGAGAGGGAAAGGGTGGGGGTAGAAGCGGGGTATGAATGAGAGGGAGGGGACACAGAAAGGGAGGGGAAGGGGGGAGGGGGAGGGGTTTTACTGAGAGCTGGGAGTACCGGGTCCCTGGCGGAGGGTTTCGCACAAAGGCAAGAGGATGGAGGAGGATTAATTATGAAATTAGGTGTATTTTT
>NC_051407.1:4256522-4257685 GCF_015228065.2 Penaeus monodon
TTATTCATTTTCAGATTAAATGAGAATCTTGTAATTCTTTTCCTTTGTTTGTTTCTTTGTTTTTTTCGCATTTTTTAAGGGATTGTTTTCGTTTTCATTATTCTATAACGATAATTAGCATTACCCGAAATTCTACTAGTATTGCTATTACTACGCTATTCGTTACTACTATTTTTTTCCCTGTTCCTCATGTGAATCGTCTCATAAGACATTCGGAATTGAAAAGAGAGAAAAAAATAAAGAAGAAAATGAATAAAAAAAAGAAAAGCAAAGAAGCAAAAATCATGATTCTTCCCAGGTCATCCGCCGAAGATCTTGCAAAAATCGCGTCCCCCGCCCCACCTCATCCCCACCTGGGAGAGGAGCGAGGGGCAGAGGGGGAGGGGGGAGGGGAGGGAGGGTGAAGAGGGGGGGGTGAAGAGGGGGTGGGCATCGTTCCTCGAGGGCAGTAAATTCAAGAAGGAACTCGGATGAGATTGCCGTCTCAAGGGCACGAGGTAAAAGCACGATGTTGGGGGTAGGGGTTGGGGTGGGGGGTGGAAGAAACTGCGGGGGGGAGGGGGGAGGAACATAGGCTGTTGTGGGCGGCTCGGGAGGGGGGGAGGGGAATAAGGGTATAGAGTAGTGTTGGTAGGGGGGGGGTGAGTGGCGGGAGATTGAAGGGGTGACAGGTAGGGGAGGGGGGGTGAAGGGGTGACTATGTGGGGGGAGTGGGGTAAAGGGGTGAGGGTGTTGGGGTGTATGGGTGAGCGGCGCTGGGGGTGGGTAGGGGGTTGGGTGCTTGTGGTGGGGGCGGGTCAAGAGTTGAGTGTGTTGGGGGCGTGGGGGTGTGATGGGGAGGGGGAGAAGAATGGGGGAGGGGCGGGAGGATAATGTGTAAACCAAAAGAGTGATCTTTTATTCTCACTCGTAATAGATGTGATACGAAGATACGAAGATTAAAAAGGAAAAATGAGGAAAAGGGGGGGGGGGTAGGGATAGATTAGGGACGAATAGCAAAGGAGAGAAGAGAGAATGGAGTATTTATTTATATTTATTAATTATGATTGTTTGTCTCAATACAGTTGCTTATTTGCGGGTCATATTAAAAGCAAATAAAAGTGTTGGTTAAGCAAACACAACGTTGCCATGAAAACGCGAATATTAAAAGTTCTTTTTTTTGG
>NC_051407.1:4257764-4258205 GCF_015228065.2 Penaeus monodon
TTTTGGGGAGATGTTATGGTCAAAGGGAGCATTTATTATCCACTTACGAGGTTGGGATACAGTGTTTAGCTCGGATAGGATCTCGAGGATGAGGGATGGGACGGAGATGGGCGAGAGAAAGTGTTTGGGGAAAGTGAGGGGTCTAGATGGGGTCGAGGGGCGTGGGTTGGGAAGAGGGGTCGGGGTGGGCTAAGGATGTGGGTTTGGAAGGGGAGTCGGGGTGGGTTAAGGATGTGGGTTGGGAAGGGGAGTCGGAGTGGGTTAAGGATGTGGGTTGGGGAGACGGGTATAGATAGGGTTAAGGGGCGTGGTTTGGGAAGGGGAATCGGGGTGGGTTAGGGGCGTGGGTTGGGGAGAGGGGTCGGGTGGGTTAGCGGCGTGGGTATAGAGACAACATAGGGGTAATGGAAGGGGGTAAGGACCAGCCAAAAGTGAGATACA
>NC_051407.1:4258409-4258532 GCF_015228065.2 Penaeus monodon
GTGTGGCCTACCTGCATGTAAGAGATAATTAGCCTGTATGTATTTCTGTCGGCTTTGAAAATACGATTTACTGGGAGACCCGTCATTGCATAACCACCTTATGCCAGAAATAATTACAGTGTT
>NC_051407.1:4258739-4259046 GCF_015228065.2 Penaeus monodon
GTAAGCGTATATCGATAGAATGGAAGAGCAAGAAAATAAGAAGAAAGTTAAGGATAAGAACCAGGAAGAGGTGGTAGATAAAATAGTAAGAAAATGGAGAACACGGATAATTCTTGTTTATTTGTCCTTGACTTTGATGCTCTTATGTTAAGGTGTGTGCGTCAGATAGCCCTGTATTATTATGTCAGAAAGTATTATGCCAATTTTACGTTCGGAAAATCAGCCTAATGTAAGAGGATGATGGTGTTATTCGTATGTTGTTTTACGTGTGTAATATTTAGATAAAACAAAGCAAAAAAAAATATAT
>NC_051407.1:4259093-4259456 GCF_015228065.2 Penaeus monodon
GGAATTTGATGATATATGAATTCTATGTATTTAACTTTCATTTAATATTTTTAAGTATAGAGAATCTTGGGTATAAGATATGTGAAATCTGTGTTTGTTAAGTTAGATTTAGCATATTTGTGTTGACGAGAACTAAATGTTTTTGACTCGAACGCATTCAAAACAAACTACAGGTTCAGCGCAGGGCGGAGGACGAGTCAGAGTCGGCCGCCTGTCGATTGATTTATTCATAGTGGCGACGCAAACGCCACCAAAAGTACCACTTAGGTTGAAAAAAAAGGTTCTCTCTCGTTAAAGATGACTTGGTACAACGTCACGCCCCTTTTCACTTCGGCCACGCCCTCTCTCTATCGATGCCACGCC
>NC_051407.1:4259667-4259993 GCF_015228065.2 Penaeus monodon
TCTTCAGGTCATAAAAGCATTCTATCGCCAAAGTGTTCCAGAACTCGTACCGGGAATCTGCGCTCGGCCTGCGATTTCGCGGCTCGAAGGGAAATCTGGCGCGAGAGATGCCGTTACGTCCCGGCATCTGGAGCATAGCACTGCTAGAACCCGCGATGCGTGAAGAGCCGGTAGGCAAGAGTGTGGCCTAGAGAAACGAGCGTTCGGGTGTTTCGTTCGCAGGGGTCTGCTTTCAGTTCGAGTGGTGACGCGCGCACGAAGTAAACCCGCAAGCACACCCATGTACGTATACATACCTTGAACACGCGCGCGCGCGGACACGCACG
>NC_051407.1:4260246-4260385 GCF_015228065.2 Penaeus monodon
AGAACAAGAAAACAAAAACAAATTACCTCGGGATGAATGTCACACGGACACTATTGCATAACAGCGCGGCCTTGGCGAGTCATCCATACACTGATGTCTTATTTTTTCTGTTTTTGTGAAATGACTGTTTTCTGTCATG
>NC_051407.1:4260717-4261144 GCF_015228065.2 Penaeus monodon
CTGGTTTTATCATTTCACGATAACCGAACACTGGGCATGTAGAATTTATAGGTTATATTCTTTAGAGATTTTTTTTTCGTGTGTTAGCATTGAATAACGTCCAGATAATAATAATCATAAAAGTAAAAAAATGTGAAAGGGAGATATGAAAATATAAAAGCCAATTAAGTATGTTGACATTTGTAACTCGGTATATTTTATCTCAGCTGGGGTCATTTTTTTATATTAGTTATCATTTTCATTAAGATTTTGTGGATCGGGTGTCATTAGTATTATCTTTATTTACGTTTCCTGGTATTTTCAAATTTCAGGAATTATATTTGGATTTCTTGCTTATTTCGTGAATTGTCTAAAGAAAAGTTTCTTGCAATACTACTTTCACTTGCGACAGATCAGTTAAATTGCAGTTATTGAGGCAATGCATAGT
>NC_051407.1:4261270-4262181 GCF_015228065.2 Penaeus monodon
CCCATGATGCAAGAACGTTTGATAAATCTCGTATCATGGCTTTGACCTCTGTGAGGCGAGTGACCTCCTGACCTTTCCCCACTTCTCTTTCCCCTCATTGCCTCTTTCATTTTCTCTATTTCTGACTTAATGTTTTTTTTTTTTCTTTTATTCTGCTTATAACATAAGCAATGTTATGTGTTCTGGCTTTATTTTGATATTTTATTTACTTTTTCTTTTCTCTTACCCCTCCCCCCCACCTGTTAATTAGAGGTTGATCTGGCCCGTGTTATTTATGCATTGCGTCATGCATTTCAAAACAAGGCTGATCTTTGCTTGCGCGGGCCAGTCGGGCTTTGATGTGCTGGCGAGCAAAAAGCCGGTTTCTTTGTCCACGTGCTGTCATGCAAGCTGAAAGTTGCATAACTACCAGGCAGTTGCCTTGCACCTCTCGCCGACCTTGTGAGGGTTTTGTGAGGAAGAGGCTAAATTGTCCGACATAATGAGGGCAAGGCTATTAGGCAGGAGGCCGACTGCCTATTTGAGGAGATGAAGCTATGAGGCAACGGACCAAGTTGTCTGTTATGATGGAGTGTGTCTATGAGGCAGGGGGGCAGGCTGTTGATTACGATGAAATGAGGCTATGAGGCAGGGGGACAGGCTGCATGACAGGTCGAGGCTGTTGATTACGATGAAATGAGGCTATGAGGCAGGGGGACAGGCTGCGTCGAAGCTGTTTTTTACGATGAAACGAGCTTATGAGGCAGGGGACCCAAAACGCACTCCCAACATGATGAGGCAATGAAGCTCTGGGTGGGATGAGGGGAAAGCGCGCCGTGAGGGCTGGGAGAGGCTTTGTTGCGCCCTTGCACCTCCTCCCCTCGCTTGCGGGGGAGGGGAAGCCGGCGCATGTGGAGTTCGCTGGGCGTTAT
>NC_051407.1:4262611-4262745 GCF_015228065.2 Penaeus monodon
AATAGCTACACATTAACATTTGTGTTGACCTTGGCTCTCCTTTATTATTTTCGCGCATACAGCGCCGGCTCGATTATCAGAGAACTCTACGCGACGGACCGAGTGCAAGGAGCAGACACTGGATTAGACGAGTG
>NC_051407.1:4262960-4263051 GCF_015228065.2 Penaeus monodon
TCCTTTCTCCCTTTCTTATTCCCCTTCTCTCTCTTTCACCCACGTATATACACTTCAGCTCACCCTTTGTTTCCTGCACTTCTTCTCGCGT
>NC_051407.1:4263216-4263297 GCF_015228065.2 Penaeus monodon
GCTGAGTTTCCCCAGGAGATTTTCGAGAGCTTTCGTTTGATCCGTGTTTATAGATATATATCGGTTATCCCAAGACTTGTG
>NC_051407.1:4263387-4263466 GCF_015228065.2 Penaeus monodon
CATGAGTTTACTCCTGTGATCCGTTTCTTTATTAGCTGCTGATTCTGCCTCATTTTCTCACCCATTATCCTTCCTCGTT
>NC_051407.1:4263537-4263651 GCF_015228065.2 Penaeus monodon
ACTCATCATCCCTACCCTTCTATTATTCCCTCTTCCCTCCCTTCCCGTTTCTTCCCCTCCCCCTCGCTTTCCGGTTCTCCCTACTCCTTTATCCCCCCCCCCCCCTTTCTGTTC
>NC_051407.1:4263949-4264356 GCF_015228065.2 Penaeus monodon
GCCGCCACTTCAGGATCACAAGGCTCACAAGAGTGGGCGGAGCCTAAGAAGCTTCACCCGGGCGCCGGCCACTTTCGTGTTTGTTTTCCGCCTGACCTCTTCCCCCTCGCCAGCCTCCCCTCTCTCCCTCTCCCTTGCCACCCCTCTCTCCCTCTCCCTTGTCACCCCTCTCTCCCTCTCCCTTTCTCCCTTTCCACCCTTCTCCCCTCTTCCCGGTCCCACTTGCCCTTTCATTTGTTTTCTCTCCATCCCCTATCTTTCCCATCCTTCACTCATACCTCTACTCTCATACCCCTCTTTCCCTTTTTCCTTCCCTTCTCCCCTTTCCTTCCCTCCCCCTACTTTTCTTCGTCTAGTATCAGCCTCCCTCTCTTTCCCCTTCATCTCCCCGTTTTCCTTTCTCTGTC
>NC_051407.1:4264468-4264784 GCF_015228065.2 Penaeus monodon
GTCGACCTCCTCAGTGTTGGTTCTCCTCTTGACCTCTTGCCTTCCCCTCGTCCTCTTCCTTTTCCCCCCACTTAATTTATCCCCTCCGTCTGCCACTTTCTGTTCTCCTCTTGCTTTTTGCACTCGGTCGCTCTGCCGGATGTGTGTGTTTGTTTTTGCTTGTTTTTGTAGCGTAATGCCATTCGAGTTTTTGTTGTCTTTGTTTTCGTGTACATTAGTTTATTGTGCTTTTGTAATGTGCATTTTGTTTATATACTTTTTTGTCATTGTCTGCCTGACACTTGGGAGTCAGTTTTAAAGATCCTCCACAGTCAGA
>NC_051407.1:4264816-4265133 GCF_015228065.2 Penaeus monodon
GTCATTGTCTGCCAGGTACTTCGAGGTCAGTTTTAGAGATCCTTGATGAACATATTAATTTACGATTACTGATATTTTTTTGTTCAATGGTACATAGCATCAGATTGTCCATCCCTTTTATTTGCGTAATTCACTTTCAAGCCACACCAGCATGGAACACGTGACTCGAGTCCACCAGGGCCTCACCTCCGCCAGCAGCTTCGTCAGTGCTCTCTGCGTCACTTCTGTGGCGTCAGAACCATTGATTTCTGTTTTTCCTGGATCTTATTATTATTGTTTCAAGGGGGAATGTCTATCGGTATTTGATATAGGGATTT
>NC_051407.1:4265355-4265722 GCF_015228065.2 Penaeus monodon
AGTGTTTTGAACTACATTACAGTTTCCAACATGCCAAGACACTCATGGCATAAGCAACGACATTGCATCGTAGCCTCTATCCTCTTCCCATGCGTCGCATCTTTCGGAAATGACGAGGCTGCTTCTGTAATAAACTCTTTTTGTCTTATTTTTAATTTTGGGTGATGGTTTGGTGTCATTTGGGTTGAGTATTCGGAATTCGTTCGTCTTTGGATGGGATGGCTTTTTTTTTTCTTTTTGTAAGCGGCTCACGAAGAGGGTTTGCGTTCGATTTTGCTTTAGTCTTTCATTTATAATCACTCTTCGTTTTTATTCATATATTTTTAAAGGATTACATTCATGAATAGGCATATTGCATAACATTGCA
>NC_051407.1:4265878-4265993 GCF_015228065.2 Penaeus monodon
TTCGCCTAACTGTTAAACTGGATCCACTTTATACCCTTACGTAAAATGTCTTTGTGAAACAGGCAGAGAATCGCACTGTCGCCTCAAACAATTGGATATATTTAAGACAGAAAAC
>NC_051407.1:4266317-4266472 GCF_015228065.2 Penaeus monodon
TGCCACCGGACTGGATTACCCAAGTGTGTAGAGAAAGGGTCAAGTACATCGCTTCAGTTCAGGGGCTCTCACACGGGGGGCAAATATCCGTGCACTTCCTAAGATCTACAAGCCTATTCTTTACTTTCTTCTAGTTTGTACATTTTAGGAAATGA
>NC_051407.1:4266575-4266773 GCF_015228065.2 Penaeus monodon
AGCCCATTTATTTAGCTTGAACTTTATTCAGTAGTTTTTTTCTTTCTTTCTTTTTTTGTCGTATTGAAATAAGATTACTAATGATGGGACAAAATCAAAATATAATTAATTTCAAGGTGGTATCAAAATTATGGAAAAAAGACGATCACTTTAACTCCCATTTGTTTCTTTGTTTACATTCGCCCAAACTAGATGCTG
>NC_051407.1:4266831-4267070 GCF_015228065.2 Penaeus monodon
CTAGCAAACCGTCGTCGAGTGCATTAATGTTCATGCCTCTCGAGCCGAGGCATGAACTACAAAAACGGCGGCGCTCTCCGGGAGGTCTGCGAGCGGCTTTCTCGTTGTTTACAAACGCGTGCACGGAGCGAGGCGGGTGCGCTCGGGTGAGAGGAAGTACCCGGTGCTTGGAGGGAAGGGATTGCAGGTTGCAGAAAGTACGAGGGGGTTTAGATCCCTTTAGGTGCACCTGGAGGGAT
>NC_051407.1:4267100-4267651 GCF_015228065.2 Penaeus monodon
TAGGGGTGGGAGATAAAGGATTATTAAGGGAAATGGGAAGGAGGAGGGTGAGGAGGGGAAGTGAATGGGGGATAAGAAGGGGAAGAGGGAAGGAGGGGAATTAGAGGGTGGTAAAAAGGGGTATGGGAAACAAGGGTTAGATAGAGAGGGAAAATAATGAGTAGGGGAAAAGGGGGGGGGGTGAATTGGACTTGAATAAGAAGTGGAAGAGACAAACCAAAGAAAGTGTAAAGGGAAAATTAGGGGATGTCTGGGTAAGGGAAGGACGGGGGAAAAGGGGGAGGAAAGGAACAACCCCCCCCCCCCTTGACCGTGCATAAGGGGGGAGAAAGACCCCCACCCCCCACCCCTTCCTTGACCGTGAGCCACCATGCATATCCTTTGACGGTGATCACGTGTGTTTACTAGTAATTCCTGTCGCCCAAGGATACCGAGTGGATTCATTACAGGAAGTCTCCTTTGCTGTTGTGTTTTTCTTGGGAATCGAAGAGATATAGATGAACAGGCGGGCAGGCAGTGTGAATCACTATATATATCCTCGTGTGCGTGAG
>NC_051407.1:4267832-4267930 GCF_015228065.2 Penaeus monodon
AAGGACTGCAAATCAACAGCTACAATCAGCGCCTTCCGCCCATCACAACACCCACGCGAATAAATGTACACATTATCTATAAAATGTCAGTATCGCGA
>NC_051407.1:4267960-4268042 GCF_015228065.2 Penaeus monodon
CCTCGTTTGCTTTCCGGGATCTACGCTCCTGACAGGTCGACAAGTCAGGTGGATCTGTCTCTGGCGGTAGGACACCGAGAGG
>NC_051407.1:4268113-4268247 GCF_015228065.2 Penaeus monodon
CTCCGTCATTCACATTTCCTGGAAGCAGAGGCGGTGTTGCAGTAAAACTGGTCTGGATTTTCTGGTGTCATTGTTGACTATTTCCACGTCAATTTGTGTTTTCTGGGCGATCTTGGTGCACGTTTTTTATCTCT
>NC_051407.1:4268607-4268866 GCF_015228065.2 Penaeus monodon
AAATGGGGGGAAAAAGGGAATTTGGAGAAGAAAAAAGGAAAGGATGAAGAGGAGAAGGGGGTTTGGGGAGAGGGAAAAAGGGGGACAACAGAGACAAGAGAGGTGAGTGAGTAATAGTGAATAAGAAAATATACACGGAGAGACATGCGTACAGATAAGACATACAGAGAAATATAGAGAGTGAGAGAAACCGAGAGACTGAGACAAGCAGAACACGCCATCATTATTAAAAGTCGTGAAGCAACATCTTAAATCACCT
>NC_051407.1:4268897-4269060 GCF_015228065.2 Penaeus monodon
TGCCATTGAATGAGCCGTATTCATGGAAGGACGTCCTCTTTTTGCTAAGGTCTCAAGTTCTCAATTTAGGAGACGTCCACGCACAGGAAAGGCGGTCTTGCGGGGCCGTCCATGCGCTGGGGGAGGGCGGTCGGAGGCGAGGGACTTATGAATGGTCACGATA
>NC_051407.1:4269821-4270486 GCF_015228065.2 Penaeus monodon
AACTTTCCTGCCTTTGTCGATGCAGTTTTCTTTTAATTTTCTTCTTTTTCCTAAGATCTGTTAATTGCCCCAAATTTGCATATTTTTCCCACGCATTTAACCGATTTATATAAAAAAAATAGAAAATAGAAAATAAGAAATCTTACCTAAAACTGAAACCCTTTTCAAAGTCTGTTACTAATGTACCTTTTGCCTCACTCGAAGGACACGCAGCATGAGTCAGCCTAAAGATGCCGCGAGGTCAAAGATCGCGGGTCGCAGGGAATTTTGGATATTGTGGATTAGGGGAAGAAGGATGAAAGTACCTTGTTTTTGATTTATGGTCCTGAATGGCTGGCAATTTTATTTTTATTTCCAAATTTGTTGTTGTTGCTGTTCGTAGTCTGGAAGAATGTCACATAATATTTCATAACGTGTTTTTTTTTATGAACATACATATTATTACTGACATGTAGGTGCATATAATAGCCAGTGCAGTAACCTCTAACCTATAGATTGCAAGTTGCGGGTTATACATCACTGCGGGTCCATCTTCAGTGACTGATTGCAGAGTCAGCAATATCCCTTAAGGGAAAGAGTGCAAATTCCAGCTGGTGTGAGTTTGGAGTCTTTGGCCATTTAGCAGCACAGGATTACGCGAAGGTTGTGTTCAGCGCATAATGTGC
>NC_051407.1:4270523-4270959 GCF_015228065.2 Penaeus monodon
AGAAAGGAAGGGAGTAAGAGTAAGGTAAAGAGAGAATGTAGGGGGATACAATAGACACAATAACATAGGCCTTGATAGAAAAAACAGCTTTACAAAATTCCCCCCAAAATCGTATTAGAGTTTCCTCGCCTACTGAAAAGGATACACGAGAGGCATTCGTTCGGGTGAAGACAGAGCTACTCATAGGAAAACCTGAAAGATAAGAGCTTCGATAAGAGGTTTTGATAATGAGGAATGAGACATTTGACAGCCGAGGTGGCGGGTGGGGGGAGGGGTTGGCGAGGCCGTTAATCTCGCCTCGCTCACGTGACCCGAGACCTTCTTTGGTCACAGGGGTTAGTCGAAGGTCACGGGATGAGATAAGGTCAGACGAAGTGACAATTGCGGTGCTTGAGATTTTATATTTCGGGTTAGAGTGTATTCAGGTTCCGGATGG
>NC_051407.1:4271054-4271211 GCF_015228065.2 Penaeus monodon
CGGTGGGGTGTATCATTTCAGTGAATAAGGCGAGTGATTCAATGGTCTAACTCTTCTTTTGTCCTTACAGGTGAGTGATGGCGAGTGATTGATGTCTTGGTGAACACCTGGTCTTGTCACTGTAAGTGTTTTTTAATGAATATATTTGGTTTCTACT
>NC_051407.1:4271440-4271722 GCF_015228065.2 Penaeus monodon
AACGCGCGCGTGCGCAAACAAAAACAAATTGCTCGACTGATTCATAGACTGACAGCGATTCAGAGAAACAGTGCGTCAGACAGAGAGGGGAGGGAGGAAAGAGAGAAATAAATGTGGAAATAAATGAAGACATAAAGAAAAAAAAAACTTAGAAAATAAAAGCGATGGTAAGTTAAAAATGGAGGGAAGAAAAGAAATATATTTATATATTTGAAAGTGCAAATGAAGTGAGAAGTAATATAACTGAGAGAAACCAAAAACTAATGTAAAAAAAGGGGAGAT
>NC_051407.1:4271754-4271929 GCF_015228065.2 Penaeus monodon
GATTTAAATCAACTTAGAAAAAAGAGAAAGGGATTTTAAGCAAGAAAAGAAGAAATTCTACTTAAAACAAAGCAGAAAAGGGTGTTAGGAAATAAACCGAGAAATGAATGAAGGCGAGAGATATAAACAACAACGCGTCACTGGATGCTTGGGAGAGCCGCGTTGAATAATCCAC
>NC_051407.1:4273504-4273675 GCF_015228065.2 Penaeus monodon
CCCCTTTTTTTACATTAGTTTTTGGTTTCTCTCAGTTATATTAATTTCTCACTTCATTTGAACTTTCAAATATAAAATAATTTCTTTTCTTCCCTCCATTTTTAACTTACCATCGCTTTTATTTTCTAAGTTTTTTTTTTCTTTATGTCTTCATTTATTTCCACATTTATT
>NC_051407.1:4273936-4274100 GCF_015228065.2 Penaeus monodon
ACTTGTGCGTCTCCACAATGCATAAGAGAAAGAGAAGGGAGAGGGGCAAACAGTTAACTAACTCATTACAATGATTAAAATGTTTTGTTTATAAAGATCCGAAAATAGTAAAACGTGCATTTTTTCGTCTGGCGCGCACGTTTGAAGTACATTCTTGGCTCGCG
>NC_051407.1:4274197-4274585 GCF_015228065.2 Penaeus monodon
TGGTTCTTCGGATTCCGAGAACGAACTTGAGCAGTAACTCCTTGTGGCGCAAGTGGCTGCTGCCGCGTCGCCTTC
Source organism: Penaeus monodon (assembly GCF_015228065.2). Classification (NCBI taxonomy): domain Eukaryota; kingdom Metazoa; phylum Arthropoda; class Malacostraca; order Decapoda; family Penaeidae; genus Penaeus; species Penaeus monodon. Next base: position 4,274,273 of record NC_051407.1, read on the forward strand.
GACTTGGCATTTCTCGCTCGTCTGTGCTTTCACCCTTTTCTCGTCACCCTTACGTCCTTGCTCAGTGTCTGTCTCTTCCCTTTGTCCAGGCCTCCCCTCATTTCTGGTCGCGTCCGCTCTTATTCTCTACGTAAGCCTCCGTCAACCCTTACTCTCGCCCTTAAGCCTCCGTCAACTCTTACTCACATGCCCATGTCCACCCTTTTCCTTTCCTCCCGCCCTTGTGCCCACACACACCCTTGGCACCTCAACCGCTATTGTCCCCTTTCTGATTTTCATTTCTTTTTTGATGATTTTTTTATTATTTTTATTT
>NC_051407.1:4274927-4275222 GCF_015228065.2 Penaeus monodon
CTGTCGTTCTTGAACACTCTTGAACGCCGACGCGACCGCGGAGTGGGGAATGTTAAGGCAGTAATTAGGCCATCCTCCGCGTGACAAGTGAGACGCCATGAATATGCAATGGCAAAAAATGCTAATGCTAACGACGTCCCCGGTACAGACGAGCCACAATTTCCCTCACCGGAATTATGCGCGTTATCTCCCTATTTCTGGAGTTAATCCCGGTAAACGAGAGCGGCTTGTCAGGTGACTCCTCGACAGCTTTAGAGGTCGTTAGGTGGGGATGGGTGGGTATAGGGGCTTGTGC
>NC_051407.1:4275262-4275562 GCF_015228065.2 Penaeus monodon
CAATTTGTTCTTTAAGCTCGTTTTCTTCGTTGAGGGTAATTAGGTGTTTATCGAGGAGGGACTTGGGTAGAATACTAATAAATGGAGGAATAGGTATGTTTAGGACGTAAAGGTGAAGCTGAAAATGGATGTTTCTTTGAAGTGGATTTTTGGAAATACATGAAATTCTTTTGATATCAGTTTTATAACGTATATAACGGCAATTGCCAATGTACATTTATTGTAATAACTATATTCTGGTTTGTGAGTTTTAATCATATGCTTTCATATCTAAAATATAGTTGCAAACATACAGGTCGT
>NC_051407.1:4275747-4275824 GCF_015228065.2 Penaeus monodon
GAAAAGAAGAGAGACCTCTTCCAAACCCCCTCCCCCAAAAAATAGTAAGATAGAGGTGGTTCCTTAACAAGAAAACC
>NC_051407.1:4275848-4276136 GCF_015228065.2 Penaeus monodon
GTCGCTTCTTAAAAACTGTTCCCGAAACCTAACAGTCGAAGAATCCGGGGCAGACGCTGACCAAAAACTCGCACCGTAGGATTTCGGGCGTGAAGGAGCGAACTAAGTTGCGGGCGTGCGACTCCTTTAGCTCCGCCCCAAAAGCAACCTCTCACGCACGCCCACACGAACGTCCCCACTCACGCCCACACGCACGCCCACACGCCACCTGTTTTTATAATTAGTCGTCATCTTGGAAGGAGCTGATGACAGGCACAATGACTGGAGAGGGAATGATGGTTTGATTGG
>NC_051407.1:4276593-4276712 GCF_015228065.2 Penaeus monodon
GTAATCCGTCGACTGCGTCTTCTCGTGAATTAATGTAGGCTTGAATATGTAAGCCTAAATAATTTGATTTGGTAAAAAGAAAAATCATTTTCGTGTTCTTTAATAGATTAAAATGTAAT
>NC_051407.1:4276827-4278203 GCF_015228065.2 Penaeus monodon
TTTGAAATCGGTAGGAATGAGATTCGATAAATCAGTAAGGAATAGTATTACGAAATAAAGAGAGGTTTTACTGCAGCGTGCATGAGAGGGAAATGAGATGGATGATAGAGTAAAATGGTACGAAGGGAAGAATACGCACAATAGGAGAAGCGAAGGGGAGAGAGGGAAGCGAAAGAATTCACGAGGACGATTTTTTAAAAGAAGAAGAGCAAAAAAGGAGGTTTCAGGATATTTAAAAATGGCGCGCATCTTTGCCCGGAGGCGTTGTCGGTCCGAGAGGAAGCTGTCTTTCTTGTGACTTCCTTCTTGTTGAAAATGAGACAGCCTCCCCATCTCCATTTCCTCCCTCCTCTTCTCTTCCTCCTATTCCCTTTCTCCTCTCTTATCCCCCTCCCCTTCTCCCTTCTCCTCCTCCTTTCTTCCTCCATTTCTTCTTATACCCCTTCACTTCGCTTCTCCTCCTCTCATTTCTCTTCGTCCTTTCGTCATTCTCCTTCTCCACTTTTCCTCGCCTCTCCCATCTCTTCTTTTCTGCCTCATTCTCTCCCTGTTCTTCCTCTCTCCCTTCCCCTTTTCCCCACCTCCTACCTTCTTCCTCTCCTTCCCTCCTATCCGTCTTTCATCCCGCTGCAACCCCAAACTCTGTGCATCTCTGCATCCCTCTTTACCCTCCCACCTCCCCACTGGCTCCCCTCATCACGTCCTCTCGCTGCTCTGTGTTGCAAAAGGGTCTGGTGATTTTATACAGTGCAGTGGGTACAAAGATTTTCATGCTATCGTCACCCGAACAACTTACATGAGTACTGTGGCGATGAGGACTTCAAAGCCGGTGCGTGTCTTGTATTCATACTTACCTATGTCTATACCGGTACCTATGCTAATACATCACATACGTATATGTAATTGTACAGGCCTATATTAAACTCTAAAATTAGATTGTATATGTATGAAGTAAACATAACTATATTAAAAAAAGAAAGAAAATAAAAACATTTCAGTTCCAGGCCACACATCAGTATGACAGCCCACTAATACCCTGTCTACCTTACAAAATCCTGCGCCTCATCCCATCATCTGAAGTACCAGTAGAACATCCTTCCTCAGGTAGTAGCATTGGTCTCTTTGGTCTGGGGCACACAGTTACGCACGTGAACCTTCGTGTACGTAGGCCCTCTGTTTAAAATAAAAGAGAAACAACGATGATGAAAATATTTATAAAAAAAGTAATCTACAGTATACTTCAGGGCCAACCACGCATGGTCACAGGCATAGGGGCGCCGGGCTGTCATGTGCTGTGTGCTGCAAGGCCATCACGAGGAGTAAATGGCCAGAGCAACGCGAGGAAATGCTATGGGGGTCTCGCGTGGATTCGTTGC
>NC_051407.1:4278919-4279251 GCF_015228065.2 Penaeus monodon
TCTCCCTCCCCCTCTTACCCTTAACCTTTATCTTATCTCTTGTTAGTTTATTTTTATTCAGCATTTATGAAGAAAGGCCGAGAGAAGTGAATAAAAATGGTCATGCATTTTGCTTCAGGAATTTAATTAAAGTTCATGCAGATTTCACTTTTATTTTCTGATCGTCGTTTTGATATATTTTTTTAATCTCCCGTTTCGTGGCTTAATTAAGTGGAGTTTATTAAAATATTGAGGAGAAAATAAAGCGTAAATTTTTTATTTTTTTTATTTTATGGTGGCTGTAAAATGTATAATATAATCTGTTTTCATTTGTTGTTTTGAGTTTTTTTTTA
>NC_051407.1:4279671-4279875 GCF_015228065.2 Penaeus monodon
AGAATACAGAAGGACCTAGGATTTCAGAGGAACACTCCTGCTGGATTGTGTTTGAAATCTTGTGGAAGACGGAGATTTTTTTCTGCAGACATAACCAATCTCTGCCGTTTTCTTTGTGTGGGTATCCTCTTTCGGGATGGATTTGCGATATATTTCCAAGGGTGAATGGAATATTCTTTATCCTATACTCTGTTCCTTTTTTTT
>NC_051407.1:4279996-4280306 GCF_015228065.2 Penaeus monodon
TTTCCTTTCCAATTTCATCGTCTTTTCTTCTTTTATTGTCAAGTCTTCTCTTTCTTCCTTTTTACTTCATATTCTTCTACTTATCTTCCTTTTCTTCCTCTTCTCCTTCCCCCTTGCACAGCTCGTTATTCATCCTCTTATTAATTTTCTTCAACTCCTCTGCTATTTCTCCTCTTCCATTTGTTCGTTCTCCTCACTTCTTCACCTGTTCTCTTTCTTCCTTTCTTCTTATCTTCCTTCCCTTTTCCTTCTTTCTTTTTATTCTCCCTTCTTTTATTCCCCATCCATTCTCTTTACCCTTGCACTTCTC
>NC_051407.1:4280649-4280809 GCF_015228065.2 Penaeus monodon
TTGCATCGAGTTTCTCCATCCATTTAGGATCTTGCATCATTGGGGGAGTTTTATTGCAGCTGTAATGCGAATCTGTTTAGTGTGCAAATTGCGTTACGGCGATCGTTTTATGTAGGTGCGCATGGACACTGCAGGGGAACATGTGTGTTTTATGTTGACC
>NC_051407.1:4280905-4281219 GCF_015228065.2 Penaeus monodon
AGCGTATGTTACTTTCGTGTTCCTTTTTTTTCTGTCTCACATATTGTCTTTCTTTACTTTCTTGATTTGATTTTTTACTTCAATTATCGGTCTATTTTTGGGTGACGCTTTAATATATATCTCGGTGTTGTCTGAATATGTGTAAATCGTATGTAAATATTTGACCGGTGATTTGCGACGAGTACTGCTTTCTTCGTTTACGTCAATTTACGCATTTTATGTTCTTTATCAGCGTATATTTAACACATTAGATCAAGAAAAAGCGAATTAACAAACGCAAACAGCCAATGGTAAATCAACCACAAACCCGCTCA
>NC_051407.1:4281244-4281492 GCF_015228065.2 Penaeus monodon
TGCGGTCGTATATTAACTGAATATAGTTAAACAAGTTAAACAGCGAACACACTCCATCTGCTCTTAATCCGCCGACGTGAATCCTTAATGAAGAAGTGAATTAAAGGCAAGGAACCAATTCCTCGACCTCCGCCTGTGTTAACCCTGGACCGCTTTTTAAAACTCCTGGCGGCACGTGTGCAAGGGGAATCGGGGTTGTGTGTGTTTGGGTTATGAGGTTAGCGGTAGGTTGGGGTGGGTGGAGGGTG
>NC_051407.1:4281710-4281973 GCF_015228065.2 Penaeus monodon
TGATTGGTAGGTAGATAGATGGGTTATGAAGGGTGGGCAGGGAAAGGAGGGAGGTAGGTAGATAGGTAGATAAGTTATTAGGGATGGGAAAAATGAGGTGGAGGGAAAGAGAGAGGAAGAAATGGAAATATAATATATAAAAGGAGGAGGTGGAGGGAGGGAGGGGAGAGAGAGGTAGGTAGATAGATAGATAGATAGGTTATAAGGGATGGGAAAAATGAAGTGGAGGGAGGGAGAGAGGAAGAAAAGGAAATATAAAATAA
>NC_051407.1:4282090-4282445 GCF_015228065.2 Penaeus monodon
TAATGATTATCATGACCCAATAAAATGAAACACCAAATGATGAAATTACCCAAATAGGACGAGAACTAATCATGATAAATTAACGAGTCGTTTACCCATGATCGAAACGATGACAGAACCAAAATTCCGATCCTTTATTAAGGAAAAATGCCCGCCGGCCGTTGCTATGGCAACCCGAACCAATTTCTTCGAGTCGAATGGTTCTCCGGATAATTCATGTCGATCATCATGTCGGGAATTTGGCTCGTGATTGGCAGAAAGGGGACAGTGAGGGAGAGGGTTTCGGCCGGCGATGAATGCTGTTACGTCGTCTTTTTTGCCATGTAAACTTGTTTTCACGCACCCCCTCCCCCCA
>NC_051407.1:4283217-4283535 GCF_015228065.2 Penaeus monodon
ACCTACGTGTCTGTCTTGTTTTACTGCTTACTTAATTTATTTGGTTTTATTTTCCAATTTTCTCTCGCTCCATTATTATACTTCACTGTTGAGGATGGGCGAGGAACAACGGTAGTGTGAAATGATATATATATATACCTTGCCAAAGGATTTTTTTCCATGCGGATGTGATCTTTTGTGAATTGAATTAATAACGGCAAGTTCTCCTGACAGGTGAGCACGGTGGGAAGCGCGGACCGGTGTTCTCCGCCGCCTGCGCTGATGGAACGCGTCGCGGCCTGCGTGAGTTGGGGCGGCCAGTTTTGTGCTTGATTTTTT
>NC_051407.1:4283794-4284162 GCF_015228065.2 Penaeus monodon
GGTGAATTCACCACCAGAAGACCTATTATTTTATCATCACCACCTCTTGCTGTAATAACGATTAAAAGGGATAAAACATCGCATTATTTAGCAGACAGAATAACCCGACTGTTGATCCCCGCGCGAAGTTCCCGGTCACGTGGTAAAGAGAGATTTTGCTGGAACTATATTTGCGGCTGGATTAGCAAGGAGCTCGGAGGAGGCGTTGGTGCCTGGCGTTGGGGAGAGCGAGTGCGGAACTTTTTCAGAGCTGACAGGTTGGTGTGTGTTTTTTAAGGGGTTGGGTGGATTTTAGGGAGGGGGAAGGGGGAGTTTTGGATTGGTGAGGAGTAGTTAGTTTTTTTGTGTGTGATATGAGTTTCGTTGTG
>NC_051407.1:4284344-4284536 GCF_015228065.2 Penaeus monodon
AAAACAATTCTCCACCATTTTTCCCCCTTTGTGGTTTGAATGTATGAGGTGCGACTTTTCCCTGACGTATTGAGGCTTCCAGCAGCTTATCGTCGGTATTAGTGCCACCTGCGACACACACGGCACTCTGTCTCGAGAGCGGCTGCGCGACCGTGAATGCACTGTTTCTGTTCAGGCGGCGGAGGAAAGGCA
>NC_051407.1:4284606-4284810 GCF_015228065.2 Penaeus monodon
TCGGTGTTAAGAGGTAAAGAGGAAGGGGAATAGTGGCCACGGGGATGGTAATGCAGTACCAAAAGCAGTAATAAAAATGATAATGACGGATGATGATAATTGCAACAGTGGGAGTATTGATGGAACTAATGATAGAGACGAAAGGACATGGCACGTGAGGAAAGCAAAGGAACAGAATGTCAGTGTGAAAAGGAAAAAAAAGTG
>NC_051407.1:4284986-4285237 GCF_015228065.2 Penaeus monodon
AAGGGGGAGGGTAAGAGAACACACAAACACCTATTAATAATATAAAGAGACGGTAAGAGAAGAAGAGATAACGAAAGAATGAAAAGAGAAAGGGGGAGGTGGATAGAGGGGAAGAGGACACACGCAGAAGCTGGATTAAAGGTATGAAGGGAAAAAAACGGCGGGAGTATGTTAGGGTCGGACATGGGGGACAGGGATAAAAGGGGAAGAAGGGGAGAGAAGAGGGAGATGCATTCCCTGGAGAATCTGCT
>NC_051407.1:4285457-4285638 GCF_015228065.2 Penaeus monodon
GAAGCTCCACGCAAAAAGGTCCTCCGCGTCAAGATTCTGCCTCGCCGTCGTGACTCTCTCCCTCCCCTGCAGCAGGTTGGGCTCTGCTGCAGACACTCGGGTTATGGAGGAGCTACTTTGTTTGTTTTTCATTTTCTTGCACCTTTTTTTCTTGTTTATAGTGTGCAAATTGTCGCCCAAA
>NC_051407.1:4285728-4285851 GCF_015228065.2 Penaeus monodon
TGCCCTTCGTCTGAGGATGTATTTACTCAACTTTTATTATGCGGATGTTGAAGGCCGGGCTGGCGAGGTTTCCAGTTCTGCCTGGAGGAGCCGGAGATTAATGGGCCAAGGAAGGCGATCTCT
>NC_051407.1:4286144-4286340 GCF_015228065.2 Penaeus monodon
GCGTTCTTCCTGGGGTTGTTGCCGTTTCGTTGTCGCGCTCGAGGTCGCTCATTCCCGCCTGGAAATCTCGGAAGACGGCCTGTAATTTTCCCCTTCCGCTTTGGTCATCGAGGTGGTCGTTGTGCGAGATGTTCCTTGAGGCTGGGGAAAGGTGGTCGTAAGAATGGGTCTGCCGCTGTTAGCCCTCTCTCTTTTT
>NC_051407.1:4286383-4286472 GCF_015228065.2 Penaeus monodon
GGCCTTTCCTCCTTTGCACTCATCTTCTCTCTCCCCATTCCCCTTTTATTGTCATTTTCTCCCCCATTGCTCACTCTATTTCCTTTTCC
>NC_051407.1:4286694-4287036 GCF_015228065.2 Penaeus monodon
AGTAGGATTACCGTAAAGATCTCGCCACTCATCCCTTAGCTACACAGGGGAATGGTGATTAAGGTTTTAATTGACCGACAAGGGAGAAAAAATCCGACATTTATCACCATCATGTGTTTATTAAAGTCAGTCACGCACTTTGAATTTAATTCAAATGAATACGTAGTCACTAGGTCCGTGTGTTATTAGAAAATAAACATTCATAAGCTGTCTAGTGCCATTTCTGTAATGGCTGACTCTCATGCAAGTGCGAAAATATTAAAGCAAACGTATAAGGCTGACCACTGTTTGGTATATGAACGTTAGTGTCTTCATTTTGAGAATTTTTTATTTGCGCATCCA
>NC_051407.1:4287247-4287745 GCF_015228065.2 Penaeus monodon
GCTGCTATGTAGTATTTGCCCTTAAAAACATCAATATGTTAAAAGGAATTCGCTTTAGTAATTATGCCCTCAGTTTAAATTATATTAAATAATATTACCAATGGCACATGCGTTTCTTTGCTAAGCGGTACGGAATAGTAATGATAAAATAATATCAGTATAATTCTCATTTGTATTGGTTCTTATTTGACGATACCTACTGAGACACGCTTCTGTTTTCGTATGAATAATTCATTGTGTGTATTCCTGTTATCTGCCTCCTCCCTTGAGCGAGTATTAAATATGCAATTAATTATCATGGTGATTCAAGGCAGATCTATACCTTTTAACTGGCGGCAATTTGAGTGTTTTATCTTTATATCGTTATATATCGCCTGTGTATTTATAATTGTTGGGTAAATGAGTCATGCACTGTAAATGGTATTTTTAGTTTTTTTGTTATTATTTTTCTTTTCATTTAGTTTGCTATTGTTACTATTATCATTTTATTTTATCACC
>NC_051407.1:4287787-4288604 GCF_015228065.2 Penaeus monodon
TTAGTTTTATAACTGCACGCATCCTTTTCCAAACGCCTCAAGGAAAAACGGTGGCTGGCCTTTGACTGTTAATTAATTCAATAAGCATGTTATACCCACCCACACCCTTAAGGAGAGTGGGGAGGGCTGACTCCTTAGACGACTCTCTTTTTGCCCACTTTGGCCCCGTTATTCATCCGCTGTTCATGATCTTCCACGAGAGTCATCATTTGTTCATTCGCTCTCTCACCCCTCCCCTCTACTCCGCCCTTCCGCTTCCTTCTCTACTCCTCCCTTCCAGTTCTCCTTTCTCCTCCCTTCCACTTCTTCCTCCCACCCCCCCTTTCCACTCCTCCCTTCCACTCCTGCCATCCACCCTTCCCTTCTCCTCCCTTCCACCCCTTCCTTCCACTCCTCCCTTCCACTCCTCCCTTCCACTTCTCCCTTCTCCTCCCTTCCATCCCTCCCATCCACCCCTCTCTTCCACCCCTCTCATCCACTCCTCCCATCCACCCCTCCCTTCCACTTCTCCCTTCCACACTCCCTACCTCCCTTCCGCTGCTCTCTCCCAGCCCTCCCTTTCCCCTCGTTGAAGTTCGGAAATGGGTGGATTAGGAGCACCGGATTACACTTAATGACAGGTTGTGGTTGTTATTGTTCTCCATAAATCCGTCTGGGTTATCGGGATTGTTATATCGCCTTGTAGATTTATTGGGATTGTTATTAATTTTGCTTTTCATGTTCCTTTTTTTTTGTTGTCAGTTTTCAGGTTTATGATATATAGAATATTTTATTTTGTTAATTTTTAATTCTATATGTATATATTTTTAACCAAATG
>NC_051407.1:4288642-4288882 GCF_015228065.2 Penaeus monodon
AAAGTCAGTCCCTACATTTTTTTTCGTTAAAGCGAAGTTAATGACAATATTTGAAAGAAAGTCATTTTGTCTCTACGAATCGAGTCGATAATCGCCGACATCCACATCGGTTTTGGGTAATTTAAAATTCAACGATGATAGATGGCTCATATCAAGAGGTTTATATATTTTTTTAATTAAGGCCTGTGAGAAATATCGAAGGCCTATCATCTTGTATTATGATAATCCACCTTCACTTCT
>NC_051407.1:4289366-4289529 GCF_015228065.2 Penaeus monodon
TGAGTCTCGCCCTTCAGGATTTATTTCCATGTGGATGCTGTCGAGGGATTTAAGCGAGGGAAAGAGACCGCTTGAAAATTCCCTTTCGGAGAAGGGACGAGGGAGGGTCGGCTCGTTAGGCTGTTTATCTGCGGGATTAGCGGAGCGCCGAGGAGAAGGGAGA
>NC_051407.1:4289668-4289751 GCF_015228065.2 Penaeus monodon
GAGGAAAATCGTCGAGAGAAAAATGTGAGGGTCAAGAGCAGGAAGGAGAAAAAACGTCAAAGAAAATTGCAAATGAAGATGTC
>NC_051407.1:4289906-4290811 GCF_015228065.2 Penaeus monodon
CGGAGATTAAGGACAAGGGAAAGGATGGTTAGAGGGAGAGGGAATAAAAGACGAAGAAGGAAGAGACGGAGGACTGAAAGCGAGAGCGGCGCAGCTTCATTACGGGGCGCGGGTGTGTTAAGGCAAGGCCTTGTGTGCCTCTGGGAATCGCTCTCCGGCCGGAGGTGGGGAAGGTGGGGGAGGAGAGGATATGAGGGAGGGGGGAGGGGGAGGAGAGGATATGATGGAGAAAGGATGGGGAGGAGGGGATTTGAGGGAGAGAACATGGGGAGGAGAGGATATGATGGAGAGAGGATGGGGAGGAGAGGATATGATGGAGAAAGGATGGGGAGGAGAGGATTTGAGGGAGAGAACATGGGGAGGAGAGGATATGATGGAGAAAGGATGGGGAGGAGAGGATATGATGGAGAAAGGATGGGGAGGAGAGGATATGATGGAGAAAGGATGGGGAGGAGAGGATTTGAGGGAGAAAGGATGGGGAGGAGGGGATTTGAGGGAGAGGGGATAGGGAAGAGAGGATCTGAGGGAGAGAGCATGGGAAAGGCGTATAAAATGGGGAGGAGAAGATGAAGGGGAGGAGAAAACGGAGGGGTGGGGAAGACGGGTAAGGGGGGTAGAGGGGAAGAGGATAAGACTAAACACAAATGCATGTATGTATCTTTTTATATACAATATCACAGTTTTGCAAAATCGATTTTCTATCTCAACTTGCCAACTTTTCGCCCCCTTCCGCGGAATGTCATTAAGAGCGCCAGTTGGAAAGCAGAGCTCAGAATCAGGTAAAAATAACAAACGAATAATTGATGGATTAACCTCGTTTCGGAGAGAGTAGAAATCCATGAAATCAATGCATGATATAGGCCTATGCCGTGTTTGAGGCCCTTGATGGTAGGGTATAAGCCATA
>NC_051407.1:4291289-4291450 GCF_015228065.2 Penaeus monodon
GGGTTTGGGTACAGATCGAGAAGTGATGTTTATTACTTAATTTTATTTATCTGATGTTATCCTCTTTCATAACATACTTCCAATTTTTTATATCGATCATATTTTTTTGAAAGACAGTTTTATTATATCCAGGTCGTTTTCGTGTCTCTTCCTGTATATAT
>NC_051407.1:4291519-4291684 GCF_015228065.2 Penaeus monodon
CTCACCTCCATACTATCTTCTTTTCACTTCTTTTTTTTTCCACAGTTGTTGTGTCAGCAAATATATCCTTCCTGCATTTAAATCACCGGGGATGTCCTGTTTACGTGTTGCAACAGCTGTAGCTATCGCGGATCCACGTGCTGGGGTCGGGAACGGAATAGCTGT
>NC_051407.1:4292135-4292259 GCF_015228065.2 Penaeus monodon
TCCGTACAATATCTTCTTATCTTCCTAGGGGATGGAAAAGCTACGGAAATAATCGCGCGCTTCGGGTGTGGCTCCAAAGCGGGTTCGAGTGAAGCTTTTTTCTGGTCCTTTTTTTTTCTCTCTC
>NC_051407.1:4292399-4292778 GCF_015228065.2 Penaeus monodon
GCAGCGGTTACGTGTTGCGAAGTAGACGTAGACTCGGGCTCAGTGCGCACTAAATCAGTGTTGTATTTTGTCTCCCTTTTTCCTCCGTGTTTTTAAGCCCTGGAGGATACCACAGCTGCACGGCGCTCCAAAGCACGAATCTTGCGTGCGTGTAATAGGGAGATGCAGCGTACCTCGGCTGCGTGTTTTTGTGTTGCTCTAAACGTTTGTGTTTTTTTCACGCTTTTTGGTTTAGATACGTTTGCTTGTACATTTTTATTTGGATCGATTTATGTTTAAGGTTTAATTATGCGATTGTGAGTTATTTTTAGGCATATTCGTGCAATTTATATCGTGAGCATGGTCGTGTAGTAAGAATATACGTTCTTCTAATGATGAA
>NC_051407.1:4292892-4293121 GCF_015228065.2 Penaeus monodon
CGCCAATCCACGCCGCCGCTTGCCATGACGTGCCACGCCACCCGCGCCACCCAGTCTCCCGCCATCGCTTCCCATCACATGCGGGTGCCTTTCGTCTTTTGTTTTGTCTGCGGACCTCGAACCTGATACGGCGACGAAGAGGGCGCTGCAGTTGCGTCTCTTTCGTGCGATTCACTCACATGAGCGCCGGGCTTAAGGTGGCATTTGGATTAGAGCGGGAATGGAGGGC
>NC_051407.1:4293155-4293242 GCF_015228065.2 Penaeus monodon
ATGGGCGGTGTCTTGATAACAGAGGCTTTGGGGTTTGTTACCCTCAGTGCGGAGGAATAGTGGATGTTAGCGTAAGGTTGGTTCTCC
>NC_051407.1:4293270-4293859 GCF_015228065.2 Penaeus monodon
AGAATACATGCTTTTTTATCCTTCGTTGTTAAATAATTTGTCTTTTGGGATACTCTAGAATATGAAGTTCCATTTTCCTTAATTTCTCCGTAGAATTATTTGATTTTTTTCCTTTTCTGTTGTATCTATCCGTCTCCATGCCTCTTTTACGTAGAAAAGATGGTGCATTCACCTCAGTCTCGCGTTACGTGTGTATCCCCCTCCCCTTAAAAAAAAGAGAGAGAGAGAAAAAAAAGGGTAACCGCCAAGAGTTCCTGACGCTCCCGTAGGCGCTCGAGCCTCGGGAGCTACACCGGAGGGCGTCCTGCTGCTGTTGCTCCTCCTCCCGCAGGCCCGAGGCAACTGACCCGAGTTATCCCGGGCGGAGGAGGGCAGGCACGGCGAGGGCGGGGCGGTTGCTGGCAGTCCCTTCGGCCGGTCCTTTGTCTACTGCTGCTGCCCTGCGTCGCTCGGCTGCCCTGGGAACCGAGACTCTGGTTCGGGTTGCGTTCGGGTTGCGTGGGACTGGGAGGAGGCATGGATTGGATTGGATTTTATAATAATAGAAATAGAAAAAAAAATCTGAACACTGTAGGAAGGGAGGGAGGGG
>NC_051407.1:4294034-4294469 GCF_015228065.2 Penaeus monodon
ATAAATGAGACATTGCGCACTGGCGTTGTGGTACATGTGTGGCGAACGAGTGTGAAAATAATTAGATGGATTTCCGTACCTTGGTGGATGTATGGATGCACGTTTCAAAAAGGAAGGGTTTACGTTGAAAGAGTGATCGTGATAAATATATTTCTTAGCTGTATGTTAGTGTGTGATTGCAGATATCTTAATGGAAGATGTGACTCTCTGTACTTGATATTACAGCGAGGAAAGTGATAAATTTAGCCCGAATTGTGATAATGGTATTTGCCAAAGTGATGATAATGGTAAAAGTGTTAATGGTAGATTAGAGGTAAGATAATGATTGCAGATGTAATAATGCTGTCCGCAGGTGAGAATGGTCATTCACGCTGGTGATATCCATAAATAACGGGTATGATTTAGAAGAAAGAGGTAAATATCATATCCATTGCT
>NC_051407.1:4294750-4294977 GCF_015228065.2 Penaeus monodon
ACACGATGCTTGAGGCGAGGACAGGCAATCCTCAGTTTCAAGGTCTGAGTCAACCAGGAGAGGGGGGGGGGGGGAGACACGGCAGGATGGTGCGGGGAGAGGAGGAAAGGGTCAAAGGATAATCTGGAGAACGGAATCGGGACCGAAAGGGGATGGGGGATAGGAAGAGGAGGAGCGTGCGGGGAAAGCGATTCGGGGGCTTCTTTCCCCTCAGAACACTTCCTAAT
>NC_051407.1:4295243-4295422 GCF_015228065.2 Penaeus monodon
TGACATCATTCTACAACCAGAAGTTGTTTACGAGAAAAGTCTTTCATGATTCTTCCCTTGTGCGATCTTCATTTGTAATTTTCTCCGAGTGTTGTATTATTTTGCTGTATTATCAAGGTTGTATACATTCGTTTGTTTGCCTTGTCTCCCTGTACGACGACGGGGAGAATGCGTAGAGA
>NC_051407.1:4295477-4295566 GCF_015228065.2 Penaeus monodon
TCATTTGCATTGTTCCTGTGAGGGACGATTAAGTTGTTTCGTTTGGGTGATGAATAAATTATTTACCAAGTATGTTTAATAAGGAATGA
>NC_051407.1:4295592-4296084 GCF_015228065.2 Penaeus monodon
GCGTGAAGAAAAAAAAAGTAATTCTTTTTTAAAATGCTTATTTTTTTTCTCTTGTTCCCAAACATTAGCGTAGAAAAAAGTGATATCTAATTTCAACTCTCACAGTGCCCTGTTTGTGCTGTGATCAATTTATATTGTTTTAGAAAATATATAGTTGTCTTTGGAAATTACATTAAAGCTCCCCTCGTAAATACACATTTCATAAAAGTCCAGCACGCATTGTCTTATGACTAATCCAAATTGTTTTTACCCGAAAAAAAAAATGTTCTTTTAAAGAAACTTATTAAAAAAGCCTTCCTAAGTACACATTTGATTCTTTTTTAAAGTCATACGCAAGTCCGGCCGCACAATGGGTGGCATAATCCGGCCGCCCCGTTGCGCAGACGAGGCAGCGGCGAGAGAGGTGCGGAAGAGCGGAGTAATCCAGCGCTTACTCTAGGCTGTTATCGCGTATTTGCCGGGATCTCATTGTGTTGCATGCAGGATTTTGCA
>NC_051407.1:4296118-4296410 GCF_015228065.2 Penaeus monodon
GGTTCTCGGGCTCTTTCTTTTTCTCTTTCGCTTTTTTTCGTCTTTTCGGGTTATTGTTCTTGATATGTTTTGTTGCATGATGTTCTTCAATTTTTTTTTTCCTCTCTCTCTTTTCTATCTTCGTCGTTGTTGTTCGTTTCTGCATTTCTTCTCATCTGTATTGCCGTTTACCCTCATTTTCTTCCTCTTCCTCTTTATCCTTCTCCTTTTCTTCTTCGTTTTCTTATTCCTCTTCCTCTTGTTGGTTTAGTTTTTTCTGAAACGGAGGTATAGTTGATTTTTTTTTCACTCA
>NC_051407.1:4296697-4296837 GCF_015228065.2 Penaeus monodon
CATGGAATCTTGTTAGTCCATTTTTTTAGAGATACGTTTTCAGTTAGGAATACGTAGAGTATGAATTTTACATATGCGTATTGTATTCTGGTTTTGAATACGAAGGCGGAAATGAAATGCACATGTAAAATATATTATAC
>NC_051407.1:4297018-4297191 GCF_015228065.2 Penaeus monodon
TGCAAAAAGTAAAGATAGAATGAGAATAACATGCAGAATCACATGCAGTGAGATTTAGTGGTCTCCAAGAGTGGCAAGATTGATTCGCATGTTTCAAAGACAAAAACAAAAATAAAGGAAAAATCCACAGGGAAATACCCTGAGTGGAAGTTAAAACAAGTAGTTCCAGGAAA
>NC_051407.1:4297463-4298066 GCF_015228065.2 Penaeus monodon
TCCGATCTTACCAGCTCTATGATGGTATCTGTAGAAGCACATTAAAGATTGTTGAATCCCGGCGGCTCACTAAAGTTGCCGGACTCATCCATCTCTCGCGCGAGGCGGATGCTGAGCGGATGAGAAGGAGGGGAGGGGAAGGGAAGGAAGGAGATGAGGAGAGAATAAGGGAAGGGAGGAGGAGAGCAAAGAAGAGGGGAAGGGAAGGGAGAAGAGGAGAGAAAAATGGAGTAGAGGAGAGAAAAATGGAGGAGTAGAGGAGAGGAGAAGGGTGGAGGAAAGGAGAGGAGAGGAAAAGGGGGGAAGAGAGGAGAGGAAAGGAAAGGAAAAGGGAGGAGGAGAGGAAAAGGGGGGAAGAGAGGAGAGGAGAGGAAAAGGGAGGAGGAGGAGGAAGGAGGTGAGAGTGAGGATGAGAAGGAAGAGGAGAGGAGGAGGAGGAGGAGGAAGAAAAGGGGGATTCTGGGATTTCAACGAAAGAGAGGAATAGAGAGAATAAATTGGGGTTATGGATTTTTTTTATTGTTTAGCTTTTTCTCACACTTTTTGTTTCTTTCTCATTTTTTCCTCTTCTCTCCCTCTTCCCCTCCTTGCCTGCCGCCTTTA
>NC_051407.1:4298291-4298452 GCF_015228065.2 Penaeus monodon
CAGTCGTTCCTTCCCTCGTGTGTATTGATTCCTCGGATTTTCTGCCTTTCCCTCCCTTTTCTTGCAATCGTTTTCATTGTGAAAGTTGGGGCGCTTTGCGAAGAAAACGGATCGGTGGTTTGGGATTTTGAACTTTTATTTGCGTGAACTTTTGCGCTTGA
>NC_051407.1:4299730-4299945 GCF_015228065.2 Penaeus monodon
AAAATAATCTGTCACCAGGTTGCCTGAAGCTTCATCAGGTCACGGGTGCCAGGTCGGAGTGCCACATGCAGTGCCGCCACTGAATTGTTAAACTCCATCCTGTTTTCTGCTTCCGCTCCAAGCAGAACAAAGGAGAAAGAGCATAGGCGTATTGATCGAAACTTCGAATTATATCGCGTGTGCATGCGTGCGTCTATAAACGGATCCTCCTCCTC
>NC_051407.1:4300097-4300202 GCF_015228065.2 Penaeus monodon
GATTACCTTTGTTTGAGTTTATGACCTGCGTCGCGGTTATTCTTCTATTGACGTGTTTGCTTGAACAGGCGGAGGGAGGACGTGATGATAATGCTTGACAAAATC
>NC_051407.1:4300565-4300960 GCF_015228065.2 Penaeus monodon
TTGTCTTTCTCTGTCTGCACATCCTTATTTTTTCTTGCCATGGGCGACCTGCCTAGATTAACGTCTTTGTCAGGGGGTTCGTGAATGGTACATCCCCGTCGAGTGTCAGAAGCCGTTGCAAATTGACACTTTAGGAACACTGGGGTTGCAGAGCGCTGGGGGGGGGAAGTTATTCTCATTGCACTCTCTTAAAAGTGCGTTGTCATATCACTACGCCGTCGCTCGCACCGTTTTCAAATGGTGATCGAGTCGAGAGCGAGGTGCCTGCGTGCTTCATGACTGTGTTGTTTTCGTCGTTGTTTCGTGTGTAAATAGTTATTTTTTCTTGTTTTTAATTACACATAATGTATTTCCTTGACTAAAGTATTGAAGAGGATGAGACTATACTGTCTTAA
>NC_051407.1:4301047-4302232 GCF_015228065.2 Penaeus monodon
AAACACCTGAGGAAACACGTGTACGAGGATGAAATAAAACGCAGCGATAAAGGGAAACAATAATTCGTTGAATGTTGTGGCTGTGGGTCACTTCGCCCGAGAAAATATTCCAAACCTGAGTAGTTAGAAATGACAGGGAGAAACCGCCTCCGGGATGGAGAGCGGGATGTCGGCGGTGGATTTTGACGGTGGATGGAATGTTAAGGGTGGGTTGTCGGTGGATGGGTATCAAGGGTGAATTTTCGGTCGGTGGATGGCAAGGGTGTATTGTCGGTGGGTGGAAGGCAAGGGTGGATTGTCGTTGGGTCAATAAACACGGGTGGCTTTAAATGGTAATTCAGGGCGATTTTAGACAATAAGTTGCCGGTGGATGTTGATCATGAGGTAGTCAAGAAGGGTGATTAGGGAGGCAGGTGGGCTCCCTCTTCGGTCAGTCTCAGGGAATGGCCCAAGGGATTAGGGGATTTTGGGATTTTGACGTGCGCTTCCGGAGCCCCGGTTGATGAAGCAGACGCACGGGGTTTTCGAGAAAGTAAAGGAGGATAAAAGGGGTGAGGGAGATGCGATGCACTGCATTGATGAATAAGTTGCATGTCATTTGGGTGGAGAAAAAAAGAAATCGTGAATACAGGTCGAGATGTCGGTAAAAGAAAAGTTAGGTAAATCATCAATGAAAAACTGTTCATATGCCATAAGTTTACAATTCATATGGCCCTAAGAAAAAAAAAACATTAAAATAGACACCCTATTCACACCCTTATCAGTGTAAAGGAAGTCCTTTCTTGCGCTAGTTTCGATTTCTGGACACTCTTGCACAGCCTTCCCCAAGTGCAGGCTGCATTAAGAATGACGCGGGGCTGGGCGAATGCAGGCTTAAGAGTGACACATCCCGAGGAGTGCAGGTCACATCAAGAGTGACACGGGGCTGGTCGAATGCAAGTCATATTAAGAGTGACACATATGAAGGGTGACACGGCCCGGACGAGTGTAGGCCATATCAAGAGTGACACGGGCCCGGACGAGTGCAGGCCATATCAAGAGTGACACAGAGCTGGGCGAGTGCAGGCCATAAGAATGGCACATTTAAAGAGTGACACTTCCCGGACGAGTGTAGGCCATATCAAGAGTGCCACGGGCCAGGAGCTGCACCCCCCCCCCCCCCTCGTGTGTCAAGAGCATGGAACG
>NC_051407.1:4302651-4303090 GCF_015228065.2 Penaeus monodon
GTGAGGAATTCCGAGATTAATTTACATTCAACCTCCAGCTTCCCACTTTTAGTTACCATGGCGTGAGCAGAGGTCGGTGTTGCTAGCTCACTTCGCGTTGCAAATTATGGAGCAGGGCGAGGGCAGCCGGTTATAATAAGATTACATTATAGAAATTCCTTGCGCACCGTCCAATATTTTATCCGGAATTAACTCTATTCGGATATATGAATACTGTGTGGCTTTCGCGTGCGGGATGGGTCGCGAAGAGGGATCGGGGGAAGATGCTGTTACGCAAATTGGATTTAGTGTCATTAGGATTTGTTTGCAAGAGGAAGGAGGTTCGTGCAAATATTGATTGGAGAGTTGAAGAGCGGACTCTTAACACAGCGGTAGCGTGACCTGTCGTGCTGGTGGTGGCCGTGTGGGCTAACTATATATTTCGGGTTATGGGTTTACT
>NC_051407.1:4303366-4303543 GCF_015228065.2 Penaeus monodon
AAGAGGTAGAAACAAACAGACAAACATTTAATATTGTTAATGTAAGTATAACGTCGTACGTACAAGTAATACATTTTATTTTATTTTATTTTTTTGTGCTTTCCCATATTTACGACAGAGGAAGAGAGAAAAAATATAACCAAAATTAGCTCTTCGCCTTTGTCCATAGCGTTAAAA
>NC_051407.1:4303582-4304297 GCF_015228065.2 Penaeus monodon
CGCAGCGAAAAAATGATTGAGAATGTGTGTAGGTGTTTATATCTTCGTCCAGTGTATGTATTAAGCAAAATTCCCCCCTTCATTATATGTTCGTTTGAGGTTATCGTGTGTCGACCCTACAGTATATGGTTAAGAACTGGATGGTAATTACTGGGCGGTTACTAGCACGCCCTCATTAACAAGTAGCAGCAGTGATGTATGGGGCCTTGGGTGTAATTTGCGCATGCGTTGATTATGCTTGTTTGTTTAATGATGATTCTAGGATTAGACGGACGGACGTTTTTATCAGGTCTTAATTGGACTTTGATAAGATGCTTGGTGTGCAAAATTGGCTTCATGGTGTGTGGATTAATTTTGGGAAGCGTAAGGTTGCATTGGGCAGCTTTGTGCGTATACGCCGGCGCGGAGGGCCTCGCACGCAAGGTGTTGCAAGCGACCTCCTCCGGCGTTTAATAGGGAGGTTCCCCTTGGTGGCGCAGCCCAGAAGCCACGGGGGTCGTAAAAGGCTTCTCTCGTAAGGCATTAAAAAGTTATTGTTGGTCGCTTGCGCGGAGGCTATTAAGATCATCCGGATTTGGGGCCGAATGAACCCGTAAAAATATATACAACCAGTGCGCACGTGCGCTTGAGGATGTTGTCGAATGCAGGCGTGCTTGCGAACGCTGGCGCTGATGATTTGCTTTGATCCTTCTTTTCTGTTATAAATTATTTGATA
>NC_051407.1:4304847-4304986 GCF_015228065.2 Penaeus monodon
AGTAAATTAGTTTTCCATCTCCCTCCTTCGCAACCGATATGCTATGGTGACGTCACGCGGAGCCGCTGTCTTCACCCTCGTAGGCGTCGGGGGAGGGGATTCTGCTTCATAAGATTGTCCAGGACTCGGTCGCAGGATA
>NC_051407.1:4305386-4305575 GCF_015228065.2 Penaeus monodon
CCTGGATTTTCTTTAATGGTGATCGATGGGCACCAAGTTCGTGATTTTTACTGGCTGTCTCTCATTAATTTATTTTTGTATGTTATGCTACAAAGATTAGATATCCGAGGTATCCTCTCCCATTCATTTTATTTTGTTTTTCACTCTCGGGAGAGATTATTGCACTTGGAGGGAAAGTGACCCCCCCCC
>NC_051407.1:4305609-4305796 GCF_015228065.2 Penaeus monodon
CGTTTAAAGGAATTCAGGGTCTGTAAATGCTTATCGGACGAACGCCATATACAGCGCCTGTAACATGACCGGGCGGAATCATGAGTGCCGTCGGCTGGGATCCTAATGCTTTGTATTCTTTGTTGCCTGCAGTTGACTCGCATATTGCTTGACTCGAGCTGTTTTGTCCATGCGCGGGCCGCAGCCG
>NC_051407.1:4306226-4306356 GCF_015228065.2 Penaeus monodon
TCGATACGATCTCCTGACGCGCAGCAGAACGCAAAAAGCGCCGCCAACACCTGCCGCAGCAGCCTCTTCTCTTGTTTCATCGGTAGTAAGGGCGTGTAACCCATCCCTTTCCCATTCCATTTTCTTATTG
>NC_051407.1:4307170-4307380 GCF_015228065.2 Penaeus monodon
TGATCGTAAATACTGACGCGTAGGAAGTGTATGGATTATACGAGCTGCCTTAGGTCGCGGCTGCCGGTAGTACGCGGTGAGGGAGGGGCGAGCGAGAGTAGCGAGAGCGAGAAAATATCTTCTGGTTTATTGCTGTGTATTTGTTCGACAAGTCGGTGTTTGTTCTTTTGTTTCGAGTTTGGGGGTTGGTGTTTGTTTTTATATATTTGT
>NC_051407.1:4307640-4308696 GCF_015228065.2 Penaeus monodon
TGAACATCACCAGCCAAATAAAACATCTTTTAATTATACCTAAAATTGATCACGAAGAAACAATCCTTCTCCGCCAGGTTCGTCGGTCTCGAGGATGCACAGGCCGCGGGGGGAGTATGTGGGTCGCGGCTCGTCGGTGCGGCGAAATTTGTCGTGGCGGCTGCCGCGGCTGCGGCTGCGGCACCCGTAAGGCGATGGGAGAGACGCAGGCTGTGTGCAGGTCATCTTCTTTCTTCCGGGGACGCTGCTGTTGTTGATATGGGGATGGGGGAGGAGGGAAAGGGGAGGGGGGGAAGGGGAAGGAGTGAGGGGAAGTGGTAAAGGAGGGAGGGACGGAGGGGAGGGTTACGAGAGGGAGGGAAGGGTGAAGGGGAAGTGGGGTGTAGTACTTCAGCATCGTTATAAGGGAGCGGGAAGGGTGAAGGGGTCATGGGATGCGTGAGATGTATGGATGTTTGGAATATATAAATATTTTTTTTGTATGATAGATACCGTTGTCATATTATTTGTGCGACGATGATAATGATTACAACGGAGATAGAAAGATAAGTGAATGAGATAGCATTAAGATGATAAAGATCACGGCAGGGAAAGTCAAAAACTTTTCCATTTTTGTCAGTTAACGCCATTCATAGTATGCATTTACTACTGTTCTGAACACGTAGGCCTCTCACATGGCTCTCGTAAACAACACTGAAATTATACAGTACGGCGGATGCAAGGGCCATGTCGGTAGTTATTTATCGTTAATGACGAAATTTCACGGTTTTTACGAACACGGCTAATGGAGGTTTACAATGCGTTGGCGTCATGTTACGAAATGGTGCAGTTAATTGTAATTGAACTTGGGATTTCCAATTGGTAACGGTATTGCCGGTAGCGTACTTATTCCTATATGTGATCGTAATGCTATCAACGTATTGGTATAGTATAATGTTTATAAAGGCCTTTAGGAGAACTTATAAACCGTTGTATCCTGAGAGGGTTCAGGTGGCTGACGTTGATTAACATTTAATTAATTTATTTGGTCAAGCACCGTCTGTACAAGCATAACAT
>NC_051407.1:4309286-4309554 GCF_015228065.2 Penaeus monodon
GTAATGGCATAGGTGTTTGTTTGTTTTTGACGGCTCTCGCGGCGCGGAGATCCTGCTGCCGGCCGGGCGAGGGTGCCGCTCGGGCCTAAGTGAAAGAACTTCCTAATGGCCCGTAGAACCTTCTAGAGGAAAGAACCTCGAAGTTGAAATAAGGAGGGAGGGGGTAGGGAAGGTACTCCCCTGTGTTTACTTCAAAGATTTTTTTTTTTTCGGTTCCTTCATTTGTTTGTTGGTTATGAAGGCAGCGAGGCGGGGAGGCCAAACATTA
>NC_051407.1:4310075-4310770 GCF_015228065.2 Penaeus monodon
AAGGGCGCGATTGCCCACGAGGGAGGCAGCGCCGCGTCAGTAGATGAAGAGGGAAGCTGAATTGGATGGCGAGGTGAGGGGGGGTGTCCTTTGTGAGGGGAATCTGGGATTTGTTTGTGAGCAGCCAGTTTGTTTGGAAAGAGGGGAGTGGGCTGTTTAGTTTGTCCTTTGAGCTGCGGTGGAGCAGAAGTCGTGGAATGTTTTTTTAATATATATTTTTTCATAAAGAAGTACGTTCTGTATTGTTGTTAGACCGGGCGCGTCAGATGCAGCGTCTTCAAAGTCAAACAGTAATCGGATAGGATTTCCACTGTATTAAATATTTTGGAAATATGTTCGAAGTCCGCTTTTTTCCCAAGACATGTCCTCACGTCTGTCAGGATTTGATTACTGTCTCGTTTTTTTGTTGTTGTTTTGTATAAAAAAGGCACAAAAACTACCTTATCGATTCAGTTTGAATTAAGATTTAAAGGATAACAGTATATGCACAGTACGTAGAATTTAACAATAACCACACCTCGACTAAAATCTATTGATATGCAAATAAGGTAATAAACAATGGAAAGGCGAGTAGAAAGGTTAATTGAATCAAATTGGCCAGTTCCTCCTGTTGTCTTTAAACTGTTTGTTTCTTCGCTGACCATCGCGAAGGGCGTCGAGGAGGGGAATGGGGGTGTGTGATATAATCAGCGCTC
>NC_051407.1:4311056-4311353 GCF_015228065.2 Penaeus monodon
TATTATTATTATAATAGGAATAATAAGGAAAAGAAGAAGAGAAGGGTGGGTATGGGTCGAAAGGGGGGGGTGTTACCATTGCTCGGGGCGGCTGGCATTACGGTTGGCCATCCTGTCCCTGGTTTTTGGGGTTGTTATTATTCGTAATGGGATGAGAGTGCGGGGTAGTTTTGATGGGGAGGAGGATTTGTTCTCTGCTGGAGATGGAGACGCGGATGCGGGAGAAGGAAGGCTGAAGGATGGTGGGATTGTAATTTGAGAGGCTGGGGCACGAGAGGGAGACGGAACCAGCTCCTT
>NC_051407.1:4311863-4312226 GCF_015228065.2 Penaeus monodon
GAGATCCACCGAGCTTGAATAACAGCCGCTTGGTGCGAGTTCGAAACAGTACAACATACCTGCATCCCCCCCCCCCCACCCCCAGGCCGTCTCCACGGCCCCTCTTGAAATCAGTGCGGGTCACGTTAAATAGGCCAGTCACAGGCCGGGCCCCCTACGCCTTTGAGTGATGAGGGTAATTAAACCCCCCTACCTGACTTATAAATTGGCAGGTGTACGCGAGGGTGGGCCAACCTGCCCACTATCGTCACCCCTGCCGTTCTGACTCACGCCCACGGGGGATGGCGAGAGACTGGCGGGCGAGGGTGGAGAAGGGGGGGTGTCGGTAGGTGTAAAACGGGTGATGGAAATCGAGAATGCTGT
>NC_051407.1:4312624-4312750 GCF_015228065.2 Penaeus monodon
GTATGTAAGTATTATGTCTGTAAGGAAAGGGATGGGGAGTTTTTTCAGAAGAGGAGAGGTATATGCAAATTATGAGAGATAGTTTTTACTCTAGTTTCTGGATGTAATGTATGCTCTTTGTGGCGT
>NC_051407.1:4313050-4313328 GCF_015228065.2 Penaeus monodon
AACGGAGACGCAGGCGCAGACGAAGCTGGGCGCGTCGTGGTTTCCGCCCTCAGGTCAAGATCTGGCGGGAGACGCGGGACACGAAAAAAAGAGACCCGTAGAGGGACGTTTGATGTAATATTGGTAATGTTAAGGCATGGAGACGGCTGTGCGGTGTAATGGTCGGATGATTAGCCTCCTTTAACCCCTTTTCCTCGGTGAGTTTTTCCCCTCGAATGTGGGTGAGGACGGGGAGAGGGAGGGGGGAGAGGTTGCGCTCGATCCCGCTCGGCTGTCGT
>NC_051407.1:4313522-4313663 GCF_015228065.2 Penaeus monodon
TCCCATGGATGAATACATTTTTATTAGATAATTGGCAGAAAAAAAGAAAAGAAAACTTCTTGGCGGAATTATTATATACAGCAAGACAAGGAAAGACCAAATATATGGAAGCTGTCCCCGGAAAAATGGCCCTGTGTAGAG
>NC_051407.1:4313743-4314143 GCF_015228065.2 Penaeus monodon
CAGAACTGTGGTTGGGAGAGTTTTTATTCGCTCCCCCCCACACACACACACAAAGGATACTAGATGCTGAAGTCCATTATTTTATTTGTTTCAGTAATTCGTTTGTTAAATTGTGTATTTCACTTTTTTTTCTATTTTAGTCATTATTTTTTGGTTGTTTATCTATCTGTATCTATGTAAGAAAAGCACGACAGGAAAGGGAGTGTGTTTTGTAAGTGAAATGAATGAGGAACAAACACTTACAAACACTTATTTCTCATCAGAGGCGGCGAATCCTCTTAGTGAAGGTGACGGGCGTGTAAGTGCCGTCTTGAATGCTGATTTGTGAATATTTTCATAAATCTGCATAATCTCTGGTAACACGAGGAGACGGACGTGGCTTGGCGGCGAGTGGCTTAGG
>NC_051407.1:4314283-4314358 GCF_015228065.2 Penaeus monodon
CTATGGACGTGTTCGGATAGGCGTCGTGCTGGATGGTTGTCTTGAAAATGGTGCAGCAGTTTATCCGGCTTATGG
>NC_051407.1:4314604-4314999 GCF_015228065.2 Penaeus monodon
ACAACGGCAGTAATAAACTCCTTTAGGGTAGGAATCACACCGACGGAATGTCATTGATCACAGTGGGTGTGGGAATAGTAATTAAACACGCAATAAGTAACCCTTGATGGTTACCCGAGGAGGAGAGAGGTTACCCGGGTCTGAGGAAGGTCGAGAGTCTGCTTCGGGTCTTGGCTTGCTCGCCCCCCCCCCTCTCCCCCTTTTTTCGTCGCGTTGTTTACCTTTTTTTCTGAAGCTATTCATTTTTTTTCTCTAATTTTTTTGTGCTCTGTGACATTCCCTGATTCTTGTAGCTTGTCTCATTTGGTCGTGTATTTGTTATTTACTTGTTATTTTTTTTGTGGTGGGATTTTTGTCTCTGTTTACATCATATATATTACAAATATATAGTGTGT
>NC_051407.1:4315307-4315543 GCF_015228065.2 Penaeus monodon
TCACACCAACAATAAAACTCACTCTCTCTTTACCGTCTAGTTTTTCGGCTCTTTAACTCAAACTTTTTTTTTTTTTATCCATTTCCCCATTCGTTAGCGGTGGGGAGAGGGGAAGGGGAGGGGGAGGGGGGTAATCGCGGGCCGGGCAAGGCTTCCGGCGGCGGCGCTCGTTCCGTGATGGTTTACGGGAGCGTTAACGAGCGGTTCAGGTGGCTGGCATGGGGTATTGGGTTGAA
>NC_051407.1:4315736-4315887 GCF_015228065.2 Penaeus monodon
TTGAGAAGAGAAAGTATAGAGTTGGGGAGGAGGTTAGTGGAAGGCAAATATTTGGGGCTGAAAAAGACTAAGGGTTAGGGAAGGGAGGGTTAAGAATGAGGGGAAGGAAGGGGCGGAGGTTGTGGTAGGCAAGGGGAAAGAAAGGGCGAGG
>NC_051407.1:4316019-4316201 GCF_015228065.2 Penaeus monodon
TTCAGAAGGAGAAATATTATACGGGTGGCAGGTGTTGCGGATCTGCTGACTCGCTCTCGGTGGGGTGTTATTAATTCCCGGGCTGAGGCAGATGAATAGGATGGTTATTTACAGGCCTAAATGTATTCGTGTCCTTTATATGTATATGTGTAAGGATGTATAGTTATTAATATAGGAATTCA
>NC_051407.1:4316399-4316580 GCF_015228065.2 Penaeus monodon
ACACACAGGCAAACAGAGACATAAAGAGAGGAGTGGTGCCGGGCGCGTGATGCGGGAGTGCAGGAGGAAGCGAGGCGTCCGGTGTGAGTGTACTTTCCACCTTCGCGACACTTGTTCTTCTTGGTCTTTGTGGCGAGGAGGAGCGAAAGGGGGTCAGGAGAAAAAAAGAGGAACGGGAAAC
>NC_051407.1:4316726-4316994 GCF_015228065.2 Penaeus monodon
GAAAGATTTTATGCATTTTGTATAACATTTGCCACATGCATACTAAATCAAGAACTACAAAAATTGCTTTTTAAAACTGTTTTCGATGTCTTCTTTGACCTTTCCTTGTAAAGCTTTGACGTTTGAAATGACCTTATTTAACACAGCTTCACCTTTTCTCTTCGCTTTCTGTGTCATTCTGCTTTAGGGAAATCATGAATGTATGAAAGCACGATTTAATAAAACTTTCATGCACTTTACGTAAGCACGATTTGATATTAATCCTGTT
>NC_051407.1:4317393-4317551 GCF_015228065.2 Penaeus monodon
CATTGCCTACAGAACACGACTTACGTTGTATTAAAATAGAAGGTATAAAACAGATTAACATATCTTGAATTTCTCTATCCCATAACGATTGTATACATTTAAATTTGACATTCATATGGATTAAGCTAATGCAAATCCTTGTCGACATCAGCACCTAC
>NC_051407.1:4317850-4318051 GCF_015228065.2 Penaeus monodon
CCCCTAAAATCACGCCCCAGACACACAAACACTCTTGGTGGTCGCGCTCATTCCATTATCTCGCCTCGGGTACTCTGGCACTACCGACCAGACTGGCACTCGGGGGGCCCTCTTGTGAGTGTCACATGCCTGGCCGCCTCGCATGGGGTGGGGCGATGGGGAAGGGCTTTGGGTAAGGGTAAGGGTTTGACTCTTTGACGC
>NC_051407.1:4318106-4318657 GCF_015228065.2 Penaeus monodon
TTGAAAGGCGGTGCTGCCTTTGTGACGTGACATTCACCCTGGGGGGTCGCCACGGCCATCACGTGGTCTGGTAGGCGTGGTGGGGGGAGCACAAGGGAATGGGGAGGAGGGGGTAGCATAGTAAAAGGGGGTGGAAGGGGGGTAAATTGGGGGTAAAAAAAAGGGGGGGAGAGGGTGATCACAAAGAGAGGTTCACGTGTAGGGCAAGGGTCATTGGCGGTGAGAGAAAGGAGATTTTTTTCGTGCGAGTGGATGGGTGTTGATTGGTTTTAAAGGGAAGGGGAAGCGGGAGAGAAAGGCGGGGGAGCTCTATATAGAGTTTTGAAAAGGTCGTTTCAGTGTCTCTGTTCCTCATTTCCCCCTCCATTTTCTCTATTCTCGTCCATTCTTTCTTGATTTATTGCTACTACCTCTCTCTTTTTTGTATATTTAAAAGTCCAGTGTTATTTTTTTTTGTGTTAAATTTTCTATTTCCTTTCAATTCTTTACTCAATTCTTTCTCACAAAAAAAAAATCGCGCTTAATTAATTTCATCACGATTACACTACTCA
>NC_051407.1:4318695-4318852 GCF_015228065.2 Penaeus monodon
CAAAGTAGGCCTAGGAGCATTGCAGAGAGGAAGAATGGATTGATTGATAAAATAGGCCTATAGATGATTAAGACTTCCCATATCGCGAAGACGATTTAGAAGAAGGAAAGAAATAGCAGAACAAGGAAGTATTGTTTTTAGAAAAGACAAAAGAGCG
>NC_051407.1:4318886-4319904 GCF_015228065.2 Penaeus monodon
GTGTTTAATTGAATTGCATATTTTTAATGTTAATTAGAAGTTAGAAGATACGGTACTTAAAGGTAAGCATGACTGCGCAAGACGAAGCAAATTGGATTGTTGATTATATTAAATTGATTATGAAATTGCCCTAAGGGGAAATTGCTCCTTATGTGTAGTTAGCGGGTTAATGACGATAATTATATGTACGGCAGAGAATAAAAGTGAAAACCATAAGATTTTTAATTAAAAGAGGAAGTACAGAAACAAATGTGATAAAGAGGAAGTGGCAGGAGGAAATAAACGGTAGAAGAGATGATGAGAAAAGGAAAAATTGATTCGATTATTGATTTTTGATAAATACCGATATCGAAACATGTAAATTTATTTATTGTGTTTAAAGTTCGAGCCACATCACGCCCATCACATCACCCCCCCCCTATGTAAGGGCGTAAGGGCGTAAGGGCGTGGTAGACAACAGTTTGCGAGGGATGGGAAAATGGGCGTGAGGAGCGGGTTCTTTGTTCCGGGTGAATCGTGCGCGGAAGTCCTGTGTGAGGGCGGCGCGTGGGCGTGATAGAACCTTTGAGAGGTGTAGGCGTGAGTTTTTTTTGGCGTAAGTGGAGGCTTTGGTGCGCGAGGGCGTGATAGAACGTTTGTACTTTGATGAATCATGCGCGGAAAGATGGCACGTGGGCGTGATGAAAACTTTAATTGGTGAGGGCGTAAGGGAGGTCTCGGTGCAGGTGGGCGTGATGAAAGACTTAGGATGGGCGTGGGCGTGGAGCGTTGATTGGGAGAAGAGTGACCCGCGCATCATTGGCAGGGGGGAGGGGCGTTCGAGGCTTCGGGGAACCTTTTTAATTAGGGTAATTAATATATATAATTAATGAAGGTTAGGGTTTATATACGCTTGTGCAATTATGGTAATTGTTTGACTGTTATACCTCTAGAGCGTTGATTAATTAGCAAATTACATCGTGATTGTATGATTTACATTGTATTACACGACATTAAGTCCTTTAAACTATTATCACCA
>NC_051407.1:4320338-4320425 GCF_015228065.2 Penaeus monodon
AAGTCTGGGGTGTGAGATAGCTTATTTCTGCCATGATGCGTTGTGTGGGCGGGATGCATATGTCGGGTCAGAGGTCACATCTAGGTA
>NC_051407.1:4320589-4320736 GCF_015228065.2 Penaeus monodon
ACTTCTCACACTTGACGGATTGCGGGCTCGCGTGAGAGCTCGACCAGGCTCTCTTGGGACGGCGCACGCAGACGTACTTGATTGATTCTTGCACCGGATTGCGGTGTGATGGGCGTGAGATAAGTGGGTGGGGAGGCCTTTGCGATC
>NC_051407.1:4320941-4321842 GCF_015228065.2 Penaeus monodon
CTTCGTTTTGTATGAATTTCTAATTTTTAGAATGCGGTGAATGGCTCATGAGTTGGTAATTTGACTAGTAATAATGATAAGAAATAAATGTTTTGTGAAATAAAAAAGGAAGTTATTTAATGCTCTGGTCTTAATTGCCTAGTCAAGAGCGAACTGAGATGCAAAATAGGATGGACGCACAAGAGTAATGAGTGTGTGATGAGGAGACCGAGCAGCAGCTGATGGTGAGGGTGAGTGCGTTATGAGAGAGGAGGGAGGATGGGGAAGCGAGGAGGTAGGGGGGAGGTGGAGGAAAGGAAGGAGGGAAGGAGGAAGGGAGTAGTTGTTAAAAGGGAAGGTGGGGGGAGGAGGAGGAGAAGAAGAACAAGAACAAGAAGAAGAGGAAGAAAGAGGAGGGGGAGGAGGAACAAGAGGGAGCTGGAGGGAGTGGGAGTGAGGAAAGGAAAAAGGGAGGAAGAGTGAGTGAGTGGTGATGAAAGGAGGAAAAGTAGTAAGGGAGAGTGACGATCGAGTGAGGGAAGGAAAATGGAGTAACGAGGGTGAGTGGCGAAGGAGGAAGAATGAAGAGGAGTAGAAAGGAAGAAAGGAAGAGAGAGTAACAAGAGTGGAGAGAGGAGTAGAGAGGGAGAAGTAGTAGTAATAGGGATAGGTAATAAGGGAGTGAGGCGGAGTAACGAGGGTGACTCGTGAGGGAGGGAAGGTATAGGGGGGGGAAGGGGGGAGTAGTGAGAAGAATGAGTGGCGAGGGAGTGAGGAAGTGGGGGTAGTGGCGAAATCAGGGAAGGTGGGGGGGAGAGGGAGAGGGAGTTAAAATGAAGTAAAAGTGGTATCTCCTTCCGGTTTGAGTGCACTTGTCCCTTATTGTGTTGTTGTGGAAGCCGAGTGTCCTAGTGCTCGGGGC
>NC_051407.1:4321876-4322030 GCF_015228065.2 Penaeus monodon
CATGGCAATGC
Source organism: Penaeus monodon (assembly GCF_015228065.2). NCBI lineage: Eukaryota > Metazoa > Arthropoda > Malacostraca > Decapoda > Penaeidae > Penaeus > Penaeus monodon. The sequence continues at coordinate 4,321,888 of NC_051407.1, forward strand.
CTAACGTCTTTTTTGCTTGTTTGCCGTAGGTTCTGCTGTGCTTTTATGCTAATTTTTTTTATGTTATAGGTGGGCTTGCGTTGGGAGTGGCTTTTAAATGTTTTATATAAGGTGTTTTATGTAGGTGGATAGAGCGAATCCAA
>NC_051407.1:4322209-4322469 GCF_015228065.2 Penaeus monodon
TGTAAGGTGTTTTGTGTGTGGATACAGCAGGTAGAAGAAAATCAGGGGGCGTAGACGTCAAGATAAGAGGATGTCATGATTTGCATAAATGAGGTGAAGCTTGAAGAAACAGGATATTTTATAATTAGCTGACATCAAGGCCGCCGAGAGGACCTTGAGATAATAAAAAGGGAATAGAAGTATCCGACTTAAATTGCTGGATAATTGACAGAAGTACAACAGATAAATGGTGAATACATTACATCAGATCCCAGTCATGG
>NC_051407.1:4322742-4323116 GCF_015228065.2 Penaeus monodon
ACCAATTCTTCTCGTACTTAAATCCTCGTCTCCCTTTTCTCTCTCTCCTCTTTCTCCGCCTCCTCCTTCCTCACCGTCTTCTCCTTCGAACTATTTCTTTTACGTCAAAAAGACGATTGCGTAAGGCGAAGGCCAGACAGACGCCGGCGATCGAACCGTGTCGTGTTGACCCGAACGGCGATCGGCGACGGTGTGAACGGCCCAGGAAGGTTCTCCCGCGGGACGACACGTTCGCTGCTCGCCGATCCGTAGCTCCGTTCCCGGCGAGGAGGAGGAAGAGCGGACGGCCGGGGACGGAGAGCGGGTCCCTGCGGAGCGTCCGGCCGCCTTGGTCGGACGCGGGAGGGAATTTTGGTCAGAGGTCGATGGGTTGG
>NC_051407.1:4323240-4323423 GCF_015228065.2 Penaeus monodon
GATTGTTTAGAGGTTGATGAGCTGCTGGGAATGGTGGAGGGGAGGGAGGGGGAGGGAGAAAGGGTGTTTGTTGACATTTCGGTGAGTTTTGGGATGGTGCAGATGGGGAAGACCGCTGGATGGCAAAATATGGTTCACTCCTTCCGCTTTCCCCACACCCACTGCGGTCCTCTTTCCCTCCTT
>NC_051407.1:4323461-4323606 GCF_015228065.2 Penaeus monodon
TTCTTCCCATCCCTCCCCCTTTTTTCTTCCCATCCTTCCCTCTCCCCTCTTGCTCCTTTTCAACTCATGACTTTGCTCCTCCTTTCCCTCTCCCTTCTTCCTTCACCCTTCCCGTACATTGATTCCTTTCCTTCCTCCCTTATCA
>NC_051407.1:4323885-4324095 GCF_015228065.2 Penaeus monodon
CACCCCCTCCTCCGCCCCTTCCTTTATCCCTCTGCCACAAGGGCTGTCAACAAAGGGGGCGCGAGCGGGGAACGACCAGGGATGAAAGCGAACAGCGGGTCCTTAACTGGTTGACGGGTGTGCGAATTCGGGTAAACTTGTTTTGACAGTCGCTTGGGAAACATGGAACGACCCTCCTCCCCCTATACACCCTCTACCCCCTCTAACCCC
>NC_051407.1:4324294-4324397 GCF_015228065.2 Penaeus monodon
CCCTCCTCCCCTCCTCCCTCCTCTCCCCCTCTTCCCCTCCTCCCACTCCATGTGCGATTAATGGAGTGAGGGGGAGTGTGTGGATAACTAAGGGTGTAGGAGG
>NC_051407.1:4324546-4324732 GCF_015228065.2 Penaeus monodon
TAGGAACTTGTGCAACAAATAAACTTGTCTAGATTGTTTACTGATACACTAACTGATACACTTGATAAATTATGCAAACTTCTGAAGTGAGACGAGAAGCCGAAATTTATGCTGTCAAGTTAAGCTAATGACCTGTCACTCTTGGGGCGTTTATTAGTCTTTTCAGATACTTATTAACGAGGCCTT
>NC_051407.1:4325145-4325339 GCF_015228065.2 Penaeus monodon
AGCACATACAGCTATGCGAAGATTGGCACATACTCCCCCACACTCCCATACACTCGCAGGCAGAGTTCAAAGGCCGCAGCCGACAAAAGGTCCAGCGATAGTTGATGGACCGAAGGGTGGGTCTGTCAGGCAGGTGATTGCAGGCTTTGATTCTGCCGACAGCCGGGGCGAGAGGGAGTGATATGCCAGGCGTG
>NC_051407.1:4325479-4325662 GCF_015228065.2 Penaeus monodon
GGCCTGTTTCTGCTTGTTTGTAACACTTCGAAGATAAACGGAGACGAATCTTTAGTATTTTGATTAGCATTAATTAAAGGTATTGTTAATTATCTTCTTAATTGGAATCGAGTTTCTAAGGGAGAGCCCCAGGTAAATGATGGAGGTAAATGATGGAGAAAATTACCGGTGATACTTCAGACT
>NC_051407.1:4325739-4325850 GCF_015228065.2 Penaeus monodon
TGTGCATAGTCCAATGCGTAAATCCGTTGTTTACATTTACTAAAAGTGAAGGGACAGGGAGAGGGACCCTCGCGACACATCAGAATAGACAGAGGGAAAAGAAAATGGCAC
>NC_051407.1:4325889-4326192 GCF_015228065.2 Penaeus monodon
AGTGCGAACAGCATGCAAACGCGGGGCAAATGAGGAGAGGGAAAGAAAACAAGGGTGAAGAAGAAGAAGAGAGAGAAAGCGTTTATGGGGGCGAGACCAGGGTTCAGAGAGTGATATTACTAAGTGTGAACATTTTCCAAAGTGAGGGGAGAGAGTGCGTGCAAGGAGGAGGGGTGAGGGGACATGAGGAAGGGGAGATACTATCACAGCAAGTAGGGAGAAGAGAGGAGGGGGATGCTAACACGACAAAGAAAGGGAGGGATTGAACACAACAGAGGAGGGGGGGGGGGAGGTGGACACGGT
>NC_051407.1:4326370-4326675 GCF_015228065.2 Penaeus monodon
TGTTTAGACAGCGACAGGTGCTGACGGCTGGCACGAGGGGGAGCTGACACTTTAATATGTATTTATGGTTACAGCAACTGGTAATTCTTGCTGACTAGTCTTCTCTCCACTGTCTTAAAGCAAGCAGACGGCAAGAGACGACATAAGTAAATCGCCAGTGTATCGTCTGACTCGTAAAACCTGAATTTATTTTAAACTTCCATGAATAACCATATCGCGTGTGTTGTCCTAAGTGGCGCTTGGGTCGTCACACGTGTGTTTGGTTCTGGTGTTAATTGATTGGAGATAAGAATTATGTTGCAAAA
>NC_051407.1:4326853-4327011 GCF_015228065.2 Penaeus monodon
ATATTTAGTTTTTTACAAGTAGGCCTACGTCTGTTCGTCAAATATCCTTTTTTATATCCTCCCAGAGAGAGGGAGCACTCTCAGACGATTTTCCCGGCAATATTTTATCCGGAACAAAGGCTCACATCGCCCTCGGGATCTCGTCGACTTTGTTTTTA
>NC_051407.1:4327045-4327191 GCF_015228065.2 Penaeus monodon
CTTTCCACTTTGAGGTTCGGTATTTTCCTCGATGCCGCTGTCTGTATCATGCAAGCCTGGAGAGATTTGCATATTGAACAAAGGTTTCCATGAATATTAGAATAGATATTGCGGGTGAGTTAGTGTATTAAGAGATGGAAGCCCAA
>NC_051407.1:4327907-4328051 GCF_015228065.2 Penaeus monodon
GAATAGGGACTGGCCTCTGAACGCGTGTGTTTGTGATTGAATTCTGTCCAATAAGGTATCGGATGCATTGAATTCCAAGTTTGCATTTTATTGGGTCGGATAGGGATGGAAACGTTTTATTTTTAAATTGAAAATTTATGCACT
>NC_051407.1:4328277-4328409 GCF_015228065.2 Penaeus monodon
TAATAATGAAATGTAGTATTTGCGCATCGCTGTAACCCTGAACCTTCCCCCACGATTTTTGGTCTTGTGAGCGACTGTGAATACGATCGTTGTAGATGACATTTGACATTCCGATGGCCGGGCTTGGCACTG
>NC_051407.1:4328887-4329164 GCF_015228065.2 Penaeus monodon
AGTATCTAATTCTACCTTTTCTTCTGTTTACAGGTAACTAACTGACGGTGGAGGTTTCCTTTATCAGAAAGCAGTGTTTTAAGGTTTGTATAAACAGGATTGCTTGCTTTAGAAATTGTTGTTAGGTTTTTAATGCCCAAGTACAACTTAACGTCTTCAGGACTTGTAGTTTAGCGAGTTATTCCGTTGTGTGCTGTGCGTTTTCTTAAGAGTTTCTTTCTAAACATTTTTTTTTCTGAGAAAGTCTTTTTTGCCGTGGTTAACTCGATGTGAATAT
>NC_051407.1:4329601-4329748 GCF_015228065.2 Penaeus monodon
CATCTTCGTGTTTGCTTATGGGTTCCTTTTCATGCAGCCTTTGTGCCTCCTTCGTCATTTTCGTCAGCGGCTTAAGAACAGCATACTGCTTCTTCCGATATTCGTTTATGCTTCGTGTTATGGAGAGCTTTTCAGTGTTATTTTGAC
>NC_051407.1:4329907-4330040 GCF_015228065.2 Penaeus monodon
AGCTGACGACCTGTGCTGTTTATATTAAAGACGAGGCGTGACGCGTGATGCTGCTCCAGGTAACGCGTTCAAGGTCGTTTTCTGAGGTAATGAAGGCGATTATGACGATGATTCGCTTTGTGCGATGATCTCT
>NC_051407.1:4330166-4330815 GCF_015228065.2 Penaeus monodon
GTAGTTGTGTGTGTGTGGGGGGGGGGGGGAGGGTTGCATGTGTGTTTCTATGAATGCATTTATATGAATGTACATACGTATGATTTGCATATCTCTTTGCTTGTAAATGTGTTTGTTTGTACTTGTAATGTACACAGGTGGAGTTATTCATGTCCTGTATCGCATTCTAGAGATCTAATCAAGTCTGTATAACATGTGAATGAACTTAAACACGTACGTTTAGCGCTGCCTGGAAAGACTTAATATATTGGAGTCTTACAATATTTTTAAAAATTACCAACTGAATTAATCTCTCAGACATTGCTAATTATATATAAAGGATTAAAATGACTGTAGGATTAAAAGCGTTACGTTTATTAGTAATTAGTATTGACTGATGTTGTAGATTATTAATAAATGTGTACTGTTAATCAATGGGCGCTTTAATAAGTCCAAGTATGGATTAAAGAATTAGGGGGGGGGGGGGAGTCAGGTGTATAAGCATGTATATATGGATTACGTACGTGTTCGTGTTTACATTTTCTTGTATGTTGACCTTTCCTGTCAAGAGCGATCGAGGCGAACTTGACAAGTGTTTATCAAAAGATAACTTTTTTTCCCAGTCTGTCTGGCCTTCTATCTTTATTCATGAAATCTTCCATTGCTTCCG
>NC_051407.1:4330860-4331064 GCF_015228065.2 Penaeus monodon
GGCAGCCGATTTGGTGATGATGTAACCTTAAACATATGATAATCTAGCTGTCCTCGGGAACATGTAAATGAATTTGGATTTACATTATTTATAAACTATATTTGTATATGGAGTGTGCTGCTACACACACTGAGCAGAGAGAAGGAATGTGGAGTGGGGGATGAAGACTGCGAGAAGAGAAGGAACAGGAGAATGAATGAGTGG
>NC_051407.1:4331604-4331883 GCF_015228065.2 Penaeus monodon
GTATTAGAGACATGAATATAGTACCTGCGTGAGCTTTGAGACGGATGTGACATGTGGTCCATGTGCGTAGACATTGTTAATGATCGCTGCCTTCAAGAGTGTGGACATGGCGATTGCCTTGTAGGTGTGGGCGTGGGCGTGGCTCGTGTGGGTGGAGGTGGAGTCGCCCGCCCACACTTGTCTGTCGTCGCCACAACTTTGCGGCGGTTTATTTAGATTTCGACGCCGACGGATACATCAGCTGATTTCGTTCGTGCGTGTCGGGTTGTTGGCTGTAGG
>NC_051407.1:4331927-4332259 GCF_015228065.2 Penaeus monodon
GAAAGAGGAACAGGGATTGCATTATATAAATATATGTAAAGGTGGATCGATAGATAGGCCTAAATAGGGAAATAGATGTTGAGATTTATATGTGATCTTGATTTATTTTATACAGTTTCTTGTACACACGCATTAATATTTGGATATATTTCGAGTTTAGTAAATAAAGAGACTTGTAAATGTAGGTTTCGGTAATGTTTACTGAGTGATTGAATATGGAGGGGGAGAGAGGGCAGGGTTAAAAGGGGGTGTCAGCAAGGCTAAAAAAGGTGCCGGTGCTAAGGCCACTTTTTTAAGGCTGTGTTAACATGGTCAAGAGTGAACGGAATGAT
>NC_051407.1:4332371-4332851 GCF_015228065.2 Penaeus monodon
ACACCCCTTATACACCCCAACACCATTCTCCTCCACAATCTAATACCACTCTCTCCCCACACCCCCAATCCACCCTTCCCCGTATCCTGAATCCACCTTCCCCTACACCCCTATTCCACCCTCCCTCACACCCCCAATCCACTCTCCCCCACACCCCCAATCCACTCTCCCCCACAACCCTAATCCACCCTCCACCACACCGCCAATCCACCTTCCTCCCCTCCTCCCTCCCCCCACTCCCACAACAGCAAAACTCGGCCTCAAATCCTACCTTGCAATTACAAATCGAGGGTGAGATGAGACAGCAAGGTTGCGCGTCTATTCTTCTGAGGAGGCTCGACCCCGGGAGCGCTTGCCATTGTCACGGGCGCATGACAGTGCTAAACGTCACGCTTGTTAAGGGGAAGCTGCTGGAGCCTTTTCTTGGTTCGTAAGGAGGGTTGTTTGGGGGTAATCTGAGTGGGATCTCAAGGTTAGGGA
>NC_051407.1:4332917-4333898 GCF_015228065.2 Penaeus monodon
GGGGAGCCGTTTTCGTTTTGCTTGTTTTTTCGTTTCCCCCTCTTCTGATTTCGTGTGAATACTGTTTTTTTTTTTTCATTCGTTATTGTTTTCTTTGTTTCGATATTTTGTCAGTTTTATATATATTTTTCTTCAGTCCTTCCGTGTTCGTATATCCCTATTCTTTACCTCTTTTTCTCCTCTTTATTCTTACTTATTACGTCTTGGACTTACGTCCGTCCGCACTCAGACCTACGTCCGTCCGCACTCAGACCTACATTATTTTCATTCGCCATTCCGAGTCCCCACCGCGAGCCCTATTGTATCGAGTGTATATCGGCTGGAAAATACACCCATACTGTATTAGACATCCGGGGATTCGTATGCAAATAGCGAAGCCTCTATTAGGAAATGTATCAAAGGTTATCTAGATCGCGGGAGTCCTATCGCTGGTGGAGGAGAGGGAGCTATGCTAATCGGGTGTGGATTGTTTATACGTTTTGTATAAAGGGTTAGGTGGGTGTGGGGTACGTGTCGGGGTGTGGGAGGGGGTGGGAGGGTACGTGTCGGGGGATTTGAGGGGGAAGGGGGTATGAGGACACGTGTGTGGGGGATTTGTGGGAGGAGTGTATGGGGGGGTATATGTGTGGTGGGTTGGAGTGTGGGAAGGGGTATGAGGGTATGTGTGGGGTGTGTGGGAGGGGGTATGAGGGTACGTGTGGGTGTGGATGTGGGAGGGGGTATGAGGGTACGTGTGGGTGTGGGTGTGGGAGGGGGTACAAGGGTGAATGGGGTTGTGCACGTCTATGGGGAAGGGGATATGAGGGTCCGTGCGTGTGCGTGTGCACATACGAATTGATTGTTATGTGAGATTGTGTAAAATCTATCACAACTTTCTTTTCATTAAGAGCAAACTGTCGATCTGTCTCCACCTCCCTTATCAGCCTCGCTCTACCCAGGAAAATCGCTTCGATAGATCCCTCCGTATGGCAATGCCGTATG
>NC_051407.1:4333940-4334057 GCF_015228065.2 Penaeus monodon
TCGGTTCGTCCGCTGCGTCACACATGGGCACGCGCGGGCAGAGGTGACGGTGTGGTCACGGAAGAGGGCATGAGTGGGATGGCTGTTTGGTGGCCGAGTCTTGTTGTGGCGTTGTTT
>NC_051407.1:4334322-4334588 GCF_015228065.2 Penaeus monodon
TCATGCATGTACGTTCGTGTGTCAGTAAGCTGCCAGGTGTACTAGAACGGGAAAAAGAAATCAAATTTACCGAATGAAAACAAGATGGCAAAAAAATTAGAACTTCATCAAGCCGTGAGCTGAAGCGAGACTCGCCCTTTCATATGCACGAGGAAAGGAGATTGGGTCTCGGGAGCGGCCTGCCTTTGCAGAAAATCTGTTCGGATACTCTGTCCGGTCGCTGGCTTTTCCTTTCACTCGTGAATTACCCGGTGTTCCGGGTAATT
>NC_051407.1:4334911-4335175 GCF_015228065.2 Penaeus monodon
TCTGTATATTATTTTGATTCTCTCTTTGAGTGCATAAGTCACTTATTTCCTCCCGAGTTCAAAATTGCACAAGCGGAGAAAATTAATAAACTTGTTTTCCCAAATGCAATTAGAAAACTAATTTTCCCCGGTATCACATTTTGCAAAGAAAGATCAAAGGTCCTTTCTGTCATTCGCACGTCGAGGCAGCTGATTGGGAGACAGACGGAGCGAGAGTTTCGTGACAGAGAGAAGAGAATATGGAACGAATTACTGGTGTGATGG
>NC_051407.1:4335642-4335870 GCF_015228065.2 Penaeus monodon
CCCCTGTTGCAACAAAGTGGTTCTCGCTTTCACGTCAGTCAGAGCAGACACACTGACACGAAGATTGGACATAGAAAACGGGATGATAGTGAGGGAGAAAGCATGGGAGAGTGAGGACGCGATAGTGAAGAATGGGGAAGGATGTGTATCTGTGCACGTGAAGAATATTTAATTAAGTGAGAGTGAGTGGGAAAGATAGAAGGGGAGGGAGGAGAGAAGGCTATGATT
>NC_051407.1:4335921-4336084 GCF_015228065.2 Penaeus monodon
GAAGGAAGGAAGGATGACTTGGCGGGGGGGTGGGGGGGTAAAGAACAGTTACAGAGGGACAGAGGAAATAGTGAAAGTGGAGAAGACGACAGAAAGAGAGGGAATATAAGAGAACGGAGGAACAGAAAGCGAGGAAAGCAATCAAGCGAAACGATGAAAGGGA
>NC_051407.1:4336561-4336884 GCF_015228065.2 Penaeus monodon
AATGATGGCATTGCATGGCGTTGCACCCGGTCATTATTGCAATTGCAGCGATGATGGTGAGAGATGGAGTAGAGTGAGTTACTTTCATAGGAAGCGGCGCTGATGAAGATTGCTTTGCCAGTTGAATAGTTGCAATGGTTAATGTCACGGAGCTAAATGTTGCAGGCTTCGCTGTTTGCGATCGTCATTGTCATGCAGAGTGACCTGGCACAATAGAATGCTAATTGCTTTTCCAGCTTGTTGTTTATATGTGGGCATTATGCCGATGAAATTGGAACTTGGTTGATGACGAAAAACTGGTTAGGAATGCGATGTTTTATGGC
>NC_051407.1:4337178-4337740 GCF_015228065.2 Penaeus monodon
GATTATTCAGCGAATGAGCGAAAGCGCCGGTAAGGTTTTCTTCTCCTCCTTCGCCGGAGAAAGTCCGAGCCGTCTAGACAGGGCTCTCGGGAATCTCTTCTTCCCTACTTTCGTCTTTTTGTCCTTCCTCTTCTCCTTTCTTCGTCTTTTTCCTATGTATCTCTTCGCTTTCCTTCTATTTCTTACACTTCCCTTTTATTCTATTCTCATTCGTGATCTCTTCGCTTCCCTCCCCTTTCTATCCCCCCACCCCCATCCCCTACCCACCCATCACCATCCGTTACACCACACTTCGCCCGTCCCCCCCCACTTCGCCCGTCCCCCCCCCACTTCGCCCGTCCCCCCCCACTTCGCCCGTCCCCCCCCCTCCCCACCCCTAAACCGCGCCCACGTAAGAGGAAGGGTTGAGATAAGAGGAAGACTTGTGGGCAGCGAGAGTCGATGCCGCCCCTGCCAACGGAAATGCCAACGCCACGTCGATACACCAAAAGGGGTGGTGGAAGGCGGGAAGCGGGGCTCGGGAAAGGTGAAAGACCGAAAGACCAGGTTCACGTTTATTAAT
>NC_051407.1:4338173-4338427 GCF_015228065.2 Penaeus monodon
CCGTGTAGGTGATGTAGCTGTGTCTGCGGGTGGGCCAGCTGGGTGGTTCAGGCAGGTAGGCGGCGTGAGTGACGTTAGCTGTGGGCGGTGTGGGCGGCGCAGGCACTAAATAAATGCCGCTAAACGGGGCGATGGGCGCAGGAAGCCGTCAGTGTCAGCCGCCCGTGAATTATTGGGCGGCCTTTATGTTAATGTCATTAGGAGGTTGCTCAGGTTGGAAATTCATATGGCAGGGAGGATGCCGCTTGTTAGGG
>NC_051407.1:4339219-4339479 GCF_015228065.2 Penaeus monodon
CTCCGCCCGTTCTCCCTGCGCGTCGGAGATGAGATGCTGCGCGTCCCTCCTCGGCGGCTGTGGCTTACCCGCTCACTTTCTCCGGCCTGATGCACCCGAACCGCACCAGCTGCCGGGAGTAGAAAGTTGCACCAGCTGAGCGTCACGTGCGGGCTCGCGCGGCCAGGAAGGCTGGACGGCGGGTGTGGGTGAATGGGCGTGCATGTTAAAGGGCCTCCGAAGGGGATTTGCTTGCGTGGAGGGATTTTTTTAGGGTTTCT
>NC_051407.1:4339560-4340226 GCF_015228065.2 Penaeus monodon
GCTTTGAGGGGTCTTGGTAGTAATGGCTGTTTGGAATTCCTCTGCTCGGGTATAAAGAAGCATCGGAATGGGTTTGTTTCGGGTCATGCATGACTTTATGCGTCATGCATGTTTGATATGTGCAACTCAGCATCGTCCACGTTTCGTTTCTAACTCTCTAGGCCTATGCTGACAAATCCACAGCCAATTCACGGCTAAGTTGTGCCTCGCCTAATAGGGTTCATGCTTACCAATACTGCATTCGTCATACCATGGAGAATACTTGTGGTCGTGACTCATGGTACTTGTGTTCTGGTTTAGATGACTTGCTTTCTCTGTGTATCTCGCAGTGGTCAGTGTTTTTTCCAGATATTTTTTTGTCGAAATATTGGTATATCGGATGATTTTGTGTAATACGTGTGGGGGTGGGAGGGAGAGAGAATGTGGGAGGGAGAGAGAATGTGGGAGGGAGAGAGAATGTGGGAGGGAGAGAGAATGTGGGAGGGAGAGAGAATGTGGGAGGGAGAGAGAATGTGGGAGGGAGAGAGAGGGTGGGAGGGAGAGAGAGGGTGGAAGGGAGAGAGAGGGTGGAAGGGAGAGAGAGGGTGGAAGGGAGAGAGAGAGAGAGAGAGAGAGGAGGGGAAGGGAGAGTGTAAGAAAAAGTGAGAGAGAAGTAAAGGAGATTGG
>NC_051407.1:4340273-4340734 GCF_015228065.2 Penaeus monodon
GAGTGAAAGAGAGAGAGATGTGATGGTGATATCATCAGTAACATAATATATATCTGATTCATGTAACACAAGTGAAAATTATTTGTGCAAACAGACAAATAACTTCATCGAGGGAGAGATAATTGTGTGTTATGAATTTATATGCATGGTATGTTTGATGGTTACAACGTTCGAAAAACAAATATTTACGTGATTAGCCTCAACCGCGCGAATGCAGGGAGGCCATTCTCTCGGGCACATTCTTGGGTACGATTTCGGAAGTGCCAGTGCCACTCGACGATGCCCCTTGACCCTTCCTCCCCCACCCTTAGCCCTCCCTTACCCTCCCCTCCCCCCACCACGTCGATTTCGCTCTCGGGTTGCGCTGTTTATCGGTGCGTTGACGCGAGTTGTTAGTGTTGGGTGGTGCAAGGTTCTCTGATAGATAAGTAGATGGCGTTTCGTCGCTTGTAATGTTGGTG
>NC_051407.1:4341018-4341129 GCF_015228065.2 Penaeus monodon
ATCAAAGTCTAAGCATAGCTAGACGTGTAATGTAAAAGATAGATCAGTAGAATGATATTGCTTATGGTCGACATATTATTAGTGGTATTATGATCACGTTGGCGTCCTGTC
>NC_051407.1:4341218-4341639 GCF_015228065.2 Penaeus monodon
CTACGCGGCCGATTTTATATTTTGTGTGTTTCTAGCTTTCACCACCCACTGAGAGCGAGAGAGCGTCAGGAGCCTGTCATGCAATGTTTTGTATGCAGATTTGCATGGCGATGCGTGAGGCCGTCTCTGAAATTAATGAGAGGCCTTGTTTTAAATTTTATTCGGGGGTTCCTTTTTATTTACATTTTTTTTTTTTTCACCAGGAACCTCATATTTTATTTCAGTGTGGAAAATTGCGATGGCAAACTCATTACCATTATAGGATTCACGTCAACGGAAAATGTAAAATAAGGAATGGGGTGCAATTTGTTTCTGATTAAGATGAAAATTGCGATATTGTCTTTCTGGGTGTTTCTTATTGTTTATGATAATGGCGGTGATGGCGACTTGTTATTAGATAGGCATTGTTTTTTTCTCTGTT
>NC_051407.1:4341869-4342267 GCF_015228065.2 Penaeus monodon
GTGTTATTTTCGTTGTGTAACAGGAATGCCCACTCATACACCTAAAGAACTTTTCTGTTTTGCCGTCGTCGGGAATCGTGATCTAAGTAACATAAAGAAAAAATATATATTATGCGTGAATGGCATAGTATGTTGCTAATACTCTGCGACAGTTTAAAAATACATTTCCTTCTTGCATACATCAAATTAGGCATTGTTACCCACAGATAATCTAATTAGGTTTTATACCCTGCGTTATTTTACATTATACATTTTCCGCTGTTAACCAACTAAATTCCCAAGAGTTTAGGAAATTATATGAATTAAATAACACTCGTAGCAGATCACCAGGCGAGCAGGCCACGGGAAGCAAGTTTTGCAAAGTAGAGAAAATAGCTATTCGACCTTTAATCAGATAG
>NC_051407.1:4342534-4342667 GCF_015228065.2 Penaeus monodon
TTACCAGTGTATTAAGCTGTGGAATTTGGAAAAGCGATCGCACGTGAAGTGGAAGGGGAAAGCAAGCATGCAATCAAACCGTAAGAGAGTGTAGGCAAGCGTTAAGATGGGAAAGTCGCAAGCAGTGTGAGGA
>NC_051407.1:4342808-4343279 GCF_015228065.2 Penaeus monodon
CCAATGCCATGCTTGTTTCACGAGAAAAAAAATGGCGCTGCTTCGTTCCGGCTGATTTTTAAAGAGATAGAAATGGACGAGAGAAAGTGGAAGAAAGAATATAAAGTTAAAAACAATGAGAGAGAGGAGACAAAAGAGGGAATTAAAAAGAAAAAAAAGGGGAGGGAGAGAAAAGTCGACGGATAAAACGAGTGAATTTAGAAAGCTCGTGACGTCATCAAGAAGGCGCACCGGTTATCTTAGTCGATTGTGGTCTTGGAATGTTCATTAAGACTTTTATCTGCAGGTATTAAAGCGCACGTCGTCCTAAAAGTCAATGTGAATCCAGCACTAAATGAGACATTGGTTTATTTTCATAGTAAATGAGCCCATCTTCCGCTCCCCTTATGAAGGAAATGTGTAAGGAGTTTTTACTGTGGTTCGTTAATGGTTACTTGTTTTTATATATATTATTTATCTTTTAGATCGCTA
>NC_051407.1:4343479-4343653 GCF_015228065.2 Penaeus monodon
CCACAATCATGCAAAATCGGCACTGTGGACATTCAGTTACACAAGGGCGGCATTGTCGTCATTCAGTCATGCAAAATCGGCACTATGGGCGGTCAGCCATACAAGGGCGTCACTATAGGCGTGCAGTCAGGCAAGGGCGCAATACAGGCATAATCAGGAAAATATTGTGCGCAA
>NC_051407.1:4343746-4343878 GCF_015228065.2 Penaeus monodon
GGATTAGCCTTGTTTCCGCCACCCCCAGCCCTCGTGCGCCGAGTCACGCGGGTGTGGAAAGCCTCTGTGCCGGCGGACAGAGTCAACCCGATAGGCGGAAGTTACCATGCATGGCTTCAACCTTCCTGAATT
>NC_051407.1:4343941-4344158 GCF_015228065.2 Penaeus monodon
TCGTAACAACTGATTGATTGATTGATGGTTGTAACTCGTGTGATCGTGGTTGCCGGGAGTTGATTGGAATGTATGGGTTGATTTGGAGGGAAGGGAGGGGGGGGGGGTTGTGGGCGAGAGGTGGACGGGGTTTTGGGTCGAAAACTATTCTGGGAATTTGCGGGAGAGAAAGGAGAGCTTTCGCGTTTTCATTTTGTTGGATGTTGGGTTCCAACTG
>NC_051407.1:4344242-4344630 GCF_015228065.2 Penaeus monodon
GAACTTTCGGGGTGTGTTCTGTCCTTCGACCAGGGTTCAGATTTTTTTCGCTTACTTACCATGTTATAGATTTTTTTTAGCCTGTTTGTCGCTTTTTTTTCTTTTATTTACACATTTTCCCATTTTTAACTGGAGAGGGAAGAGGGATAATCTGTGAAACGTCAGTAAATGTTTAATCCTTTATTAATTACCTCAACACAGGAAATGTTTTAATGCATTTGCTGCATGATCCTGGAATTATATTATGATATTACGTTGCAAGTTTGGGACGTAGCGTGATCATATCCTCTGGCAGAGAAGAAAAAAAAGTTATCTATTCGTCGAGATTATTTGAAATGGGGCGTGGTGGATCCGTAGAGTTCAGTTCATAGGCTCCCCTTTCTTTCCT
>NC_051407.1:4344977-4345049 GCF_015228065.2 Penaeus monodon
GCGTAGCGAAGCACTTTCCAGCATCGAACAATTTCATCCGAACTTTTCCCCACCAATCAGGACGTATCATGA
>NC_051407.1:4345151-4345386 GCF_015228065.2 Penaeus monodon
ATCCGCCTTTCCCCACCAATCAGGAAGTATCATGATCCCCCCCCCCCCCCGCTGGTTGAAAGCCATGAGGATTCCGGGTCAGAGAGACGTCATGAAATATCAAGTTCCGTGAATAAAGGATTAGAACAGTGTGGAGGGGAAGGGGAAGGAGGGGAGGGGGGGAGGGGGGGAGGATGGGTATATAGAGGGGGGGGACGGTAGGAGGCATGCGCTTTTAAGGCCTTTGGAAATTGGA
>NC_051407.1:4345533-4345619 GCF_015228065.2 Penaeus monodon
CCAGCTAGCTTTGTCTGTTTGGTGGGAATGGGGATGGGAAAGACCAAGGGTGATAAGGGAGAGAGGGAGAAAGAGCGTCGCAGTGT
>NC_051407.1:4345750-4346023 GCF_015228065.2 Penaeus monodon
AGCCGCGATTATATTCTTTATATTCTCCCTTTTAATGACTTTCCTTATTAATCTGCATAATCTTCCGTAATTCGCGCAGTTTATCCTTAAAGATTGAGTATTTATATATATAAGCACATAGACCTACATGGATGATGTTTGTGTTTATTTGCATTTTGAAAGGGGAATTTATGAAGTGAAATTAATGTTTAAAAAAAAATATATATGGCCTATTATGCTGTTTGATTTTATTAATCCACGTTATTATGGATACCCGCGCGCGTGTGTGTGAGC
>NC_051407.1:4346079-4346294 GCF_015228065.2 Penaeus monodon
GTCGCCGAGTTTCCTAATACGTGAAGTGAATCCCCACATGCCACGGCGGAATGCAGGTTGCGTGCAGGATTGTTCAGTCGTAACGTTTGGTGTGGGTGAGGGCGAGGGCTATTGGGGGGAGGGGGGTTTCCAGGTCAGCGAGACGTGTGGGGGCGATATGGTGGGGAATGAGTGCTAAAAGGTGGTGGTGGTGGAGGGGTCGGATGTCAGTACGT
>NC_051407.1:4346372-4346508 GCF_015228065.2 Penaeus monodon
TCGGATGTCAGTACGTGGGAATAAGGGGTTGGAGGGAGGGAGGGAGGGGGGTCCAGCCACTAGGTCAGCGAGACGAGAGGTCAGAAAAGCGAAGTATGATTTTTTTTTTTACCTTTGGTTGTATGTGAGGTGTAAT
>NC_051407.1:4346568-4346890 GCF_015228065.2 Penaeus monodon
TTGTTTGTTTGTTACCGGTTCGTGTCTGTGTGTCTGCGTGCATGCATCTGTGTGCTCCTGTTTCTTTGTTCGTGCATGCCTTCGCGGATGTGCCACGCCAGGTAAATTCAATAAGAGAATTTTGCATCAAAAGGTCACAGTGCTCTTTGCGATATCTAAACCTATCTCAAGGGATTTTGCACTCTACGGGCATGCAGTAATGAACGCCAATTTGCGTGTGCGTGCGTGCATGATTTGTATTTGCGCCTTCGGTAAATGTCAAAGGGGAGACGATAGCAAATTCGTTGGACTTTCTATCGTTTTGTATCGAAGCGAATAAATG
>NC_051407.1:4347693-4347963 GCF_015228065.2 Penaeus monodon
GCAACATTTCATACATACTAGTGGAAGGATAAGTTTCGTTAGCTGTGCATTGTGGTGATTCAGCAAGCATATGTAAGGCTGCATTGCAGGGTTTACTAACAAGGCGGTCGTGGGCGAGGCTTAGACAGTGAGTGTTGGAGGCAGTTTGCAGGCGTGGTTTCGAGGTGAGTGAGTAGGGGCGTGGGGGTTCCGCGTGGGCGTGTGAGGGGAGAAATTAGTGGTGGGTGTGTTAATTTTCGTGGTGTCAGTGCGTGCAGGGTGAGGGAAATG
>NC_051407.1:4348076-4348236 GCF_015228065.2 Penaeus monodon
TTTTTTTTTCTTATGTGATATAACATACCGGGAAATCTTATTTATATTTGTCAGTTTTCGTTGTTTAGTTTCCATGAATTTGATTGCGAATCATATCAGAAATAAGAAAATATGTCATGTTCACTGCCTTCAGGCGAGGAGAAGCTTTTGAGTGACGTGT
>NC_051407.1:4348734-4348943 GCF_015228065.2 Penaeus monodon
TTGCCTCAAGGAGGATAAACTTGTTTACAGATGCACTAAAGGACTATTGTGTGTTTACGTTTGCAAGTAGAGGGATCATGATAAGCATACTGTAATGATACATACGGCGGAGAAGAAAAAAACACATATAACACACGTAAAAGTAGGCTACTATAGGACTACTGACATTCAAGATACAGATTTTATACATTGATACGCATTCGCATTCC
>NC_051407.1:4349210-4349568 GCF_015228065.2 Penaeus monodon
TCTGCCAGAACCTGTCCTATGTTCTCTCTGACTCAGAAGGAGGGAAAAGGGGGGGGGTTGAAAGGAAAGTGATAGAGGGTAAAAGTAGAGAATTTAAGAAACAGATAAATAAAAAGATAGAAGTATGATTTAAAAATAGAAACAGTGAGAAGCAGTTAGAAAAGGAAAAGAGAGAAAAATTAAATAAGTGGGGGGGGCGATGAAGACGGGAATTGTGAAAGAAAAGTGGAAGTAAAGGACGACGAAGAAGGAGAAAAGGGAGGTAGAGAACACGTGAAGAATATAATGATACGAGGGAATGTTGATTAAGGAAAAAAAATCGAGTTCAGGAGTTATGTAAATGCAAGATGAATATTGA
>NC_051407.1:4349813-4350077 GCF_015228065.2 Penaeus monodon
ACGACGAATGTGATTTTTTTTTTAATTAAATAACCAGAAAAAGAAATAATATCGTCTCCAAAATGGCACCGGGAGCAATTTACTCGAAAGAAACCAGGAGGCTAGAAAAGCGGACGATGATGACGGATAAGATGATAACAATGGAAGGAGTGAGAGAGAATAAGCAGATTGAAGTGAAGGTCAAAGGTCAGGCCCGAACGCAAAGCTTTAAGAAAGTGATGAAACGGACGTCGGGGTAAAGCGGAAGGGAGGAAGGGAAAATGA
>NC_051407.1:4350499-4350854 GCF_015228065.2 Penaeus monodon
TATTATGATAACCAGTAAGAGGTCAAGCATCCTAAAGTAGGAGGAAAAAAAGTGAACTAAAAAGAGCATTTGATAACAACTGGACAGCAGAGAGAGAAAGCAAGTTCTTTTTCAATAGCAGGTGACGAACAAGACATAGCTTCGATAAGAAAACTTTTCTTGCAGGTAATGATGTTGTTTGTTGTACGGAGAGTTGCAGAATATAGTTGCTATTGCGGATATTCGATAAAAGAGGATTTGCAAGAATGTAGTCGGTAATGAAGGAATATGGAATGTTGCGAAAGTTGCGTTTTGTATTCCGGGCCTTTGTGTGAGACGGAACGTTATCGTAAGCCTCTTGCAAGCAGTCACTAGC
>NC_051407.1:4350908-4351551 GCF_015228065.2 Penaeus monodon
AGAATATAAACAAACGCAGATACAAAACAGAATAAAAGCAACTATGAAGTTAAAGAGAGTAATAACGAAATGGAAGGAAATCGCGGTGATTGCATATTCTCATGCACTGCCAGGGATTTGTTATGCATGACCGTAGGGATGTTCCGTGTCATGAATAACAGTGGAGTAACGAATCTCCTGTTCATGATAACCGTTGCTTTATTTCCCATGGCATCGAACAGTACTTAGACAAAGAAAATATATGCGAAGAAGGAAGATCAGAATGATTAAGATGAAGCAAGTGATTAAAAAAAAGGGAAAATATGAATATTGGAGAAGTAGAAAGGCAGAAAGAAGAACAGAAAGAACAAAAGGAAATTAGATGTAGTAATAAGGAATTCAGATTAACAAAGAAGAAATGCAGGAAGAAGATAAGAGACAAGAATAAAAAAAACAACGAAGGTAGACGAAAATAAGAAAAGACAACGATGAGAAAGTAAATAAGAAAGGGAAAAACGTATATAGACGACAAGAAGAGAAGTAGAAGAAAGAATGAGAAGAAAAAGAAAAAAAATGAGTAACGAGAAGAGAGATGCCTCTTGATCTCGTTCCCCAAGTGGATGAAGGTGACGCCGCCGCCTCGCCGCACGACCCTGTTCGTGCC
>NC_051407.1:4351584-4351750 GCF_015228065.2 Penaeus monodon
GCGTGCGGCAGTCTTCGACGCGGCGGCTCGACCTTGAGACCGGCTGATGCTGAGGTGATAACTGCGGCCGCTCAGCTTCCCCGGAGACACCCGCGTTTGCCTCGGCGGTGAGGGGTGAGGGCGGCCGTGATCACAGGCGCTCAGGCAAACAAGGGGGGAAAGGGGG
>NC_051407.1:4352281-4352547 GCF_015228065.2 Penaeus monodon
TGCGTGTATGCATATTCTCCTCGAAGTGCACAAACTTATAAACATGATTCGCACGTATTCATATGCATTCTGTGAATAAGCATAGGTGGGGGATGTTTTGCATAATCCATTCGTTTTTGGAATAAATTAAATTACGTGTTCGATCTTGCTTTGTGGGAAGCGCGACTGGCAGATCTCCTCGACTCGCGCCGTCAAGATTCCAAGGACCCGCTCCACGCTTCTCTCCATTATCGCTCTGTTCGCTGCTTTATCCTCGTATCGCCTCC
>NC_051407.1:4353119-4354445 GCF_015228065.2 Penaeus monodon
GGAAAAACGAATAAAAGAGAGGGCGAATGAAAAGACATGAGATACAACAGAAAATAGTTGATTTACTACGCAACGATTTCCTGATTTAGCGACCGAAGCATCACCTGCCATGACGATCTGCGCCGCTTGCACCATCTGTCCCTCTCTTCCTGAACCATCTGCCGCTCCCGTCGCTCTTGCTCCCGGCTATCTAGAAGGGAGGTGCTCACCTATAGTATCTTTAACTATGTCTGTGTACATCTAAAAATGCGTACATACACAAGGACATAGGCCTAGACGCGCCCGGAAAAACGAACACACGCGCGAGCACAGGCATCCGCACATGCAAATATATTAAGATATACTGAGTCACTCACACACTCTCACTCTTACTATTATATGTCTGTAAAACACGAAGCATCATTTCTATTATACTTCTAGATCATTATTATTTTTTTCTCTCTCCGGCTCTGTGTCCCGAATTGCGTCACCTTTCCGCCGTTGCGTCATTTAAGGAAAAAAAAAAAAGCTCGAGAAAGGGTTGAGTCATTCGGCGGTATGCGGGAGTGGGGATGTGGTGGTGAAGGGGTGAAGAGATGTGGGGAAGTTAGGTGTGGGGGTGAAGGGATGTGGGGAAGTTAGGTGTGGGGGTGAAGGGATGTGGGGAAGTTAGGTATGAAATGAAGAGGTGTTTGGCCTAAGAGGGAAGGGTGGTTGTGACGTGAATGAGATGAGAGGTTTTGTTTGCTGTGTTTCTTAAGTTGGGTAGTTTGGTTAGGGGCGTTACTTAACGGTGGTGGGATTGCTTATGGTGTTATTTAATGGGCCGAAAAGACTTGTGGTGTTACTAAAGGGGATTATTGGAGGAGATAGCGTGGTTTGTGGTGCTATATAGAATGGAATGGTTGTAATGTTACTGAACGAGGTTAAGATGTGTATACTGGTGAGGCTTGTGACGTTACGCAAAGAAAAGGGTAGTCTGTAACGTTACTTAATGGGGTAGAATAGATCGTGGTGTTGCTTTCGGAAGTAGGGTGGTCCCTGACATCACCCAGCGAGACGAGGTAGATTGTGACATCACACAATGAGGTGGTGTCTTGTAACATCGTTTTCCGAGTGAGAAGATATAGTGATGTCGTTCCGCTTTTAGGTCGTGCCATATAACGAAATGAGTGTTATGTTCTTTTTTTATTACTTTACGAGTGTTGTGGTGACATCTCTTGATCTGAGCCTTTTTAGCGTCCTTGTGTTGCTAGATTCGCTACAGTTACTACATTAGTGGAATTTTATGAGGTTATGCTTTGAGTACCCTTTCTTTTGTTGCTTTATTTAGACTCTAATGGAAGT
>NC_051407.1:4354665-4354995 GCF_015228065.2 Penaeus monodon
TTCGCCGTTTCGGTAGGTCTTATCTGCCTCCCGATTGATAGACAGTTGTGGATTAACTAATTAGTCTGATAGATCGCCGAAAATAAAACGATTTGATACTTGTGTCAGTATCGGGTCATCTAATAACGGATACGCTGTGGAGTGACACTTGGAATATATAGGGTGAGATAGGGTGTCATTTGAGAGAGATATAGGATGATATGCGTTAGGGTGTCACTTGGGAGGAAGTGGAGTATCGGTGCATAAGTATGATAAATAAAACGGATGTGGTGTTCGTATTTTGTATTTTCCGTCTCACTCCGTTATTGCGGTTGTTTGGAGGTGCTATGG
>NC_051407.1:4355188-4356013 GCF_015228065.2 Penaeus monodon
ACACACATCTTTTTACTTTCATTTTATTTCTCTTTCTATCATTCTCACAAATGTTAGATAACTGATATCGGAGTCTCACCTGTCCTCCAGTTGGCTGTGAGGACATTTGCTTGTTTAAATTCGATCATATACAGTTTGCTTGTTTTCGAACGCCCGAAACGCCCACAAACGTCCCAGACACTCCGTATTCACCAACGCCATTCACAAACTCGCCTTCACCAACGCCATTCACAAACGCACCTTCACCAACGCCATTCACAAACGCACCTTCACCAACGCCATTCACAAACGCACCTTCACCAACGCCATTCACAAACGTGGCATCACCAACGCCGTTCACAAACGTGGCATCACCAACGCCATTCACAAACGCACCTTCACCAACGCCATTCACAAACGTGGCATCACCTACGCCATTCACAAACGTGGCATCACCAACGCCATTCACAAACTCGCCTTCACCAACGCCATTCACAAACGTGGCATCACCAACGCCATTCACAAACGTGGCATCACCAACGCCATTCACAAACTCGCCTTCACCAACGCCATTCACAAACGTGTCAACACTCGCGTTATCTCCGAACGATATTTTTATTCAAAGTTAACGAGGCTTTTACATCTCTCGGGATGATTAACGAAGGTGATGGATGATGCTTTTCCGCGTTGAGTTTAATTCGCTTTCATCACTAATTTCTGGGAATGTTGTTTTGAGTTTTAGTTGAACAGGTGCGGCAAGGTTCAGCGTTTCTCGATCGACTCCGATTCTCCCTTATCTCCTTCTTTTCCTATTTCCTTTATTATCTCCTCCTCTTCTTCCTCCCA
>NC_051407.1:4356905-4357027 GCF_015228065.2 Penaeus monodon
TTATGCACATATATATACACATATATACAATTTTTCGTGTTTTTTCTTTCCGTCTTCGTTTTTTCACATCTTTATCCTTTTTCACGTTTATCATTTTACTTCTTTTTCCTCTGTTTTATCCC
>NC_051407.1:4357175-4357482 GCF_015228065.2 Penaeus monodon
CACGTTTGAGTCAAGACACTGTTTAACCTCGTTACGGAGAAGCATTAAGAGGAGATGAGATGGAGATCATTAATTAAGGAGAATGAGCGTTAATTCATGAAAATGGTCGACGGATAAGATTTTTAAAAATGTTCGAAACGTAATGATGCTGATGAACGGAAGAATTAGCAAGAATGAGGATCAAAACAGGAGGAGCCTAAATAACAGAGAACGAAGGAGCAGGCAAGAGAGGAGGAAGTTGTCATGAAGTTACATGACTCCTTGGTTTTATGTTGCTGTGAGCGACTGGTTCATTCATGATTTTATC
>NC_051407.1:4357542-4357625 GCF_015228065.2 Penaeus monodon
GCTAGAAATGAAGGAAGGAAAGTGAATGGGTGGGCGGGAGACAGACAGACATGGATGGGTCATGCGATGGATTGTTTGATTGG
>NC_051407.1:4358207-4358436 GCF_015228065.2 Penaeus monodon
TACTTTTCTCGCAGCCGATAGATAACACGGGGCAAATCTTAGCCAAAGTAATTTCTAGACCTTGATCTTACTTATTTATTTACGGCGATATGAATAATGAGATTACAAGTCCGCAGGTGCAAGTAAAGCAGGTGAAGCAATGCAGCGAAGAGAGAGAAGGGCGTAGATGCTCTTTAAATTTTCGTGGGCGTGAATGCAGTGGGTAAATGCATAGACTGCAGGGAGCACC
>NC_051407.1:4358536-4358627 GCF_015228065.2 Penaeus monodon
CAAGGAGGATAAAACGGTTATAATTCGTTCGTGTTAACCTTGCTATATATTTTCAACGACGGGCATTGGGGATTATGATGGAATATAGTTT
>NC_051407.1:4358948-4359100 GCF_015228065.2 Penaeus monodon
TAGTAAATGTTCATTAATCACGTCATATTCATTATTACGAAATGTGTTTTTGATGAAGCGGCAATTAAGTTGAATGTTAACATATATCATGATTGGGTTATCCGCGTAGAGGAATTAGCATTTATTGAGGCGAATTACAAGTAGCTAAGGAC
>NC_051407.1:4359742-4359896 GCF_015228065.2 Penaeus monodon
GGACTTTTTACGTTTTATCCAGTAAAGGGGAAAATCGTGTGTTGAATTAAAATGTTGACTTTTAGAACATTGGGAAAGGATTATGGAAAGTTATGGGTGTGTCGAAGAAAAGATCAAATATTTAAATAGATATTTGTGTAGGCGTGCTTACGTT
>NC_051407.1:4360034-4360922 GCF_015228065.2 Penaeus monodon
CGCGCGTGCGAGTGGGTGTGGGTATGGGGCGAGCATGCGTGTGTGATGTAAAAAAAAATGATTCTAATCATTAACTCTACGAGCTTAGAGAGCTCGTTAATATTTTGTGTAAATCGACGGCGGATGAAAAATGAACGAAGGCGTCTGTATCTGCAGCCTCTGACGCCTTCAGGGTAGATGTTCGTGTAAATGTCTCGGAGGTAGAACTTGCTGGAAGGCCCTCCTTGATCGCAGGCCTTGATTGGGCCAACTCATTTGTCATATTGCTTGCTTTTAGTGGTTGATATTGTTTCGTGCATTTCTTTCTTTGTGTCACATTTTTATTTATGTTCATATCAATTTAGGCTTTAGTGAAGGAGCCCGTTTTGCATATCACTGCTTATGTTAGCCCTTGATTAATCGTATTTTTCTTTTTCCCTTTTCAGAACCCGTGTAAAAGCAACAAGAATTCATAAGATGCAGAAGCAGTGAAATCACGTGACTCTCGCCGTTCAAGCCAACGATCTCACACTTCGGAGGAGGAAGGATCAATCCCCTGCCCGTCGATCTCAATAGATAAATAAGTAGATAAATAGATAATTAAATAGATAAATAAAGAGACAAATCAGCAAGCAAATACACCAGCGTGAGCGTCGAGGCTTCACCCAATTCGCCGGTTTTTCTCCCGCACCTTCAGAAGGCGACCCACACACCCTGGAGGCGCCGAGATGGCCAGCGGAGGCAGCCCCGTAAGGCGCCCTGAGGCCCGGGACGCCCCTCGCTGTCCTCTCACGCCCCGCGAAAGGAAGTGACGCGGAGGAACATGGAGGAGAAGCGGGGCGTCGGGAGGTAGAATCGGAGGGACAATTTTTCTTCCCTCGTTGAACGACGGAGGAAGAGCAGGAGGTG
>NC_051407.1:4360964-4361168 GCF_015228065.2 Penaeus monodon
TGGACGAGGAGTGAGTTCGCAGTCAGTGGCCAGCGAGCGACGAGTTGTGTTAATTTAAAGAGGTTGGATCCGGGCGCTCGTCGTTAAGGCCGCAACTCGCACGCAAAGCTTAAATCTCACGAGCAACTCTTTGCTAGTTGCTGTTGGAAGCAACTCTCAGTCGTAATTGTACAGTGACGTTAATTTATGTGAATGGATGTTATT
>NC_051407.1:4361210-4361500 GCF_015228065.2 Penaeus monodon
AGTGGTGAAAGAAGCAAATCGATACGTGTGGTCGTGGCTAAAGTCGTTCTAGGGGCGATGGCTCCCTTCTGACGCGTCGTCGCGCCTTCCGCCGAGGACGACCGCCGCGAGTGTGCGAAGGCAGCCAGACAGCGACGACTCCGTGCCCGCTCGCCTTTCTCAATGATCACCATGGACGACTACCACGACCAGAGGTTCATCCGGGCTCTCATGGTCCCACCCGAGAGCCGGACCCTGCAGGTGAGTCGGCCTTCATTTTTTTCAGATGGGTTATTATTTTTAGATGGGTC
>NC_051407.1:4361812-4361899 GCF_015228065.2 Penaeus monodon
TCTCCATTTATGTATCCCATCTAACTGCCAGCTTTTCTGTCTATCTATTATTCCATCTACCTCCCATTTCCGAAACACTTGATCTGG
>NC_051407.1:4361969-4362112 GCF_015228065.2 Penaeus monodon
GACTCGTTCTCACCGCGCTGGGTGTCGGCGCCGGAACGTTGGTTCAGCTTCAACCTGTTGCATATCTTACTGGCCGAAATGTGAGGGATCGAAGGACTACTGAATTATGGAGTTTTTTACCGCTTCTCCTTCTTTTAATTTCT
>NC_051407.1:4362690-4362780 GCF_015228065.2 Penaeus monodon
AATTAGAGCGTCTGGTTGCGGTAATCGCTACTGTCCCACGGTAGCCTCCGCCGGGTCATAGGTCAAGCCCCCTGACCTTTGTGTACAGCC
>NC_051407.1:4363305-4363396 GCF_015228065.2 Penaeus monodon
TGTGTACGCTACTACGTGCACTGGTCGAGCCCGGGGCGAACCCTGCGGCGGCGGTGATGATCCTTGGGGATGTAGTAACGCCATTCGTTGC
>NC_051407.1:4363713-4364721 GCF_015228065.2 Penaeus monodon
TCGCCCCCTTGTTGCAGGGAAGGACAGGCTGCAGGACGGAGGTCGGCGTTAGGAAGTTCGCGACGCGGCAATATTTTGTTTAGTAAATTCTGTGTTTGATAATGTTGTAAGCGTTAGATGATATTATGTAATAGTACGTAAAATGATATTGATATAGCACTATGTTGCTTAATGCTATGCCTGTTTGATACGAAGTTGTTTCATAAAATTCCTTTGTAGTATGTCGTTTAACCAAGGGCGAGGAAGTGCCCTATTATGGTGTCGTGTGATTTAAACTTTTTGCTCTCACCAAAATCTGTTTTTTTAGTGTACGTATGCTTCTTTTTTATACGTTTCCTTCGTTGAAATTAGTAAATGAAGGATTTTTTTTTTTTTTTTGTAAGATAAACCTTGATTCTAATTGTGCCCAAGGATGGCGAGAATTAGGGTAAAATTCGTGGAAATAAACGCAATGGGCGAAATATATTCCTCTGTATCGGTAGAGTTAAGCTTGATACTTGAAAATCAGATCAACGCCGATAAATTATATTTATGAAAATGACCTTACTCTAACCCTCCTCGCACGATGCGCTACAGCAGCTCGCCGCACAGTTCAGTAAAGTTTTTGTTCCGTCTGGCCGCCCTCCGCTCCTGTCCCCCAGATGCTCCCGCCATCATGCACAGGAGGCTAATACCCATGCGCGTCTCCAGTCAGTCGTTAACAGGTCATGCAAATATCATGCACGGGACCGGGGAACAGGGCGGGCGCCTCTGTTGTCTTTGTAGTCACTGTTTGTCACTGCGGATATTGGCGGGGATCTGCATGCCTTCCTTGTCCTTTTGCAATGAGGAGCGTTGCAATATTGCAAGGGTTGGAGGGGCGTCGATGAGGTCGGGAGTGTGTGAGAGCGAGCGACGGTGCGTGCGAGGCTGAGCTCATTTGTTCTCGCCTTTGTTTGTGTTTTGTTTGGTTGGTCTTCGATTCTGGAATCTCTCTCCCACACCCCCTACACACGCGCTCTTTTCTTG
>NC_051407.1:4364871-4365045 GCF_015228065.2 Penaeus monodon
TTTGTTTAAGGCGTGGACGTATCCGGTGCTTGGAAGTACACCTTGTGCTTTCGGCTGTACCGGTTTTTGCAATCCCCGAAGGCGAAGAGGCAGGTGATTGAGCTTTGCAATGGATCGCGCTGACTGGCCGCCCTGGGTGTGAATGGAGTGATCGTGTGATTTACCGACTTGTGG
>NC_051407.1:4366090-4366332 GCF_015228065.2 Penaeus monodon
CGCTAGCATATCTGACTACCACGTAACGTCATTATTATTGTTTACCGGTTGTTGTGACTTGCTTGACGAGGCCGGCGACTTGATGAGCTTTGGAAAATTTAACTTGACTGAACTTAAGAGGAGTGTACGTCACCCCGCTGGCCATGGTTGTTTAATATATAGAATAGATAGATATTACGGTGTAGATTTTTTTTTCTCTCTCTCTTTTTTTTGCGGGAAATGTGATTTAAAGATATACTAGA
>NC_051407.1:4366449-4366918 GCF_015228065.2 Penaeus monodon
TGAATTTATATGTGATCTCCCAGTTGCCGAGCTGAATTACTGGTGAAACTATTTTTAATAGATTTGTAGTGCTTGATTCCCAATTTCCACTGGTCGCATTCAATTTCGCCTTCGCATGCATGACGCTGCCATTTTTCCCCTTTTGCATCGCACTACTCTTGCTTCCACCCCCTATTACCCCCTTCCTCTCCCCCCTCCCCCTCCATTCAACACATTTGCCTCCCCCTCCCTCGCCCTCACTCCCCCCTCCCATCCCCCATTCACCCCCTCCCCCTTCCCCTCCCTCCATTCATCCCTTCCCTTCGCATTCACTTCATTCACCCCTTCTCCCCCCCCCTCCCCCCACCCCCCGCTCAAACTCGGGCCGCAGCGAATCGAGTGTGAGCGTTATAGCTCAATCTCGGGGTTCCTCCGCGTGGCCCACGAGCGTTCTCAGTCCTCTCAGTGTTGCACAGAGGCGATTACTCCC
>NC_051407.1:4367271-4367506 GCF_015228065.2 Penaeus monodon
ATGCTGCAGTGGATGGAGTTGCTGAGGTACTCCGCGAAGGTCGCAAGGTCAGGGAGAACTGGCGGCGAGGCGGGAGGGGTAATCGCCGCGATGCCCGGTTGACCTTGGCCCACTCTGACCCCGATGCAGCTCTCCCACGACAGGATAATGCCCCTAGGGGTTGGGGGGAGTTGGCGAGAGGTCACGCGGAGAGATGCTCGGGGTTCAGGGAGGGCGGGGCCAGAGGGCGTGGCTT
>NC_051407.1:4367976-4368437 GCF_015228065.2 Penaeus monodon
AGGTTGTTTTTCAGTAAATGACGCGAGAAAATATCGGGCAAAGAAAGCGTTCCTTTGATCAGAAAATTGTTTTCCTGAAAGCTGTTATCCTTTGCAGATTTTATTCTGATCTGTATCTGTTATTCATTGTTTTTATTCATTCAAGTCTGATATTATAGAACTAGATTTGTATTTTATTGTTCATCGTTTTATAGTTATTCCGTTTCGAACTATGGAACAAATTTTTTTTTTGTTAATGGTTTTATATTTACTCAGTCTGTAACTATCGAAAGAGATTTTGTTTTATTTTTCATTATTTATATTTATTCAGTGAGTAATTGCCGAACTTACTTGCGTTCTGGAAATGCCGCTATGCTTTGTCTGTCATGACATAACTAGCGGCTTGTTTTTGGCACGAATTAACATGGCGATTACAGTGGGTTTTGGTGAGGCGAAAGAAACATTTGCCTTATCAAATATTA
>NC_051407.1:4369221-4369322 GCF_015228065.2 Penaeus monodon
AATAGACAGGTAGACGGATGAGAATAAAGACTTTATATAGGCCTATACATCAAAAGTTTCTCGTCCCTATAAACATCATTCAGTCTTCTAATAACATGCAA
>NC_051407.1:4369405-4369647 GCF_015228065.2 Penaeus monodon
AGAGGGACTTTAAGTTCATTTCACCAAACATTCATTCTTCTCCGGAGGAAACGTACTCTGATCACAACATCAAGCACAGAATATCCACCTACATTAAAATCCGCCTATAGGTGCATTACATCCCAAAATACTACAGCTGTATTTGACACCACAATCGTAGTTCTTGAGTGACCATTAACAAAAGCGACGATGCGGCGACTGTCAACCTCGCTGTACTTGAGGTGTATCGACTATATGACACA
>NC_051407.1:4369766-4370027 GCF_015228065.2 Penaeus monodon
GTCTTTGACACGTTAACACCTGCTTCATGGCCTACACTTCAGGGATGCCAGTCTCGCCCTTAGGTCCAAGGGGACTCGGTGGCGACGCGTATGAGAATTGACCCAGGCGTGTGCGTTCGTAAACCATTACCCGTATCTTCTCGTGAATCGTATAATATACTTATTCTTTCCTTTTGTGAGATGGTGTGTGAATAGGAAATGAGGATTACGATGAAGGCTATAAACGATAAGAACGATTGGAGAAAATCCATAGGATTAAGT
>NC_051407.1:4370472-4370690 GCF_015228065.2 Penaeus monodon
TATGAGTGAGTGCGAGTGATTGATATCTGGTGTGGAGTGGCGCATGAATCATTGCTCTGAAGTTCAGTTATTAAAGATGTGAAAAATGGGCTCGAATGTTGTTATTATTTCCCTCAAAGGCCTTTGATAACATGTTTTACATTGCCCAGATTGATGAGCGTTACGACAAAGGGAGAAAAATAATAAACTGGGCCTTTTGAAATACGAGTGCTTAGGGA
>NC_051407.1:4371096-4371604 GCF_015228065.2 Penaeus monodon
TTCATTCCCGTTGTGCCGTTTTTCATCGCTATTTGCCGGTTTGGGGAAAATGATATAGTCGGGATTTCAAAGGAAGGCATCATTATTTTCATTATGTTCATTACCGGATAAACATTTTCGAGAAGAGTTCAGACTGTGAGTCACCTGATTTTCCCTCTTGGCGTTGGGTTTGCAAGAGTCAGTGAACTGTGAATAACTGAATAATTGCACTGGCAGGTGGCTTTTCTGTCTGCACTAAATGATGCATATGATAAAGTATCGATGTTCTTTTGAAAACGCTACAGAAATTAGGTAGATTGTGTTTTTTAATGTTTGGTTTTCCTCTGTTGAATGTTAAATTGTAAAGTAAATAAACAAGAGTAGGTTTCTAACAGGTTGATATTTAAACAATAAAATAATGAAATTATGATTTTTTTTTTCTACCTACACTAAATTTTTTAAGCGGTAAAGTAATCAAGTAGAATGTGTAGGTTGTATTACGTTAAGTGTCAAAGAGTGAAATGGATTT
>NC_051407.1:4371703-4372113 GCF_015228065.2 Penaeus monodon
TGATAGCCTTTATGCTATTGTGGTAGACTTTTAGGATAATCCACTTACTTTTTCCTCTTTTCGGCCATTTTGGATCTTTAAGACTTTGGTCCAATTTTGGGTGTGGTCCACTTCAGACTTTGGTCCAATTTTGGGTTTGGTCCACTTAAGACTTTGGTCCACTTTTGAGTTTGTTCCAATTTTGGGTTTGGTCCACTTAAGATTTTCGTCCAATTTTGAGTTTGGTCCACTTTTGAGTTTCCGAATGGGTTGGTTCTCCGGGGATTGTGTGGGCATAGGCCTATCGTCGCAAGAAAGTCTTGTTAACGTGCGAGGTATGATTTCATCGTCAAAAACCCTTTGATTGTCTTTAAGATTTACTATACTGTCTGTTTTTTAAGTAATACTTTCATTTTGTGGCCATTTCACGG
>NC_051407.1:4372248-4372385 GCF_015228065.2 Penaeus monodon
CGCGCGCGCGCATTTTCTTAGGTTCAATTAAAGATATCGTGAACATTTCGCACTCCGTCATTTCTTTATATACTACATACATCATTTCCACCCTCATTATTTCCCATGGGTCGCGTCTTTCCATGTTCTCCCCTGTC
>NC_051407.1:4373194-4373268 GCF_015228065.2 Penaeus monodon
CGGTGGTCACGTTGGCAAACTGGGAAGGTAACTCCAGAGGAAATGACCAACATCCGGTGGGAGGGAAGGGGTGG
>NC_051407.1:4373516-4373964 GCF_015228065.2 Penaeus monodon
GCTGGGGGTGGTCACCAGCTACGTTTCGCGCGCCCATTGTCCTCGCTTCGGTCACGCTGCTCATTACTATTATTATTTTATTTTTATTTTTTGATACATTTGTCTGGGAAATTGTTTTTTCCTTTTAAAGTTGATAACGCTTGGAATTATGTGGTATTGCGGTTCATTGGCTTCAGAGAACTGAAACTGCGCGGGGTGTTTTAGCCTGTTACAGCGAGTGGGTCATTGGCCGTAAACTGTATTTAAAATAATATATATATGTGCCACATGGTAGGTAAACATAACGGGGAGGTGTGTAAATAAAATGTCAGGGGTTCATATCAGAATTATTCATATAGTATTGTAATTCACGGTTCTCGTAATATTACGTGGGTATTGTTATTGACCATTTTGTGATGATGAACCTAGCGCGCCCAAACAGTTACACACGCTCGCACGCTCAAGCACG
>NC_051407.1:4374163-4375101 GCF_015228065.2 Penaeus monodon
TGTGTCTTGAATATTTCTTCAGGGGCCTTTTTTTACATTTTATTAAAATATAGTATGTATCTTTTGCAATACCTTTATTCTCAAACGCGGGACGGATCCGAGTCCCCAACAAACCAGAACAACTGGGATGATGTGTCCATAACGTGCAGCTGGATATAACCGGGGTTTGTGTTGGAATAAGCATGTAACTTCAGGTGGAGCTGAGTCATAATTATCCCGGGGTGTTTAGAATATTTCACCTGAACAACGCGGGCACAACAATAGCAGAGTGTGTGTGTGGGGGGGGGGGGGCTCAGTTCTTTGTGAAATGGGTGATGTTTACCAGATGGCCAGGATCGTTTCTTCTTGAAAGGACTGTAATGATGTAATGGATGTGATGGTTTAATGGCAGTAGTTCGGTTTTGTTATTATTGCTGTTCTTGATTATGTAAAATAAGGATGCTTGTTATTGCAAAGTATTTTTGGCATTTGTTGAATACGGTTGGATGTATCGCGTAGAAAGTGCAAGAGTAAAATGCGGAATTCTAAAGAGGCGAATATTCTGACAAAAGCCAAAACCTGACCAATTGCAGAATCAACCAGCGTGCAACATTCACCCCAGAAACCCGAATACCCTTTTCAGCCGAAGCCAAACAACGAGAGTTTCGAGCTTTAAAGTGACACGCGATTCGTCCGGCTCGCGTTGTCGTTTTTCCCGGGACGACTGAGGCAAGCCGCCGGACGACCCCATGTCTGGCGCTAATTGGTAAAAAAAGAAGATAACACATAAACGAAAAGATAAATAAATTGATTAATAAAGCACGACTCCCCTTGCCGCAACTCGTCTCCTCACTCCACGTCCACTCCAGCAACGGCGACTTCGAGCGACTTGCAAGAAGTTCCTCGTCTTTATCATTACGTGAGAGCGTTAAGAGCAATTACACAGGACGTGGCGATTG
>NC_051407.1:4375861-4376078 GCF_015228065.2 Penaeus monodon
GAGACAAAGCGAGCAACGAACGGCCGTCTTGCTCATGATGCGCCCTCTTGTTTCGTCTCCCTTTTTAATCACACGGCTGGCTGTCATGGGTGCAATCCCACGCCATAAACAGCGAGGAGTCATTTCGCGGCGCCAATTACGAGACGCTGCAGCTTCTCGCGGCCGGGAACGCTTCGCCGGGGCTTCTCGGCGGCTTCTCGGCTTCACTGGCGGGCGG
>NC_051407.1:4376115-4376195 GCF_015228065.2 Penaeus monodon
GTTGGAGTGCGGGGGGAAGTGCGCACGAAGTCCGCCCGGGAGGCAGTGAAGACGTCGTGTGTTAGTCAGATGTGCCCGTG
>NC_051407.1:4376298-4376439 GCF_015228065.2 Penaeus monodon
CTAGCTTACCCTAGAGGTAATAATGACGTCACGTGTTGGTTCAGATATGCCAGCGTTCATTTTTTTTATCTTTCTTTTTTTCAATCTACGGAGGCGCCAACCTTTATCACTGCAGCTCATGTGTCTAGTTTACTCCATTGT
>NC_051407.1:4376699-4376886 GCF_015228065.2 Penaeus monodon
GTTCTCTGTCTTTCTTTTCGCTTGAAATACGATTCGGAGTCTCAGCACGAATTGAGAGTACGGAGGTTTGATGGCGTCTGTTCAGGTCGAGATGGAAACTTTATTGGCTCCCTGGACGTGCCCGGACGCTAACGGGGGGGGGGGGGGAGATTGGCAACACCGCGTGGGGGGAAGTTTGTTTTCAGAT
>NC_051407.1:4377061-4377246 GCF_015228065.2 Penaeus monodon
CTTTCTCATATACATATGTGTGTGTGTTTATGTGTATGCATTGTGTCATTGATATTGACAGGATTGAAAAATTAATATTTTCCCTGTCAGATAATATTCCAAGGGATATTAATACTATATAATGGCCATAGAGTGGTACGGTCTTTCGTAAAAAGCATACCGTACATTTAATGTCGCCATCCGCA
>NC_051407.1:4377304-4377506 GCF_015228065.2 Penaeus monodon
CGCCCTTTCACACCTTGACGGAGCGGACTTCATCGGCGTTCACACCTCCGTCGTGTTCCCAGGAAGCTCCGCGACGCCGTGCGAGGTAACTGCTGGGTTCGGGCGCCGCTGCTTGATTTATTGAGTGGTCTGGGCGGACGGCGAGGGTAAAGGCGAACTCGTTGCTCGCCGCGGGGGGGGGGGGCTAATTGACTTGGGTTCA
>NC_051407.1:4377546-4377848 GCF_015228065.2 Penaeus monodon
TCGGGGGTATGCATTGCCAGGGTGGTTTGGATGGTTAAGGTAGGAGCGAGACTTGAAGGGGAAAAAATGATTGATTCGCCTATGGTTCTAAATCAATTAAAGGTGAAGTGAGCAGGTGTGAAGGGTGGGCATGCGCACGCGCGTGCAGTGGGGCGAGACTGGGCGGCCGTGCGAGCGCTGAATGTCATGGGGTTATCAGGAGGGGCCAGCCGTGGGCGTCGCGTTGGGTTTTCACCAATGAGGGCGTTCGGGCGTTCTCCCGCTCGCTCGCCTGGCTTGCAGAGCGCCCACGGCTTTGATAA
>NC_051407.1:4377912-4378307 GCF_015228065.2 Penaeus monodon
GGAAGAACAAGAAAGTGTTGGGAATGGAGGGGGAAACATGAGTTCAAGAGGAAGAAGAGGAGAACAGAATAAAGAGAAAAAATGACGAAAAAGTAATATGGGAAGCTGTGAGAAAAAAAGTAAAAAACAGAACTAGAGATCGAAGATGAGGGTGAAAAAAAAGGTGACGAGGAAAAAAATAAAAAAGAAAGAAAGACACAGGAAAGAAAGAGAGAAAGAGAATGAAGGAAAGCGACAAGAAGCCGACGTGTTGTTCCAGCTGATCTGTTTTGAAGTTCCTTTACGGCAACCCTTTTGGATTCTGGAACCGAGACTTGCCGTGGCTCTGTGGCGCTGTGGTTCTCCTTCGCCCAAGACGCAGAAAAAGATCCCCGCCGCCTGTTTTTCTTCGATTG
>NC_051407.1:4379306-4379461 GCF_015228065.2 Penaeus monodon
ACTTACCGATTTGTTTTTCTCGTCTTCCTTTGGCTAATGATTGCTCTTTTCCGTAACACTGTCATTGCTTATTTATATAATTACTTGTTTTAACACACAACCAAAGGAAAATGGGGGAGAAAGAAAGACAGAGAGGAGAACAGACGGGAAACCTG
>NC_051407.1:4379487-4379822 GCF_015228065.2 Penaeus monodon
GTCTCATTTTCCGAAGGCACAAGTACGAAAGTTAGACAAGTTTCGTCCCTCTGAAGACACTCCTGCGTCAGATCCGAATTTTCTGAAGTTTATAAGCCAAGCAAAGTTTTACGTGTGTGGGGGGGAGGGGGGTCGTATTTTCCCTGTAACCGTGAGTGGCTTACGCATATCCCTCGTATATACGGCGTGGCTTAAGGTGTGGCTTACTGTGTATTGTTTATAGTGTCTCTGTACGTCTCAGGCTATGGTAATTCTTTCGTTTTGTAATGTTAGGAGTGATATGTGGTATTGTGTGATTTTGTGTATGATACGGGTAAATATTTTATACGTGTGTG
>NC_051407.1:4380150-4380435 GCF_015228065.2 Penaeus monodon
GCGGGAATGGGCGGCGGGAAGGGGGAGGGAGGTGGGAGTGGGAGTGGGGTTGAGTATGTGCGTGGGCGATGGGAGGGGGGAGGGGGGAGGTGGAGGGCGTGGGAATTGGAATGGGAATGGAGTTGGAGTTGTAGCAGGCGGGTGGGGGGGGGGTTAGGAGTGGGCGAGAGTAGGCTAGAGTGGATACGGGTTGAGGGTGGGAGTAGGCGGCTGGGAGTGGATACGGGGTGAGGTTTGGGGGGGAGTAACTATCCGATTTAGAGGTTGAGGTGAGGGTTGAAGAGC
>NC_051407.1:4380507-4380777 GCF_015228065.2 Penaeus monodon
TGTTCATGCTCCTGTGTTTCTGCTTTATCGTCGGTTGTTTCTCACGGAGGTTTATGGCACCTTAAATCATGCGTGTTTTTTTTTACATTTCCGGTGCGATGAATAACTAGTTTTTTTTCTTCATTTTTCAATTTTTTTACAAATGGTTATGATTGATGGAGTGTTTTTTTTTACTAAAGTGGTTTTGACTTAAATAACACTCTTTCATTTATTCATTACTTTTTACTGTT
Organism: Penaeus monodon; assembly: GCF_015228065.2. Taxonomy (NCBI): domain Eukaryota; kingdom Metazoa; phylum Arthropoda; class Malacostraca; order Decapoda; family Penaeidae; genus Penaeus; species Penaeus monodon. The sequence goes on from NC_051407.1 coordinate 4,380,738, forward strand.
ATAATCCTTAACCTTATCATTCCGTAAGCATCTTAAATCT
>NC_051407.1:4380869-4380966 GCF_015228065.2 Penaeus monodon
ATCACAAAGCGTTTTGTCATCTCAGTCTTATTCAGTGATGCACTACGATGCTCTACTCTGACGCGCTGTTCCTCTGACCGTTGATTTATGCGACTAT
>NC_051407.1:4381151-4381526 GCF_015228065.2 Penaeus monodon
TGCCGCATGTTTGCAAGCAAGAATCGATGTCAAGTTTGGAAGCAATCTTTTTTTTCCGTGTACCAAATAAACTAACTTAGTTTGTGTGGAAAGTTTGGAACGCCCAATTTATTATTGCTGGGTTAGCCTCGGGGACGCCGGCCGGGACACAAAAATTGTTTTCCGCGGTAATTGAAACTATTCGGCAGTTCCTCATTTTTTGTCCGGATTTCTGATATTGTGTGCCGTGTATTTTCCTTTCTTTTTTTTGGATCTGTGTGGCTTTTTTCCGATTTTTTTTTATGTATGTACTTTCTTTCGGTCTTTCTTTACTTCTTTTAGAATTTGGGTATCGATGGATTCGTCTTTTTCAGGGTTGCGTAATGGAGGCATTCC
>NC_051407.1:4381590-4381793 GCF_015228065.2 Penaeus monodon
ATCACCATTTCCATACACGCTTCTCAAATACCCTCCAAACTCACAATTTTTTTCTCTCTCTCCTTCAGGACATGGACCTTATATACGGGTGCCTGCGGGGGATGGAGGCCCTGTGCTGGCTGCGGGAGCCTGCCCTGCGCGCCCTCTGCAGGACGGTCCGCTACGAGATGCACACGGCCAACGACATCCTGTACTGGTGGGTA
>NC_051407.1:4383601-4384542 GCF_015228065.2 Penaeus monodon
TAATAACGATATTTCAGTTGATAGGCTGTATTCACCTCACTGTACAGTACCTATGTACCCTGCCTGTTTCTCTTAAGTCTACCCTGAAAATTTGTACGTCCTAAGTTTTCTTTGAGGTATATTATGGAACATTTTCTTTGAAAAGCTATTGGAGGGCAAACTCAAGAAAACGTACGACTCCCGTAGAATGCTTTTATAATACATATTTCTATGTGAGGAAAAAATATACATTTTTTAATCACAATTTCAAACTAGTAATGATTATTTATTACAAAATTCTCTAACATTTTTTATATATTATTTTCCTAATTACGTATTTGATTATTGGAACTCTATTCTGAAGACAGATATACACACGTTGGTTTTGTCATGGATATAGATGTGGATTAAATAAAATGTAACTTTATCAGACTATTTAAGTGCGATGACCAGACGTTCAAATAGAATCATGTAAGAAATGAAAGTAAATTGTAAACCTTGAATGCTTTAGTGACATCTGTCGGGAAGTCATGGAGTTAGAACTTCGTAGTTTCCTCTTTTGGCAATAGATGGCACTGGGTGGCCTGTGGCTGATTTGAACCTCGTGATAACATTTCTGAATAAAACGTTCCATTATGAAAGATGTGATATTCATGTACCTTTATATCGATACACTGTGAATTATTCATGTACTTATATGTTTTTTTTTCACACAAAAAAAGAATGTCATGAATACTCTAGTTTGTCGCTTTAAGGGGTTAAAATGGACTTAAGAGACCGCGGGTTTCTCGAGCAGATTTGCCAAGGATTCTATTATTTTCAATCCTCCGTGGGACAATAGGAGCCGAAATTGAATGATAGTTTTCAGCCAAGGGTAATGGATGGCGCGGTAACCTTTGTGATTGTCTCATGAGGAAACAGAGCAGTTCGGGAGATAAGATTGATTGTTTGCGGGACTAGAA
>NC_051407.1:4384878-4385197 GCF_015228065.2 Penaeus monodon
TGAGTCAGTGAATCAGCTAGCTAGAAGAAAATGTAAATAAGTAAATAACAAGAAATTAACAGAGCATCAGAGTCATTGTTTATGAGTATTTACGCATGTACATATCCATCCGCACATGTATCAATCAACATAAATAACCCACATATGCCTCAATCATTAATTCATACCTCACTGCCACTTGACGAACTGCAGATCGAACAAACGAATGGACAGGTGAAACAAAAGCGTGTTGTCACGTGATGACGCAATCGAACACAACAAAACCTCCCCCGCTATCAGTCTTATCCCCTTATCAGTTGTTCCCACCAAAGGTCATCGC
>NC_051407.1:4385738-4385875 GCF_015228065.2 Penaeus monodon
CGAGGTGTCATGAGCGCCGAGGCAGCCGATTACGCAACGCACAGAGCCAAAAACCTAATGCTCTTAATTGCCGTCGCTGTTTTGTGGCGCTTGACGGGGATTTCGTCGAGTTGTGGGCTCGCTCACGCGCAGTACAT
>NC_051407.1:4385964-4386111 GCF_015228065.2 Penaeus monodon
GTTAGGGGGGGACCGTGTAATAAGGATGGGATTTGCATGAGAGGATGAGTGGTGGTTTGTGTAGTTTTGATTACAGATATATTTCTCTTTTTTCGATTTGATATTCCCAGAATGGTGAGGGTTATTAGATTATTTTTGTTGATATTT
>NC_051407.1:4386374-4386867 GCF_015228065.2 Penaeus monodon
AAAATGAGAAAGGATTTACGATCATTATGAAAAGTGCCTTTAAGTCTGTAAAGTGTCAGCGTATTCCCTAATCACATCGTACTCCTGTACAGACGAGGTTACCCGCAGGGCAACGTTAATTTTTGCATGTAAACAAAGATACCTATCAAGAGAGGGAGAGAGGGAGAAAGAAAAATAAACATTGGGTACCCATGTGTAACGGGACCACCTGGCGTTGATGAAAAAAACACCTATGTCTCTCGTCCTAATTGTACGAAGGGGTTTTTCCCCTTTATCTAGAGCTTTCTTATAAAATTTGTGCGAGGTTTTTTGTTGAAATAGAGGGGGTATGTAGGGGAGGGCAGTGTACACGAAACTGAAACATAAGGAAACATGTTAAGAGACAAGGAACGTAGAATTTTGGACATGGGGAAACAACTGCCGGAAAATTGCAACATAGTTTTTTATTGTTGTTTTGTTATTATTACAGTTATTAGTAGATGGTCTGGTAGTA
>NC_051407.1:4387528-4387647 GCF_015228065.2 Penaeus monodon
GGGTGGCAGGGAAAAAAGGGGGGGGCGAGGGGGGGGGAGGGGGAAGGGGAGGGGGGGGGGAAAAAGAAAAGGGGTTGGGAGGAGGGGAGGAAGGGGGGGGGGGGGGGAAAAGGGGGGGG
>NC_051407.1:4387767-4387890 GCF_015228065.2 Penaeus monodon
GCCTCTCTGCCTTTTTTTCCAGTCGTGACAGAGTGGATGCGGATTATTGTCCCAGGGCCCGTTGTAATTGCATCGCTTAATTGTTTTATTGGCTGCATATTTGCTTTAATTGATCAGCGTGCC
>NC_051407.1:4388718-4388836 GCF_015228065.2 Penaeus monodon
ATCTGTGGAATGGGCATGAGAAGAAACACGTTTATTTTCTATTAATTCTGTGTTTTTTCTTGTCCATTGATAAAGGGGAGGAGAGGAGGAAAAAAATATGTTCTCTCTCCCCCCCCCC
>NC_051407.1:4389554-4389795 GCF_015228065.2 Penaeus monodon
TTTCCTTCCAATTACACTTTTTTCATTCCATTTCCTATATATATATTTCATGCTATAATTTCCATCAAATGGTGTGGGAACTTTCGATTTTTTATTTCCTTTTTAGATTTGAATTTCATTTTTAGGGATCGTAATTATTTCGTTAAGAGTAAAATCGTGTTCTTGCGTTCCGTCGCCCACGTCAATTATGGCGGGTTTAATCATCCTTGTTCAGATGTTCTAATTCTGTGCTCTTTTATTT
>NC_051407.1:4390316-4390711 GCF_015228065.2 Penaeus monodon
CGTATGTGTCTTCTTTATGTTCTAAGGGCCCTTGGTGTTTTCTCCATGTGTTCTCCTTGTTTTCTTACGTGTTCAATTCCATGTTTTCAGTTTTATTTATCACTTATTTCCCTTGTGTTATTGATTTGTTCCTGTGTTCCCGTGTGTTCTGAAAGCGTGTAGTCCCTCTGTTGTGTGTTCTTGATCTGAGTTTGTTCTCCCTCTGTTGTGTGTTCACTGCGTAACGTTTCTGTTCTCTCTTTGTGTTCTGTGTTCGATCCTTGTTCTCCGTGTGTGATCCTCGTGTGTTCTTCATGTGTTCTTCGTTTGTTGTTCTTTGTCCCTGGATTGAACACTGTCCGCTCCGTCGACGCTTTTGTTTACCTTTCGTAAGCGACTTAACGCTGGCTTCCCTC
>NC_051407.1:4390760-4390901 GCF_015228065.2 Penaeus monodon
AGAAAGTACCGGATGTTATTGGCAGTTGTCGTCGGTGAGGCATTTAGTTTTTTTGAGGGGGGGGGGGTAGATTAGTGATTTCCTCGGCGCGTGGAAAGTTACTGGAGGTTCTTGGTGATTTTTTTCCAACCATTCCACCGT
>NC_051407.1:4391263-4391471 GCF_015228065.2 Penaeus monodon
TCCTGCACAAATGTTGCTACCGTGACATATTTTTGCTTCACGAATGACTGGATATACTGTGGTTATTCCCATGCGATCACTCGGATTTTTTTTATATAGTATATACATCTTAATAAATGCCGGAAATACACACAGTCCTAGGTTATTTGTGTGAATGTGAATGGACACATAATCATGTGTTTGTGTTATGTGCACATCGGCGAACAAA
>NC_051407.1:4391693-4392139 GCF_015228065.2 Penaeus monodon
GGGCTTTGGAGTGTTGAAATTAATTTCCCCGTTCCGGAAACTCGATTTGCTCCTCGTCAATATTTGACTCCACAACTCGCGAAATTCCCCCGCTTTTACTTACTTTTTTTTCTCTTTTTTTCCCATTTCTTCTTTTTTTCTTCATTTTGGTAAATAAAGGTGTTATTGACCAGCCTCGCGGCGATTGAGGATTTTCCTTGGCGGTGCCGTGTTTCTGTCTTGGCGAGTTGTAGGTAAGACAGGTGCCAAGGAGAACCGGTGTTAATTACAGGTAGTAGACAGAACAGGTGTTGGATTGAACAGGTGTTAATCACAAGTAGTAGACAGAACAGGTGTTAATTACATGTAGACAGAACAGGCGTTGGATTGGACAGGTGCCAAGGAGAACAGGTGTTAATTACAGGTAGTAGAGAGAACAGGTGTTAATTACATGTAGTAGACAGAAC
>NC_051407.1:4392711-4393445 GCF_015228065.2 Penaeus monodon
CAGGCGTTGGATTGGACAGGTGCCAAGGAGAACAGGTGTTAATTACAGGTAGTAGAGAGAACAGGTGTTGGATTGGACAGGTGCCAAGGAGAACAGGTGTTAATTATAGGTAGTAGAGAGAACAGGTGTTAATTACATGTAGTAGACAGAACAGGCGTTGGATTGGACAGGTGTCAACCAGAACAGGCAATAGACAGAACATGTGCCAAGCAGAACAGTTAGTATACAGAACAGGTGCCAAGCAGAACAGTTAGTAGACAGAACAGGTGCCAAGCAGAACAGTTAGTAGACAGAACAGGTGCCAAGCAGAACAGGTAGTAGACAGAACAGGTGCCAAGCAGAACAGGTAGTAGACAGAACAGGTGCCAAGCAGAACAGTAGACAGAACAGGTGCCAAGCAGAACAGTTAGTAGACGGAACAGGTGCCAAGCAGAACAGTTAGTAGACGGAACAGGTGCCAAGCAGAACAGTTAGTAGACAGAACAGGTGCCAAGCAGAACAGGTAGTAGACAGAACAGGTGCCAAGCAGAACAGGTAGTAGACAGAACAGTTGCCAAGCAGAACAGGTAGTAGACAGAACAGGCAGACCAAACAAGCGTTAGAGAGGATGGGTGCCAAGCAGGACAGGTGTCAAGTGCCAAGTAAAACAGATGCCAGGTACGCAAGACAGGTGTCAGATGCATCTCCTTTTCGCGAGGGAATTTCGATTTGCACCAACGCTTTGCACGGTTAAG
>NC_051407.1:4393692-4393869 GCF_015228065.2 Penaeus monodon
TGATTCATGTCTCAATTTAACGCTGATAAACATGACGTCACATTTCACCCTTACGTCATGTCTGCGCGGTGTTATTTAGCAACGGATGAGCGTTGATTATTATGTGGGGCAAGATTTCGTGGAGATGCAATTAACATGCGGAACTAAGCATAAGGTTCCTCGGGTAAAGAGAGCCTG
>NC_051407.1:4394349-4394643 GCF_015228065.2 Penaeus monodon
TCGGACACAAGAAAATGGAATGAGAAACATCCGAGAAGCGCGGGAGGGAAGAGGGGGAGGGGGGGGAGGCAGGCCGTGGCTCAGGATAATTGCATCGTCGTCCCGGGATTATGATGTTCATGTGGCTGTTCATGTTGTTGCGCATATGTGGGAATTGGGGCGTTGGTTTTGTGATTATTGTTGGTGTTTATTTTAATTCGTTTTCTCTCTGATCTCGAGTTCTGTCGGAGGTTATGTTACTGTGAATGAAATGGCAACTGGAGGGGTAATGATAAACGTGATTGATATATGTTG
>NC_051407.1:4394727-4394803 GCF_015228065.2 Penaeus monodon
ATGTGAATGATGTGTTTTTATGAGTGGAGAAACATGGGAAAATAATGAATGATGGTATTAGACAACGCGCGTTACT
>NC_051407.1:4394909-4395231 GCF_015228065.2 Penaeus monodon
CTATTTGCATTTATCGCGCATGATTTATTCGCTATTACTCTAAAATAAATAAACATCACTGAATTATAACTACAAAAGCGGATTTTTTGCCTTCCTTGCTTTCTGTTTTTCAGTCACGAAAAAAACTGCGTCGTGGCTTTGATTATACGCATCGTGCGTTATGAAGTATTTTGATGAATAGCTAATCGAGTCCTGGCCTATTTTTGCTTGTTTAGTGACGTCATCACCCGCGTCATTTATTAACAAGGATTTGATGTGCAGTCTGGCGGACGCTGTTCTTGATTCCGGTTTTAAATCAATGTTTTTGTCTGGATTCTGGTAA
>NC_051407.1:4395251-4395355 GCF_015228065.2 Penaeus monodon
CAGTCAGAGATTGAAACACTTGTAATCAGATATTTGTCAGACGATGGGAACCTGTTAGTGCTGTTTTGTTTATTATTTTTGTGTGTATGTTAGTGTAATATTTA
>NC_051407.1:4395477-4395895 GCF_015228065.2 Penaeus monodon
AATCGTATTTACTGTCGTTTTTATTTTTGTTCCTAAAAGGAACATTCAAAAGCATGAATTTATGTTTCTCTCTTTAAAAAAAAGTCGTTATTAAATTTACGCAAATAATAAATAAGAATTGATGTTAGAATATGTATACCCTCTAAAAGACAGTATAGATATTAGATTAAGGGAACGTAAAGTGAACGAAACTGGCTATTAATCGCTTCCCTTGTCCCTTTGCAGCCGCGGGGAGCTGGCCACGTGCTGGTACATCCTGCTCTCCGGCTCCGTCTTCATCGATGGCTCCATGTTCCTCCCGAGGTCAAGGTAAGTGGGGGTTGTGGGCTGGGTTGGGGGAAGGGAGGGGGGGGCGGTTGTGGTTGAGGTTGACTGAGGTGGTAGTTTTTTTTTTATTGTGGGAGTTTTGTTGGTTGAT
>NC_051407.1:4396712-4397110 GCF_015228065.2 Penaeus monodon
TCATTCATCTTTTGGCACTGGTCGGGAGGAGGAGGGAGAAGCCGAGGATGAAAGGCAATCCGTCTGTTGACAGGGATTCGAGGCGGCTGGCGGCGGTCAACAGGCGGTCAACAGGTGATTAGGGGAGAGAGGCTGTCACGGGGAAACAAGGAGTGGGTGGGGAGGGGGGGGGGGTCGTCTGGTCAGCGTCGAGGCGTCCGGGAAAAGGAGGATCTGTGAGAGTCTCGAATCTTGTGTTGTTGTTGGTGGTGGTGGTGTTCATTTTTCTCAGTGTTGATTTGCAGATTGTTTGGTGAGTTGATGTGATTTTTTTTAAATTGTTGTTGATGGTATTTTTTGGTTGTGAATTGCAGTTGATTTTGTGAAAGAGAAGAAATAGAGGGGGAGAGTGAGTAAGT
>NC_051407.1:4397231-4397375 GCF_015228065.2 Penaeus monodon
AGAGGCGTTGTCGTTGAAGACGAAGACAAAGACGAGACGAAAAAGAGGGAAATGAAGGGGTCTTGAGGATCATATTGTGCATCAAAGGAGAAGGCTGCTTATGACGCCATTTCTCTCTATGAATGGGTGCGCTTACGTAATTGC
>NC_051407.1:4398041-4398324 GCF_015228065.2 Penaeus monodon
AAAAATACCAGCAATAGATACGCCCTCGCCCTCGATTCCATTACGATCACAAAATGGGCAGCGGACGATCAGCCCCGAGGCCGCTGCGCACGTCCCGTCTCTGCGACCGGATGTGAGCCTTTTAGCCGGCCTCCTCGGGGTCCATATCTGCGCAAATACGTGTGTTTGTATGGCGGGGGTTGGGGGGGTGAGGGGGTAAGGGTTGGGTGTTGGTGGGGGTTGATGGGGATGGGGTTGGAGGGGGTAAGGGTTGGGGGTTGATGGGGGTTGATGGGGATGGGGT
>NC_051407.1:4398424-4398494 GCF_015228065.2 Penaeus monodon
CTTATCGTCTGCACGTGTGTTATCACCTGTGAGTGGATTATTAAACGAGAGCCGAGTATCCTCTTTCCTG
>NC_051407.1:4398550-4398776 GCF_015228065.2 Penaeus monodon
AGAAAGAAAGAAAAAAAACTTGCGTACACACACCCACGCAAGTACGCGCGTGTGTGCGTGCACGTACACACGCCCACGCACATCTGGTGTGTTCGTCTCCATTCATCGCAGCCACGGCGGTCTCTCTCGTTTTGCTGAAGTGGAATAACAATTTTACAAGTTTAAAGAGGTCCCCTGAAGATGAATGGTCTGTATTCTTTCTCTGTTTTGGAAATGGCCTTTTAGT
>NC_051407.1:4398853-4398942 GCF_015228065.2 Penaeus monodon
TCCTGCATCTCAACTCTCGTGATTTGTTGTTTGCTTATTTGTGAATTATATTATTTTCTCTTATATCGTAATGCACGTGGCGTGTTGCG
>NC_051407.1:4399045-4399209 GCF_015228065.2 Penaeus monodon
CCTTTTTCTAATTTTGCGAAGTGTCTTTTGGTGCGTGATTTGAGTTTTTCATTACCGATGAAAAGACAAAACAAGAAAATACAAACAAGAAAATATAACGGCGTCCTTTTCCCTTCCAGCGCTTGGCAAAACAGTTTATTTGTTTTCGGACGAATCGGTTCTCA
>NC_051407.1:4399253-4399372 GCF_015228065.2 Penaeus monodon
CCTTAGTGAGGTCTCGTTATATGAGTATTAGTTCATTTTTTTAGCTATTGAGGCTCGTTTTGAGTTGGTGTTTTTCCCGCTTTTCTTTTCTGCAGCGCCATTTTGTGTGATGTTCAAGG
>NC_051407.1:4399676-4399820 GCF_015228065.2 Penaeus monodon
GGCGGATACCCTAACTTTGCTTATTTTGTGACCCTGTAACTTTCCTCCAATACGATGCTTATATCTTTTTATATCTTAATGGGAAACCTCGTTAGGAGGGACACCCTGGTTGCCTCCAGGAAGAACCCGTTTGGAACTTTTGCA
>NC_051407.1:4400237-4400588 GCF_015228065.2 Penaeus monodon
CCTTGTACCAGCAACATTCCCGGCGAATATAACCCTGAGAATTTCCGCAGAATCATCGTTATTTTTCATGATATATAAGCTAGCAAGAGAAAATGAAAAGATTCGAAGGAAAAGTTGACTATTAACAACATTGTTATTTCTGGGTTTGCGGTTGCATAACGGTTAAGAATTTTGCAAAGCAGGAAATGTTTTCTCTGGTGATAATTCTGCTTCGAAACAAAGGGAAGCGCGCGCGGCGTAGCTCCAAATAGAATTGTTTTGTTGAATTTAAAACGAAATGTATGCGATGAAATATTCGTATCAGAATTGCGGCCTCTGTTATTTTCGCGTATATGAGTTTTATATATGTTT
>NC_051407.1:4401512-4401749 GCF_015228065.2 Penaeus monodon
ATTATCATTCCGCCCCGTTTCCCAGAAAGTTCCCAAGGATTCCGTGACGCGATCAGACTGGGCCGATGCGCGATGCCGATGGTCAGTCGTGTTGCCGCGGCCGTAAACCTGCGGGCGACGCGGGCGCTGAGGGGCGGGAGGAATCTCGCACGCGGAGAGACGGTCGAGGTTGAGGCTCGGTTTCCCACGGACGATCTCTCGCGCCGGGGATGGTGGCTGTGCGCGCCCTACTGTTGA
>NC_051407.1:4401978-4402168 GCF_015228065.2 Penaeus monodon
CATTGTTGTTGTATTTTTTTTCCTCTCCTCATCATGGATAGTCTGTCATTTCGAATCGGCTGCTTTATCCGTTACATTTGAAGTGCATTCGGGCGTTGTGTGCCAATCGGGCCGTGTGCAAATTTGCGCAAGATGGATTGCAATTTCATAGTCTGTTGAAGCGTCGGGTACGTATTTATTTGTTAACCCT
>NC_051407.1:4402198-4402412 GCF_015228065.2 Penaeus monodon
GTCACCGGTGCGTGTGTTATGATCATGCATATTCTTATTTTTTCGCGGATCGTCGGAAAGAATGACAGTGTAATACGTTTAAGGTTTTTAGATTGACATTTCAAAGCGATGGGATGTTTGCCAAACTGCTTTCTCCCCCCCCCCCCTCCTCCTCCCTTTGCAACAGCCTTCAACGCGGTTGGTCACGAGGCCGGAAGGAGCGCGTGTTGTGTGT
>NC_051407.1:4402604-4403284 GCF_015228065.2 Penaeus monodon
GGCAATTGAGATCAACCTCCCGTAAATCACAGTTGATAAGACAAGCGGGGACCGACAGCGATCATTTCGGATATCCGGGCAGAGCGGAAGGACCGGAGTGAAAGCTCTCCCCCCTCTCCCCCTCCCCCTCTCCCCCGGTCAAGGCGAGAGGGGAGCGCGGGCGAAGCAAGCAGCACCGCGACGCCCTCGTGGATTCCTCCCGAGATGGGCGTACGGCGCGGGCGGAAGGGGAGGCACCTGTTGTGCGCCTCCCCAAGGTCAGGTGCCACTTGTTGCAGGTGTTCCCCCCTCCCCCCCTCTCTCCCTCTACTTTCCTCCGCTCCTTCGCTCCGTTCTCTTGGTCTTCTGCATCTCCTACTTTTCTCTCGTTTTCTCCTTCACCGCATTATCTCTCTCCCTTTTTCTTCTTCCTTTAACTTCATTTTTTTTTTTTCTATCTGGCACTTCTGGTGAGGAAGGAGGCGGGAGTGCCAGCCCAAGGTGAGGGAGCGCAGGAATGCCGCCCCGACGCGCCGCCCGCTGTTTCTTGCGCGGCGAAACAGCAGCTGATTTTTGCGCCGCCGCCGACCCGCCTCCGCGCAGTTCGCGGGACAAGGCCGTGGCGTCGCAGGAGGAAAGAGTTTGTGTGTGTGAGTGATTTGCTGTCTTTTAAGGTTATTTGGTTTTGTTGTTCCTTTTCC
>NC_051407.1:4403414-4403663 GCF_015228065.2 Penaeus monodon
TGAATACATCTTAATGGATCTTTCCGCGTTTGATTCTGCGTGTGTGGTTTTGATCTGTGCACGTCGCATGGCCCTCCCGCGCTCAGTCATTGTTGACGTGGTTGCACAAGATACATACACGTGGTGGAGGCTACATAGCTTGCAAGCGGATATTGCAATTGCCGCGAGGATGGCACCGTCAACGAGTGGCATCCTGTAGCGAGGTTGGTATCGTGCCACTTACCTCGACGTCCTACCATACCGCTTGAC
>NC_051407.1:4403728-4403892 GCF_015228065.2 Penaeus monodon
GGTCGTTCATGCTTGCAATCTCAAGGTCGCCGGCCGTCCAGACTGCGCCGAAATTGCCCCTTTGTTGGTCAATCGGGATCCGCTTGTGCCCTCGCCCGCCCTCGGGGTCGGGGCCGGCGAGCGAGGGCCATCGAGAGGCAATTCGGCGCGGGGGGGGGGGAGAC
>NC_051407.1:4403924-4404134 GCF_015228065.2 Penaeus monodon
CTTTCTCTGTTTTTCGTTCTATATTTTTCTCTGTTTCCTTTTCATTGTTTCTTGTCTTCTTCCTCCTTTCTTTCTTTTTCTGTTTCTTTCTTTCTTTTTATATCTTTCTCTGTTTCCATTTCATTGTTTCTTGTCTTATCCCTCTTTTCTTTTTTATTGTTTCTTTCGCCTATGCCCGTATCATTCTCCTTTCATTCCTTTTTTGTGTCC
>NC_051407.1:4404539-4404801 GCF_015228065.2 Penaeus monodon
CCACGGACGCGTACCTTACTTCAGCGACCGCAGGCACAGGTCGGACATCCAAGGCGTAAACTCACTCGATTTACAATTTCATTACCGCGGATTACGACCGCCATTAACGTTAATACTGCCACCGCCTCTATCACCCGCGCCCCCTTTTCCACCTTTTAATCTGCAGTTGTATCTCGGATATGTTAACGTGTGTGTTTATTAACGTAGTTTTTTTGTTTACTTTATTTGTTCATTCATTTCCTTTTATGTGCTTGGGTATACA
>NC_051407.1:4404849-4404962 GCF_015228065.2 Penaeus monodon
CAAAAGCAAGGGTCATTAGCTGTGTTAGCAACATCGGCCTCATTAAGTGCAATGGGGATGAGGTAAATCAACCTGCCCTCACCACGCGGGGATGGGCGCCCTGTTAATGACTA
>NC_051407.1:4405107-4405177 GCF_015228065.2 Penaeus monodon
CGGCGAGAAAGAGGGGGAAAGAGAAGGGGGGAGGGAATGCTATTTTAAAGAGCTTTCATCCACCCTGTTC
>NC_051407.1:4405304-4405443 GCF_015228065.2 Penaeus monodon
CTTTGTTCGTTTCTTCAGCTTTTTATCCCTCGTCGTTTTGTCTTTGTTTTCTCCCGTCTCTTTGTGCTTATTTTTATTACTATTTTTTATTCGCATTCTCCTTCTCACCGTTTAGCATTCCGGTGCTATTCTCGCGTCC
>NC_051407.1:4405648-4405763 GCF_015228065.2 Penaeus monodon
CCCCTGTTTACAAATTACCTCGCGTAAACTAAGTCACTCCGGAACAGAGGAACGAAGAGGAGAAGCAAAGGAGCAGAACAGGTAGGCGTAGATCTAATCAGCTTCTCCGATACGC
>NC_051407.1:4406272-4406416 GCF_015228065.2 Penaeus monodon
GCTTCCTTTCCCGAGGGGCTCGAGTGGCGTCAGCGACATCTAGGTAGGCCTAATAGTGCATCTTGGTCACGTAGGCCTAACCTCGGCCTTTCATTGGGTTCTTTCCCGGCTTCGGTTTGTGCATAGGCCCGTGGCTGCTTGGGA
>NC_051407.1:4407644-4407727 GCF_015228065.2 Penaeus monodon
TGTGTTGTCAAGAATTGTTTACTAATGAGACATGGCATGCGGACTCTCGTGAGCACTGAATACCTCTTGTAATTGCCGCTATG
>NC_051407.1:4408299-4408386 GCF_015228065.2 Penaeus monodon
GGCATCGAAAACGAACTTTGCCGATGAAGGTTGGGTGTGCTTGGGCGTTCGCATAAAGTTGCATTGTCACTTTGAGAGGCTTATGGA
>NC_051407.1:4408427-4408568 GCF_015228065.2 Penaeus monodon
GCGCTGTCCTCCATAGGGCGCGCGTTGGTAAGGCACCCTCCCGTACCTTTAGGTTTTGCAATGTTGCAGAATATTGATCTGATTGATTTGGCTGGTTGGTGTTGATAAGGTCGGTGTTTCAATGTATTGCTTGCCTTATGC
>NC_051407.1:4408597-4408733 GCF_015228065.2 Penaeus monodon
TTTCAATTTTGTTATTGATGTAGGTGTCTTAGTCATTTTTTTATTCTTTTTCCCCCTCATTTGCTGAAAAAAAATATTGGTCTTTCTGCGTTTTCGTGCGTGATGAATATGATACAATCCTCTTATGGACTTTGGG
>NC_051407.1:4409090-4409618 GCF_015228065.2 Penaeus monodon
ACCTGCTTGTTATAACTACCTTGGAATGTTGCACCGGAAATCTGGCGTGGGGATGTAATGGTAGAAAATGGGGAAGATGTACCTGGTGAATCATGGGAGGGGGGGGGGTTGGCGGGGGATCAAGAGAATAATGGGGGTTTGGGAGCAAATGTTGGTAGGAAAAGGTACACAAAGGAAAATGGGGTGGATGGGGGAGGAGAATCTTGGCAGGGGAATCTACCCGAGGAAAAAAAAATGAGCGAAAAATTGTTAGGGAAATCTACCAGAGAGAGAGAGAAAAAAAACGGATCGGAAATGTTGGCAGCAAAATCTACCCTTTGAAAAGTGGTGGAAGAAAATGATGGTAGAGATATTTTCTGTAGAGAATATGAAGGGGGAATGATTATTTTTTTCCTTTCTGAAAAAAATGGATGAAAAATTACAGTATTAAAAAAATATATGTTTTCATTGAAATTGAGGCAAGGGGGGGGATATGAGGCAGCGAAGAAATAGAGGAAACATTGGTGTCAGGTAAATCTACTAAAACAC
>NC_051407.1:4409732-4409799 GCF_015228065.2 Penaeus monodon
TCCTCGAGGTTAAGTGATGGAAAAAAGACCTCAGTTGCGGGCATGGGGCGTGATGAGGGCGTGTGGA
>NC_051407.1:4410010-4410131 GCF_015228065.2 Penaeus monodon
TAGTAGTTAGACAATATGTAACTGAACCTCGTGAATATGTAACTGAACCTCGTCCCGCCGGCGTCGAAATGGCGTCGCCGAAGTTCGAATCCCCGGGGTGGGACATTTTTCCTCGGCGTTT
>NC_051407.1:4410318-4411547 GCF_015228065.2 Penaeus monodon
GTGAATAATTGATCTCGCTCATCCTGGCTTCCTGCGCACTCTGTTGGGACATAATGAAGGCGAGGAAGGTGCTGAGGGGAGGGGGAGGGGAGGGGAGAAATTGAGGGAGAAGGGGAAAAGGTAAGGGGAAGGGGGAGGGGAAGCGAAAGAGGGGAAATGAGGGAAAGGGGAGGGGTAGATAGTTTAAGGGGTGGTTGGGGTGGGGAGGGAGAGATGAAGGAGGAAATTGAGGGAGAGGGGAGAGGGGAAAGTTTAGGGGACGGGACGGCTGGGTTGGGGAGGGAGAGGGGAAGGAAGATAGGGGAAAGGAGGAAATTGGGGGGAAAGGGGAGAGGAGAAAAATTAAGGAACGAATAGGTTGGGGTGGGGAGGGAGAGGGGAAGGAGGAAATTGAGGGAGAGTTGAGAAAGGAAAGTTTAAGGGACAGGGGGAGGGAGAGGGGAAGAGGGAAATTTAGGGAGAGGGGAGAGAGGAAAGTTTAAGGGACAGGGGGAGGGAGAGGGGAAGAGGGAAATTTTAGGCAGAGGGGAGAGAGGAAAGGTTAAGGGACAGGGGGAGGGAGAGGGGAAGAGGGAAATTTAGGGAGAGGGGAGAGAGGAAAGTTTAAGGGACGGGACGGTTGGGTTGGGGAGGGAGAGGGGAAGGAGGAAAGGGAAAGGAAGAAATTGAGGTAGAGGGGAGAGGGGAAATTTTAAGGGACAAAGGGAGGTTAGGATAGAGAGGGAGAGGGAAAGAGGGAAATTGAGGGAGAAGGAACGGTGGGGATGGAAGAGGAGAAAGTAGAGAGAGGGGGGAGGGGGAAGGTGGAGAAAATAGAGGGAAGGAGAGGAAAAAGGCAGAGGGAGATGGGGAGTAGAAGGAAGGAAATAAAAAAGAGGAAGAGGAGGAATGCGGAGAAAATGGAGCGAAAGAGGAATGGAGAAGAGCATAAGAAGAAGAAGAATAGAATGAAGAAGGGGAGAGAAAAGAGGGAAAGGGGGGGTGTAGAGGGTGAGGCGAAGTGAGAAGGAAAATAGAGGTGGAGAGGAAAGTAGAAAAGGTGAAAGGAAAGGGAGAGGAGAGCAGGGAATGGGGAGCAAGGAGGAAGGGGGAGAGGAAGGGAAAACAGAAGAGGTAGAGATGATGCTGAGAAAAGGAAGGGGAAGGTGGAGAGGGAGACGGTAAGTGGATTAAGAGTAAATGTGGATTGGCTGTGAATGAGTGGAGGGGATGGTCTCCCTTGCTCAGTG
>NC_051407.1:4411861-4412352 GCF_015228065.2 Penaeus monodon
ACACAATTGCAGTCCATCCCTGCTGCGCCTTCCATTCTGAGTCCTCTTCAGGTCCGTGCAAAATTGCAGTTTCCCGGATGTGTAGCATTTCACCTGCAGTAGCTTGCATGATTTTAGAAGTTGCATTCGCGGGGTCAGGAGATCCTGCCTCCGTCTTACGATGAATAAGATTTTAGATCCTCTAGACCCACTCAACCGTCTCTCTCGGACTGGCAGTTTTATTTGTTTGTTTGAAATTAGGAGGAGGTCTGCGTAATGCTTTTGCCAAACTGCTTTCTCTGAGGCAGGCAATGGTTTATTCAAGAGTTGCTTAAAAGGGCAATAAATAAAGCAGCAAAATGCTCTCATTTTTATTCCTTGCCTCCGGTAGAGTTGTCCGAATTAAACGGTACACGTTTTCTATGAAATGGCGCGTCTTGCATAATTGCGCAGATTATGAAAATAAAATTATATTTTATGGAGCTTGAGTGCACAGCAATTAGTGGAAACAT
>NC_051407.1:4412579-4412726 GCF_015228065.2 Penaeus monodon
TCAACTCCCCTTGGGACGAGTGCAAAGGCGAGTCTGCGGCCGATGCATTAGGCGCTTGTGTAAGCCAATCCCGGGCCCATTTTCCCGGCTATTCCGACCAAGGAGCAAGCCGGACAGGAAAGCCACAAGTACTGAATATTGGATGCT
>NC_051407.1:4412837-4413088 GCF_015228065.2 Penaeus monodon
GTAATTTCTCGATTCCTTTACCTCCCTTTTCCCTTCCCCTCACCGTCCCTACCTTCCTCATCCCTCCCTTTATCGACCTTGCCTTCCCTTTCCCTCCCTCACCGTCCATACCTTCCTCATCCCACCCTTTATCGACCTTGCCTTCCCTTTCCCTCCCCTCATCGTCCTTACCTTGCTCTTCCCTCCCCTCGCTATCCTCTCCTGCTCGATTCCTTCCATCCTCGGCCTCTCCCTCTGTGTCATGGAGACGC
>NC_051407.1:4413117-4413402 GCF_015228065.2 Penaeus monodon
CTCGAGATGCAAATTTCATTGGCGGAGTGTAGCTACGCTTGTCTGGGTGTATGACAATCCGTGTCCGATGTATATTCTGTGGATACACAGTGTTGTGTGAAATTTTATTCTTCTTTGGTTTAAAGATACGGTATTCCCGTTGAGCAAGATGGCGCTGAGTAAGTGAATGAATCTGTTTCGTCAGATTTGTCAGCAGAGAAGAGAGGAGTTAGGAAAAGCGCCTCGTTTATACTATGAGACACACACCGGATACAATACGAGATGCTGCGAACAAAGACGTGGTTT
>NC_051407.1:4413439-4413706 GCF_015228065.2 Penaeus monodon
CACGAAAGGAAATTGATTCACTCTTGGCACTTCCTGAGGCTCTGTGCCAAGTGCTAGCCAGACGGCGATGCAGACAAGGACGCATGTCTCCGAAAGACATGCGTTGGGTGTCTGTCTGCTGTTGGGTGTCTGTTGATGATCCCGTAACGGTTTGTTTTAACAGGAGACCCGGTAAACACGAGGAAGATGACTGATGCTCGAATAATGCGAGGGGAGGAAATGCGAATACGGGGGAGGGGGAGGAGAAAACGAAAAAGAAAGGGAAAA
>NC_051407.1:4414049-4414120 GCF_015228065.2 Penaeus monodon
ATTTATCCGAGAGAGAGAGGCGAGAGTCGAGAGTTGAGAGTAAGAATATGCTAACGTCTTGAAGATTTAGG
>NC_051407.1:4414159-4414414 GCF_015228065.2 Penaeus monodon
GATGAGGACGCCATCTATTTTCAGTGTCATTAGAGCCGTTAGCGAAGGTTGGTGACGCTCCTCGCCGAGATCTCTTTCCCAGGGCAGTTACTCGTGAAAAACTGACACAGGGCATTTATATTCAAGAATATTGGAATGAAAAAGTCATCGTCATCTCGTACATTTGTTTCTTCCTTGTCATCCTATTTTGATGTTTTATTTGTTGATTTGTTCGGTTTGTTTGTTGATGGGAAAGTGTACCGTAAATAAACGGTG
>NC_051407.1:4414509-4414703 GCF_015228065.2 Penaeus monodon
AGTACGTTAAAAGTATAAGCCGCACGATTTTTATGTTAACAGCGTAATAAAAGTGTTCTACATTCGGGCTGAACAAGCAACATGATGTTCCGTCGTTGAACTTTGAACTTTAGGTTTTATGGTTAAGGAACGTGGCTTCCCGTCATAGCGGTGTTGGTTTCCCTCACTACACGAAGCCACACCACCGACTTTAC
>NC_051407.1:4415103-4415234 GCF_015228065.2 Penaeus monodon
ACTTACTTACCTACCGCGCACCCATTAAAGGCAAACAAGGTAAATATTTTGTTAAATATAAATATGAAATGAGCTATTATGTTAACCTTATTCTGCGCCAGAGCCTTGACGTCAACATGGGCGTTTCCTTA
>NC_051407.1:4415549-4415631 GCF_015228065.2 Penaeus monodon
CAGCGGAGGACAAAAAATTATTTTATCCGGAATTAAGCTGAAATGGGCAAGGGTGTAGAGAGTGTCGGATGCATAATTCAGA
>NC_051407.1:4415916-4416085 GCF_015228065.2 Penaeus monodon
CAGTAATGAGCGAGAGAGGGCGTGTTGTCGCACATTTAACCGCTGGACTCGCGAGACCCGAGGTGTTGGGGCTTGCGTCATGATCGCCCTTTGGCTTCGTTGTTCTCGTGGCCGTTCTGCGTTTACGGTTGTAGGAAGGAGGTGTGTAGAGGGAGAAATAAAGGGGAGA
>NC_051407.1:4417240-4417456 GCF_015228065.2 Penaeus monodon
TGGAGAGTGAATTGTGAGCAGGTTCCTTCCAGTAACCGAGTGAAATTCTGGCCGAGTGAGGACTTGAATTGCGTCACGACATATCCTGAATTGTTAGAATATTAAACAAAAGGTATTTAAGGCATTTCCTCGATATGTATTATGAATATGATTTTTATTTCTTGTGTTTGTAACAAATGAAGATTTTTTTCGTTGTTCTCACATCTCGCACAGTTT
>NC_051407.1:4417510-4417613 GCF_015228065.2 Penaeus monodon
AAACGGATGAGATGCGTAGGAGTCTGAGGAACATCGGCGTCACATACGCAGCGCCCCTTAACCACTATATATGTAAAGGAATTGCGTCCGGGTTTCTTCCGGC
>NC_051407.1:4417877-4418215 GCF_015228065.2 Penaeus monodon
AGTTTTGTGCCCTCTTCAACCCCGTCTTCGTCCTATTTCATCCTTCCTCGTCCTCCGCCACATTTCCTATTCCCCTTGTCACCCCTTCTCCCTTTTCTTTATTCTTCCTCCCCCACACTCCCTTTCGTCCTTCCTGTCCTCTCCGTTTCCGCCTTCCCCTCCTCCTTCCTTCCCTTCCGCTCCCTCTCCCCTCTCTCTCCCCTCCTCCGCCGTCCTCTGTCGCTCCCAAAGTGGCCAAGAGACTCTGCATTTACTCCCAAAGTCACTTACTCCGTCCGTATCCCCCCCTCCCCTTGTGGATTCCCAATATCCTCACGACGAAGTTTGGGAATGACGTT
>NC_051407.1:4418256-4418346 GCF_015228065.2 Penaeus monodon
GGGAAGGTGCGTTGTATGCAAATCGGGCGGAAAGTGCCGTAGAGTTTCCTGTTTTAGTAGCGGGTGCGGCTGGGAAAGGGAAGGGGAGGT
>NC_051407.1:4418460-4419113 GCF_015228065.2 Penaeus monodon
GTAGAAGGTAGGCATTTGGTAGGAGATGGAGTGGACCTGGTTGATTGGATGTTGTCAGTGGCAGTTGTTGGCTGTGTTGGTGGCAGGAGATTTATGGTGGTAGTGAAAGACGTTGGTTGACTGGCTGGAAATAATGGTGACACTGATTGGTTGTAGCGATTGATTAGCTGGTGGCAATGGTATTGGCGTTGGCAGGGGAGAGGTAAGGGTGGGTAAAGCCTGCGGATGGTGGCAGAGGCCGTGGCGAGTGGTGGAAAGCTTGGTGGTGGCAGGCCGGGTGGTGGCACGGGTGCCGACGTGTGAATAATGTTTTTAAATGTAGTCAAGGGTGCTCGTTTATGAAAACCCCGGCTCTCTTATTTCTTCCCCGCGGCGTTCAAAAGAGAGGAATATATAATCACTCATTTGCATGGGCCTATTGGAAAGCTCCTCGCAGCTCTTCTTTGTGGCGAGAGAGTTCTGTTAAGTACGGGTGTTATGTACAATGATTATCCGCCATTTGCATTTTTTCGCGTCTATTTCGTGGAACTTTCCGACCAAAATGCGAGGTATCCAACATTTTTTGTTTCACTGTTTTTTTATGTTTATATGTGCGCATGTTTAAAGCGAAACCTAATTACCCGAGGAGAAAAAGAATTTTCATTTCACTTGCG
>NC_051407.1:4419235-4419862 GCF_015228065.2 Penaeus monodon
ATGTGCACGTACATATACATGAGCAGAATCACGCCCACACACATGGAAATGCGTCTGCCGTATGTATTCACTTCCCAATATTTATTTATATGTATTCGCATGTCGGTCCGCCCCGATATAGAAACCCGCGTGAACATGAATATGCACGCGGCACTGGGTCGACACTGACGCAACTCGCCTGTCAAGCGGGGGTCGTCCAGCGCTAGCCAAGCGACGACCGCGCCCCGAATATAGTGCCTGGGATAGCGTCCGAAGTGCGGTGGTGGCGATGATGTAGGGTTCCGAATGCAGGGCTTGTGATACAGGTACTCTCAGTACAGGATGCGGTGTCGTAAATAAATTGTATTGTGTTCCAAATGGTGTCGTAAGTAAATTGTATTGTGTTCCAAATGGAGTCGTAAATACAGCGGTCCAAATACAGTGAAATGATATGATGTTCCAAATACATTATTCATGATACAGTGTTCCGAATACAGTGCGCTGCGATACAGGATCCCAAAATACAACGCCCTAAAGTACATTTCCAACAATACAGAGCCTCAAATGAATACAGTATTCACGAAAAAAATACAGTGCTCTAATTACAGTGCCCAGGCTTTGCTTGCATACGAATCCCCAAGGGTCGTA
>NC_051407.1:4419991-4420121 GCF_015228065.2 Penaeus monodon
TTTTTTCTAATTGAAAGTCTCTCGGTAAGCATTATGTCGGGGCGTCGCCGGGGAGCCTGAATTCATTACCGTAGATTAACTTTTGGCTTCCGGGGTTTGGGGTTGAATTAGAAGGGGAGGAGGAGGAGGG
>NC_051407.1:4420386-4420453 GCF_015228065.2 Penaeus monodon
GTGAGGTCCTGAGGGTGTTTTAAATGCCTCTCTGGGACACCATTATGAAGGGTTATGTGGTGTCGAG
>NC_051407.1:4420509-4421268 GCF_015228065.2 Penaeus monodon
AGAAGATCATTAAAGGATCATCTCCGTCTGTGCCATCTGTGTGGCCCCGTCGTGCGCCGTCGGGGTGCTATGTGGTCGTGGCTTTCTCGTTGGGTTTCCCTTCGCGGTCGGGCCGAGGGCGTGTTGTTGTCGTGTGTCGCGGATAAAGGGTGGTAGGCGTTGCTAGAACTAGGTTTGCAGGCTTACATTTCGAATAAGGAGATGGGACTGTATAGTGGCTATGCAAATGTAAGTTACGGAAGTCCACTTAGGCTCAACCTGAAAGAGACAATGTTCAATCAGGAAGACTCCACGCTTAGCCTGAGAGACCCCACATTCAGTCTGGAAACCGTCACATTCATATAGAAAACCCCGTATTCAGGATGAAGGACCCAGAAAAAAACCCTGACAGACCCCACATTCAACCTGGAAAAAAACACACTCGACCAGAAAGGCCGCACACTCAGCCAGAAAAAAAAACTAGCCCTAAAAGACAGAAAGACCACACTCTAGAAAAAGCTAGAACCCCCCACACCCAACCTGTAAAAAAACACTCAACCAGAAATAACCACACTCAACCAGAAATAACCACACTCAACTAGAAATAACCACACTCAACCATAATACCTGTCGCTCCCGGTATCTCCCACCTTCACCAAGATTAAGATGTGACGGGCCTGACGCCCCCAGAGAACGCAGCCCTTTCCCTGATTCTGACCCTGAATTTCCAGGTGACTCTGCAGGTGTCAGTCTGGTGCCTCGATATTCTGGGGATAACAC
>NC_051407.1:4421896-4422109 GCF_015228065.2 Penaeus monodon
TTTTGGCAGCAGGTCATCTGAGCGTCCTGTATGATTCATGGCCGTCGATCTGTTTAGTGTTGATCGAGCAAATGGAGGCGAGAAACACTGTTGTCAATTTTTTAAAGAATATTTTTCGAGTCTTGAGTGCGCCATGAAATATAGATCTTGCTTTGATATCCTGGCACCGTGTCTTTGCACAAGTTGCCTTTGCAGTAAAACATTTCTGCAAAA
>NC_051407.1:4422389-4422538 GCF_015228065.2 Penaeus monodon
GCAACTTCCACACGTGTATGCAATTACCTGCACACACAAACATGCCAGTGGTTTGTGTTTATATATATTGAGCGGCGTTTGAGGAAACGGAGGAACCACAATGTCTTAGACTGAACTGATAAAGTCTTGCACAATTTTAATTAAAACTC
>NC_051407.1:4422969-4423563 GCF_015228065.2 Penaeus monodon
TGCAACATCTATGTTTGACTCCGAGCATATTTACCCTTTAATACAACCGGGCCATAAAAGGAAAAGGAAAAATGGAAACAGACAATAAAGCATTGCCCGGCCCGCTTTTGACTCCGGCGCTGGCACCCCGCCTGACAGATAGGCTTTGGGTCGGGGTGGCGGGGGTGGGGGGATATATAGAATTCTGTCTGTAGCGGCGGCCCTCGCTCGGTGGTCTGTGTGCTCCCCTGAACCCCCTCTCAATTATTCACTCAGTAGAGAAAGGTTGTTCAGCCTGTACACGGGGACGCACTCGCCCTGGCCTGTGCTCCTTCGTCAGTTGGGTTTTGTCCTGCTGGGGGAGGCTCCAGGGCGCGCGGCTTTGTCCCCGCGTGTGTGCAGGGAGCCACCGAGTCCTTTCCCTGGGTGTTGTGCTGGCTCTTGTGCGCTGCCCTTGGCTGGCTTTCCTCTTTGATAAAGAATCGAGAGGATACTGTATACGCTTTTGATACTGCTCTCTGTCATTTGGAACATTATTTGGTTATGGCTCCGTATATATTTACTTATTAAAAAAAAAAAAATCTCTGTCTAAGTCACTCTCCCATACTTTGAGAT
>NC_051407.1:4423594-4424203 GCF_015228065.2 Penaeus monodon
CTTTTTTATCTCGCATACTACTAACCCGCTGTTGCCTGTCGTTTGCAACATCGTTTTGTTATGGCCCCATATATGTACTCTTTTTTTTTTTAATCCCTTGCCTCAGTCTCTCTCCCATACTTTCAAAGCTTTTTTTCTTTATATACCTCCTATTAACCTAAGATATACTTTACCGCCTCCTACTTACCCTTACGGCAGTGTCCCTAGATCCGTATTAACTTTAGATGCTGGGTCGAGAGTGATCCCACAGCGCTACTAACAGTTTAATGCATTATTATGCAAAGCGTAACGAGGATGTGTTTTGAATAGCATTTCTTTAGTATGAAAGGCTCCTGGCACTCTGGATGGCAACAGGGGAGTGTGGATGGAAGTGGAGGGGATAAAGAAGTGGATGCAAGTGGAGGGGATAAAGATGTGCATGGAAGTGGAGGGAATAAAGAAGTGGATGGAAGTGGAGGGGATAAAGAAGTGGATGGAGCTTAAGGGAAGTGGAGAAGGAGTAAAGTCACAGGTGCGGCAACGGGCGTGAGGATCCCATCTTAGACGCCCACTTGACGCAATGGAGTAAGAAAGGGCGGGCGGGGAGAGGCGCAGCGTTTTTTTTTTTTT
>NC_051407.1:4424230-4424739 GCF_015228065.2 Penaeus monodon
CACAACACGTGTTTCTTCGCGGCTGTGCTAATTGGCTGTTTCTTCTTTTTTTCTAATTTCTGAAAGAGGGAATGGCAGAAGCGGCGAGAGTTGGAGGAAAGGTGGAGAATTGGGAGGGAGAAGAGGAACGGGTGACAAGAAGAGGGGAGATGGGTGGAGAAGAAGGAAGATTGTAAAGGGAATGAGGGGGTAAGGAGGTTGAGGAATGAGAGGTAGGTCCAAAGGAAGAGAAAGAGGGGATTAGGAGACACGGAATAAAGGGCGTGGGAGGAAGAGGTAAAAAGCCTGTAAGAGGATGGAAAAAAGGGAGATAAAGTGATAGGTTTAGTAAGAGGATTAAAAAAGAGACAGAGAGAAAAAATAGATTAAGTGATAGTGGAAATATGGGTTAGACATGGGGGAGAATGAGGGGGGGGAGAGTCGTTAAGCTTGATTGCCTGCCATAACCCCACTTTGCATCGCGGGTTAGCCTCTGCAAGCGATTTTGGGCTGCAGGAACCTCCTTTTAT
>NC_051407.1:4424989-4425160 GCF_015228065.2 Penaeus monodon
CTTTCCGTCCTTTTCAAATCACATGCTTGGTCGCGAGGGAAGCGCATCACCTGGAACTTCTGAATTGTTAGAAGGAAGGCGTGCTAACTGGGCGGTATGTCGCGTCTTTTCCTGAAGGTGAATCGACTCTGTTCGGAAAAGAGAGAATTTATATTTTTTCTGGTTAGGTGA
>NC_051407.1:4425232-4426251 GCF_015228065.2 Penaeus monodon
AAAGATAAAGACAGGTAGACAGCAAGTTAGGATATTTCGGTGTTTTATCTTCGTCTTTTTTTCGATAGTCGACATCTCAAAGTGAATTTAAAATTGGCTGCGATTTGTGAACGAAGGTGAACATTAAAGTAGAACGAATCATTAAAAAAAACAGCGTCCAAATTGAAAATAAAAGTTTTTTTCGGTCTAATGGTGAGAAAATGTTGCTAACCCAACTTGAACGAAAATTTATGAAAATAAAATTTCCCACTTTTATGAAAGGGAGATGCGCAGTTTTATTGGAAAATAATGTTGCACAATATGAAATGCAAATAAATGGACATAGGAAGAGAGAGGTAGAGGAAAAAAGGAGAATATGAATAGCCTCCAAGAAAATAGAATTTGAATTTCGTTTTTTGAGAAAAAACGGGGAACGGAAATTTCGCTGGGAGCAGTGTCATTGGGTGTGAATTTCGCTGAAAGAACAAAGGTATACATTTTCGGTTCAAGATTTTCGCATTTGATTTGAAGAATATGACAATGATTTTGGATATAGACTAATAGAAAGAAAGTTTAAAATAGATACTGATTGACTTTCACAAACAGAAAATGGAAAGTGAAATTCGTTTAAAGAAAATGGGAATATCCTTCCACTTCAAAGAAAATGGGAATATCCTTCCACTTCAAAGAAAAAGGGAAGTTAATTTCGTCGAAATGAAAATGGTCATTCGATCTCCCTCAACAGAAAACGGGAAGTGCATTGTCTTGAGACTTATCAGTCACTTCATAAATCAAGACGATGATTCATCACTTGTTGCCAACCCGTGATGCTGTAATGCTTTGTGTCAAGATTTGTGGGAAACGCTGGCGGAAAGGTCCTTGGGGGATTTGTAATGATCTGAGACTTAGCTGTGAAGTAACTGGTTGAATTATCTGTCGGGAAAAGAAATCGAAGGCAGTGAGTCAGTGAGGCATGGCGGTTAGTTGTGAATGTGGATGATGTTTGGCGGGGTTATATGTTGAGATCTGTTGAGATCTTT
>NC_051407.1:4426557-4426698 GCF_015228065.2 Penaeus monodon
TAGGCCTACGAGAATCCATAAGGTTCCCATCATCGTGGCTCGCGCGTGGGACGAGCGGCGGCGAAGGGAATTAAGAATTCCTCAGGAGTTTTCCTCGAAGGACCGCTTTCCTCTGGAGTGATCGAGGGCGGCGCTCTTCAC
>NC_051407.1:4426805-4426900 GCF_015228065.2 Penaeus monodon
GAATCTTGAAGGACGTGTGAAATCGCACGGACTCGCTGTCGTGCCGGCGCGGATTATGCAGATGCGCGCACTCACGCTGGGATACGGCCGCCTCG
>NC_051407.1:4427506-4427854 GCF_015228065.2 Penaeus monodon
CCCTCACCAACAGCGAGTATTTCTCTTATCATTGTTGCTGTATTCCTCTTGTGAATGTTGCATTGTTTTCCTTTTCGTTGTTGTAGTGTTAATTTTAAGCCTTAAGTCTTAATCAGCAGCCTGTTTCTTTTTACGTAACACCCGCGATTAGCGAATAAATACTGTATATTGAGAGAGAGAAAGGTAAGGAGAGAGACGCCAGGCTATTAAGACGACGAAAGGGACGGGGGAGACAGACTTTGGAAACAAGAGAAGGTGAGAGATGGAGAGAGAAAAATATGCAGCCCTATAGACGAAGAAGAGGGGGCGGATATCAGACCGGAAATATGAATTGATTCACCGAGCGCT
>NC_051407.1:4428033-4428289 GCF_015228065.2 Penaeus monodon
GATCCAGATATATGGTCTCCGGATGAAGTTCGTTCTGCTCCGCGCGACCTCCCAGCACGATTTTTCCTCCGAGCCATATTTTCCCCATATTTTTTTTTTCTATCTCTCTCTCTCCTTCTCTTATTTTCCTCTTTTATTTCCCTTCCACACGTGTGATTTAGCGGCCATAAAGGCGATGATCCTCTGTCTTCTGGCCCGTTTTCTTTTGGCTATTAAAGAGACACGTGCCGGGAATGGGAGATAGGGAAGGGAAAAA
>NC_051407.1:4428539-4428820 GCF_015228065.2 Penaeus monodon
CAAAACCATAAAGGAAAGGGTGAAAAAGGGGGAGAATAAGAAAGATGGTGAATAGAAAGAGGAAAGAAATGGTGCCTATAGATATCATTGCGAATCAACAAGAAAGGGACATTTGCATATCGACATGTAAAAGTCAAACCAAAGGATTGAAAATAATAAATACCAGTTCTGGCAGTGTGAAAAATAATAATAATATAAAAGGGATGGAGTAAGAGAGAAAGATAAATAAGCAAACATAAATGAACCCAAAAAATAGAGAAAGTGAGATTTTAACGAAAAAT
>NC_051407.1:4429102-4429345 GCF_015228065.2 Penaeus monodon
AAACAGTTTATTTTTGTGTGCGGGTTTCTTTTTTTAGCTTATTATAGGAAAATAAGACCGAGTTACAACACAAGCTTTGTCTTCGTCTCTCGCGCTGCCGGTCGTTATGGCAAACTTTATCTCTTGGATTAATCTCTTTTCTTGTGTTTGGCTTTTATTCACAGAAAAGCTCTAGGTTGTGAAACAGGATATGGTATTAGTCTTTAAAGATATAGAGTGGGATGGAGAGTGGTGGCGATGGTT
>NC_051407.1:4429451-4429747 GCF_015228065.2 Penaeus monodon
GGGGGGGGGGTGTAAGTGACCAGCCAATCAGAGGAAAATCCTTATGTATGCCATTAAACATTTGTATGTCTATATACAGTATGTTAAGCGAATACGATACGTTGTCACCCGCGGGAGCGAAAGGTCAGCATCTTGAATTAAGGGAGAAAAAAGGATGCTTTTACTCTCGCGCTGTGCCGGGCTGGAGAGGAGAGGTAAAGAAGTTAAGATGGATGACGATGCGGCGAGAGGCGGAAGGCGGCGACGGCGACGGAAGTTGGGAAGAAAGGAAAGGGGGGGAAAGAGGAAATATTTGC
>NC_051407.1:4429963-4430246 GCF_015228065.2 Penaeus monodon
CAAAAAAGAAAAGAGAAGTATGCATGTATTTTGTACATAATGTATTCGTTTTTTGTATGTGTGTGTTTCTGCTGCAGCGAGTCTGCTTGCTTGCCCGCCCTAAGCATATGAAGAGCGCAAGGAGGTCCTCCGTAAAACGATTATTCTGTCCCCTCTCACACTACTTAGCTGAAAATGAATTATTGCTTGGTTGCCATGGTAACGCGTGGAGGCGAAACAGCGAGGGGTTTTCTGTGTGATGTCTGCTTTCGGGAAACCTTAACTTCGGGGGAACTTTTGTGAT
>NC_051407.1:4430785-4430868 GCF_015228065.2 Penaeus monodon
TGTTAGTGTGAAGTTTAATCAGAATGAAAGAAATGATGCAACAAAATCATAACATAACAGGAAATAATGTTGACTAAAATCGC
>NC_051407.1:4431080-4431304 GCF_015228065.2 Penaeus monodon
GAAAATAACTGAAATATATAGAAAAAGAAACTAAAAATAAAATAAATAGCAAAACAAACAAACAATGAAGGTAGTGAAAATAAAAGAAAATCAAACAAAGTTGAAAAAAAGTAATTTTAGGGAAAAAAGGTAAAATCAGGAGAAAGCGAACAAGCAATGAAAACCGAGAAAACGCAAGCGATTCCCCGATCAAACCAGACGACAGCGGCGGCAACGGCACACAC
>NC_051407.1:4431331-4431516 GCF_015228065.2 Penaeus monodon
TCGTCGCAAGTGATCGTCGCAGTTAATTGGTCGAAATGATTGTCGTCGGAAGCGGGCGAGGCTGGTGATTGGTCCCATCAGCGGGCGGCCGGCGTGCGTAACCGAGTTTGCGGGGATAACTAGTGCGAATGAAGCGCCACGTCAACACCAGAGGGCGCTCGGCTGTGGGGTGGTTGTGGTTGTGA
>NC_051407.1:4432099-4432372 GCF_015228065.2 Penaeus monodon
ACATGATATGCAGCCGCGAACAGCACGACGCTCGGGAGTAACGCTATCCGCCGCTTATCCCGCGATTTTACGGCGGTGCTGCGATCAATTTCCGTCGGGCGCCTCGACGTAGCGGAGGGCGGGGCCCCGGCGGCGCTCTCCTCGGGCGCGGTGGGCGGCGAGCGAGGTGAACGAGGTGAACGGGAGGAACGAGAGATAATTGGAAAGTTACGTGGGATTCGTAATTTTTCTTGGAGGGGGGGAGGGGGAGAGGGTTGAAGGGAAGGTGTAGTC
>NC_051407.1:4432430-4432904 GCF_015228065.2 Penaeus monodon
ATATTAAAAATCCCCTGACATCCTTTTTTTCTTCTCCTTTTACTTCTTTCTTCCCATTTCCCCTTTAATCATATTCCCTATCGCTTCTTACCTTACTCTCCCCTTTTTCCTACTTTCCTCTCCCCCTCATTCTACTTTTCTCTTCCCCTTTTCCTGCTTCCCTCTTCACCATCATCTGTCGTACCTTGCTAGTCATCCCCCCCCCTTCATGAGACGTGAGTCCGGGGGAGGCGGGAGGGAGGGGAGGGGGAGGAGGGGAGGGAAAGGGGAGGGCTGTATCTTAGGGTACAGTACGTGCACCCATTTCGGTTTTAATTCACTTTTTATGTATCGTATTGTACTCGCGGGTCGGCTAGTAGGCAATCTTGTGCGTAATTTTCCGGGCTTGTGAGCCATTTAGCACGCCAAGTATCGTCAACAGCGTTTTAATACCAAAATGTACTTCACGAATCTAGCCGATGAACGGTGCCCACT
>NC_051407.1:4433168-4433285 GCF_015228065.2 Penaeus monodon
TGAACATGTAATTGCACAGACATATAATTGAAAAGCGTAGAAGCAGATCAGATCTAACAAGGGTATTATAATATATAGTAACCAAACCGTGTACAGAGCCATTACCACAGTGTTATG
>NC_051407.1:4433454-4433654 GCF_015228065.2 Penaeus monodon
TATATATATATACGAATTACAGATTCCAAAGTATGAGCAATAAATAGATAATTGCTGTCATCAAATGATTACATCCAACTGACCCGCCGCGAGTAGAGACAAACCTAACGAGATAATAATTGGCAGGGCGGCGATCTGTGAAATGAAGGGCCCTTGTGACGAAAGCGACGTTCTCTCATCCCGGGAATTTGTTGCGGCGG
>NC_051407.1:4434061-4434680 GCF_015228065.2 Penaeus monodon
AGAGCCAGGGAAAGAAAGGAATATGGTGGGCGGGGCAGGAGAATAACGCAGGTCATGTCAGAGTTGTGGTCCTTGCAGCTGCCTCTGACATGCCATAGTGATCATGTCTTTGTGATGAAAGGAAATCCGCGGAATGCAAACAGGACCATTTTATTGGGAAAGCGAGACGACAGCTCGATAGCGAAACGATCGCGATTCGCTTCTTTTTTTTGTTATTATTCCAATGAAACGACTTGTTTATATTGTGGGTTTTCATTCGTTGTGTCAACATGCGATTTACTCTCGGCTTTCGGTGCTCATGCGGAATTTGGGTATTTGTAGCTCGTATTTTTACGCTGTTTGTTCAGTTAATGAACACGCGGCTAGGGTGCGGGATTTCGGCTATTGGGCATGTTAAATAGAAAGGGTAGATGAAGTGAAGTTACTTATGCGCAGGAGTTATTACTGTTTCGATGTGGGGAGTTAAGATGGTGAAGGCTTTCGCTCTGTAGAAAGGTATAGATCGGAATTAATAAATTCGCAGTGCAAGAAGTGTAAGTAATTTATTAATCGGATGAATCTTCATCAAAACTCTAACGATTTAATCGAGATGCGTTAAAGACATTTCTTGCTTTGTGAA
>NC_051407.1:4434721-4436021 GCF_015228065.2 Penaeus monodon
TACATCTGTCACCGCGAACTTCGAGTCTTCGGAATCTCGGTAAATTAATTGCTTGTTGTTTTCAGTTGCTTTCGTAGCGGTCTTTCGCGCCGTCGGTCCGGGACTGCGGTCTCGTCTGCGGGGACTTGGTTGCTCGACGCTCATTGGCGGGGTTGGCGTGGGTGCTCTTTTTACGGCGGAGTGTGTTGTGGTTTCCGCGGTTGTATGTGTGATTGGTGGTTGTAAGAAATATGTCGTGGTGGCTGTAAGATGTGTGTCTATGGTGTTTATAACCTAGTATTGGCATTGTGTGTGGATATGGTGTGGGATTTTACACACTGATGTATCGGTGTGCGTGTGTTTATATGCGTGTGCGTGAGCCAGAGATTGTGTGTATGTGCACACGCGATTGTGCGAGGGCACCGGAAGCGGACCCGATAAGGGGCCGGGGCGCACTTCCGAGCGTTCCATAGAGCGGATTCAGTCTACGGGTAAACCCACGCGTTGCGGCGGTCGGCCCTTGACCCCGGGGAGGGGGGGGGGGCGTGGACGCTAAATGGCTCCTCGAGGCTGATCTAGCGGGTGATTCTGACGCCCCCCCCCCCTCCGCTCCCCCTCCGCCAGCTCCCCCTTAAGTAGCCATTTAGCGCGAGGGGAGCGACGGGTCGTTTCGGGAAGGGAGGGCCGTTTGAGGAGGGAAGAGGCAAGCAATGGGCGGGGGAAGGTCAGCGAGAATGGCCTTCAAGGGTGACGCAGCGGAGAGGCCTTGGAGGAAAGGGGGTTGAGGGGGAGGGTGGGAGAGGGAGGAGGGAGGAGAGGGACGATATGAATATTAGTGACGTCATAATTTGGGGGTTTGCGTCGGATTTCACGTCGTGTAACGGGGTTTCAATGGCGAAGGGGCGAACGTTCCTCGTGCCTTTGTTAGTTCGAGTGAATTTATCGTTATCGATATGTCGGGAAAGATTTCCGTCCCGTGTCCACCGGTCGCGTCTGCTTTCGCGCTCGAAGGAAAAATGTTGGAAATTGCTCAGCGTCGAGGAGAGATCGGCCGCCTCCCTTTTCCACCTTCCTTTCCACTAGATCACTTCCAGGTCAGGATTTCTCTGGTGGCAGCCTTTAAGAAGCCCAAGTTGCCGGAAAACGTTTAACTTTGGCCGTTTCTTTCCCCTTCTCGCCGCCAGGAAGGGGAAAAAGGAGGGGGAAACGTTTAACGCCACCCAGAGTGAGCAGCGGAAGAGCATCAGGATTTGTTTTGTGTCCGATAGCCGAGGGGACGCTGGCCAAAACATCAGTGCAATTACATTAAGCACACCCTCCG
>NC_051407.1:4436061-4436245 GCF_015228065.2 Penaeus monodon
CGTTTTCGACCTCAGGAGTAAATGTGTCTGTGAGAAAAACGTTTCGTCGGCAGGATGGGGGTGATTCCAACTCGGTTTAAACGTCTGGAAACTCGAGTGAAGACAGGGGTTAGGAATGGCGAGCGCGGGAGGAAGGCACTGGATGATAAAGACGGAGATTGAGACAAAGGCAGATAGAGTAAGG
>NC_051407.1:4436291-4436538 GCF_015228065.2 Penaeus monodon
TGGGAGGCGAGAAAGGGAACACGGAAGAATTGAACAAATTGTCTCTGATTGAAGTGGCATGAGCCGAAGGGGGAGGGGAGAGAATAACAAGTGAAAGGGGGAACGTTTTCTCATGGGGGAAAAGGGGAAAAGGATTGGCTTTTGTGGCTCGGGTGTTGAGGAATCGCTTTAAACTGGGAGGCGCAGACTGGTTCTTCTGAGAAACGAGGGATGCTGGAAGGGTTGGAGGGGGGGGGGGGGAGTGGCC
>NC_051407.1:4436973-4437218 GCF_015228065.2 Penaeus monodon
AATTACAATTTTTGGATTAACCTTAGTTAGCTGAATTATATATGACCACCTTTCCCCTCTCTCCAATCAAGCAGTTAATCACCATCTTTCTTTCTTTGCAGGTAAGTCCCCGGCAGAATCCCCCACCCTTAAAACGCCGCCCCGGAGAGGGAGAGCACCCCCAAAGGCGCTAAAGAAGTGAAAAGCAGGAGGCCAGGTAAGTCAGCGAAGAGATGGAGAGAGAGACAGCTCGGGATGGACGGCGA
>NC_051407.1:4437239-4437493 GCF_015228065.2 Penaeus monodon
CGTGGAGAGAGATGATCAGCTGGCGTCTCTCGTGTAGAGTGGGATTTTTTTTCTTCTTTTTTTTTCTTTATTATTTTCTTTCTTTCTTTTTCTTTTTTTTTCTTTTTTTCTTTTTTCTCTTTCCTTAATTTTTACTTTTTTTTTTCTTTCCTTAGTTTTTACATTTTTTTCTTTGATTTTTTCTCCCTTTCTCAGCGGGATAGGAAAGAGTTGAGGTCTTGGAAAGGCAAGATATCTGGAGGATACGAAGAAGG
>NC_051407.1:4437541-4438274 GCF_015228065.2 Penaeus monodon
TGTTGAGGCAGCAAACCTCCTTACGGATTTGTTAAGCTGCGGGAAGGTTGCTTTTGACGCCTCTCTCGCTCGGAAGGGGAAGGTAGGGGTGATGGGGAGGGGAAAGGGTGATGGGGAGAGGAAGGGTGATGAGCAGGGTAAGGGTGATGGGGAGAGGAAGGGTGATAGGGAGGGGAAGGGTGATAGGGAGGGGAAGGGTGATGGGGAGAGGAAGGGTGATAGGGAGGGGAAGGGTGATGGGGAGAGGAAGGGTGATGGGCAGAGGAAGGGTTGTGGGCAGGGCAAGGGTGGTGGGGTGGGGAAGGGTGCTCGGCAGGGTAAGGGTGATGGGGAGAAGAAGGGTGGTGGGGAGGGGAAGGGTGATGGGGAGAGGAAGGGTGGGGGCAGGGCAAGGGTGGTGGGGTGGGGAAGGGTGCTCGGCAGGGTAAGGGTGGTGGGGAGAAGAAGGGTGGTGGGGAGGTGAAGGGTGATGGGGAGAGGAAGGGTGGGGGCAGGGCAAGGGTGGTGGGGTGGGGAAGGGTGATGAGGATGGGAGGGTGCGCCCTTACCACGCCCTCCGCTCAGAGGGGGTTTCGCTGCCAGTAATTGGAAGGGGATCCTTTGTGGGTGCAAAGGAAGGAGATGGTTGGGGAGGGGAAGGGGGTGAGGGGAAGAATGGCTGTTAGGTGCGGGAACTGTTAACAAGGAGAGCAGGTGGAGATGGCGAAAATGAAGAAAATGAAGAAAAGGTCGG
>NC_051407.1:4438417-4439004 GCF_015228065.2 Penaeus monodon
AAAATTCATCGCAAGAATCCTGCGAAAAGAGAGAGGTTGAAGATCCCAGGATTGAAAAGGACGAAACGGTGAGCATGATCATGTCCGCCATTACAAGCACCAATTAAATGGGGGGGGGGGGGGGATGACGCCCGAGAATTCAGGTTGGTCGAGGATGAGGGGGGGGGAGAATGGGGGGGGGAATGGGGGGGATGGGCGAGAGTTAGGACGAGAGGATTTCATGTTTACTTTGATCCTCAAGTCGAGAGATCGGAGTAAAGGGGAACTTGAAGGCCGGGTGTTCTGAAGAATGGGTAGTGGGTAGGGAAATGGGGGAGGGTAGTGGATGTTGGGGAGGAATAGGTAATGGGGATGAGGGGAGGTGGGAAGGTAGGGGGGATAGATAATGAGGATGTGGGGAGGGTAGTGGAAGTTGGGGAGGAATAGGTAATGGGGATGAGGGGGTAATAGAAGGGGGCAGGTATGTTTAATGAGGAGGGAAAGGGTAGTAGGCTGGGGCGGGCGTATTTAAGGGGGGGGGGGTAGTAGTAGAAAGGGGACAAGGGTCGATTAATCAAAAGTTGCGAAGAAATGGGTATGAATTAGAG
>NC_051407.1:4439518-4440316 GCF_015228065.2 Penaeus monodon
GAGAACCGGACGTTAGGAAACAGCAGCGAGCGTAAGAAATAAGGACGGAAAACCAGGGAAGGAAATTGACAATTCAGAAGGAAAAAAATAAAAGGAAATGGATGATTGGAAAGGGAAAAAATATGAGGAAAAAACATTCAGGGAAGATTGGGATGAAGGAGGAGATGGGAGGAAAGGAAGGAAGGGAGGAAGAGGAATTAAAAAAAAAAAAGTAGGAAATAGCAGACAATGAAAGAAGGAGGAAAGAAGGCGTATTGAAAGAAGGAAGGGGGAAGGAAATAGAATCAAGTTAATGAATGAATGAAGGAAAGGAGGACGCGAGTACAGAAAGAAAGGGGGGATGGAAGGACGTAAATGAATAAAAAAGGATGGAAGGAGGAAACCAAAATAAAGAGAAAAATAACCCAAAACCCAGGAAGGAAGGAATAAACCCCAGGAATCGAAGACGAAGATTGAAAAGCCGATAATGAAAAGGGAAAGGGGGCAGGGGGGAGGAGAGGAATGGGGAGACAGGGGGAGGGAGGAGAGAGGGAGGAGGAAAGAGGAGAGGGAAGGAGAGTAGGAAGGAGGGAAATAGAGGGGAGGAGGAAAGGGGGGAAGAGAGGGGAAAGGGGAGACGGAGGGAGGAAGGGAAGGAAGAGGAGGGTAAGGGAGGGAAGAGGAGGGTAAGGGAGGGAAGAGGAGGGTGGGCGTTAGAAGATGACAGCCGGCAATATTAAGAGCCTAAGTTGGATCTGATCGTGAAATTGAGTAATTACCAGTTGATTAAAGTCAACGGGGAAGGTAATTGAAAGCACG
>NC_051407.1:4440534-4440619 GCF_015228065.2 Penaeus monodon
GCTGTCAAGACGCGCCTTGGCTGCGGTCCCTGTGTGGTGACTTTGGCTGTCCTTGTGGTCGCTGCGTGTCGGTTCTCCTGGTGGA
>NC_051407.1:4440853-4441518 GCF_015228065.2 Penaeus monodon
TTGCTGTTGCTATTCCTCCCGTTTTTCGTTGTTTTTGTCTTTGTTGTTCGAATTCTCTCAATTAATAAATGGTTGCATGATGGTTGCTCTTCAAAGTCATCGCTGTTTTCATTAAAATAAGTGTTAATGAGTCATTGTGTTTTTGTGAATGAATTATTGACTACGATGGATGGTTGGATATATTTTTTTCTGTGAATGAATTATTGACTACGATGGATGGTTGGATATATTTTTTTCTGTGAATGAATTATTGACTACGATGGATGGTTGGATATATTTTTTTCTGTGAATGAATTATTGACTACGATGGATGGTTGGATATATTTTTTTCTGTGAATGAATTATTGACTACGATGGATGGTTGGATATATTTTTTTCTGTGAATGAATTATTGACTACGATGGATGGTTGGATATATTTTTTTCTGTGAATGAATTATTGACTACGATGGATGGTTGGATATATTTTTTTCTGTGAATGAACTATTGGCTGCGATGGATGGTTGGATAATCATTTTTTTCTGTGAATGAACTGATGGATACGAAGTGGGGTCGTTGGTTGGGTATTGTATTGGAGAAGAGATGTTGTATTGCGTTTGTTGGGTGGATGTTTATGAGTATGGCTATAGTTTTTGGTGTGTTTGTTTGTGGTCCCATTACTTAGTT
>NC_051407.1:4441621-4442004 GCF_015228065.2 Penaeus monodon
TTTTTCTTTTCTTTTCTTTTTTTTGTATTATTTTTGTTGTTATCGTTTGTTATATGTTTCTTAATCTTTCTATTTTTGTTATTATTTTCTATTTTTGTTATTTGTGCTTCAATTTTAACCCCATGATCGTCACCATCAAGACCGTTTGTTTCCTCTCATTTTCGCTCATGCGACTGAATTGAAAGGAAAAAGGGGCAATCCGATATTTTCATTAATTTGCGGTATGAGTCACCCAATCACAGAGCTGCCAATAGCTCCCGGCGCCTTGTCAATACAGCTTTTCATTTTGCAAGACCGCTTTTTCAAAATGGAACATAGGCTGCCGGGTCGGTGGGAGCGGACGCAGGCACACCCACATTGTCTCTCAATATCGCTCAACTTCG
>NC_051407.1:4442095-4442434 GCF_015228065.2 Penaeus monodon
CTATACTCATATTCATTCAGACACGTATTTATACTCAGATTCAGGTTTCATATTCACGTTTATACTCTCACTTAGGTTTCATATTTGATTTATATCCACATTCAGTCCCGTAATCACAAGTACACTCGAACTCATACTAACGTTGATAAATTCACTCTCATATACTCATACTCACTACCTTATTCATAAATCGGTCACAGACGCCAAGCTAACACAAATACATTCATAACACTTAAGGAATCTCATACCCTATATCAACTTATACGTAGTTTGTACACGTGATACCTAATACTACCATATTTCACGTTAGTTATTGTGACTTACATCTCTCGTTTAAAC
>NC_051407.1:4442951-4443318 GCF_015228065.2 Penaeus monodon
AAGGTGATGGAAAGCCTGTTGTGAGTGAGGGGAGTCGATGGGACCTCAGAGGAGCAACTCCCCTCTGTTGTCCTTAGGTGATTAATTTCTCTTTCTCGCTTGCTGTTTCTCTCCTTCTCTTCTACTGGTTTTACCCTTCTTTATTTATGTTTCTCCTCTCCTTTTCTCTTACTGATTTTATTCTTTTTTTCTCCTCTCCTCTTTTCTTCCTGATTTTATTCTTTTTTGTGTTTCTCCTTTTCTTTTCTTTTACTGGTTTTCATCTTTTTATGTTTGTCCTCTCATTTCCTTTTACTGATTTAATTTTTTTTTCTCTCCTCTTCTTCCCTTGCTTTCCACTCCTTTTCTTCCACTGTCTACATCCCCG
>NC_051407.1:4443363-4443561 GCF_015228065.2 Penaeus monodon
CCAATCAGATCCTCCTCCTTTTATCTGATTCTCCATTTTCCTCTTATCTCCTTTTTCTCCCCCCAATCTCCCTCTCTTTCTCCCCTTATCCTCCCCTCTTCCTTTCCCTCCTCCTCCCCTGTTCCTCCTCTTCTTGTTTTCCCCCTCGCTCTTTCCTTCTTTCCCGTGATGTTTATCTTGCGTATCCTTTTATCTGCG
>NC_051407.1:4443826-4444063 GCF_015228065.2 Penaeus monodon
TAAGTATATAAAAAGTGCCTATTTCTCTCATCCCCTTATCCCCCCCCCCCCCCGCACCGAAAAAAAATATCCTTACTTTTCCCCCACCAAATAAAAGGGGAAAAAATGGGGGGGGGAGGAGGATGGATAATGTTAAATCAGAAACCGGCGGGAGATAGGATTGTTTGCCTGACGTAATGCGCGTTGCGGGGAAAGTTTTCGCTCGTCAAGTTTGAGTTATTTGGGGAAGGGGTTGGA
>NC_051407.1:4444754-4444875 GCF_015228065.2 Penaeus monodon
GGTGAATTTAGTGGACATTATGCAAATGATGAGGGATGGATTCCGAGAAGAAACTGAAAGCCAGGAAATGAGAGCAAATTGACACTGACGAAGTAGATTGAATTAGAATACGCTTTTATTT
>NC_051407.1:4445272-4445486 GCF_015228065.2 Penaeus monodon
GCGTAAATGTTTGTGATATATGAGTCCGAACAGGTCAGAAGCAGAAGGGTAATTGAGCGTGAATGATTGATGGTTATTAGGTTATCTGTCACTTCCCGTAGATGTCGAATGAGAAGTTAGAAGTTATTTTTTTCTGCTCATTATTGTTATTATTTGTGCTGTTTTGTTCTTTTTCTTTTTTTTTCTTTCTTATTTCGGTCCTCCCAAGATTCGT
>NC_051407.1:4445592-4445936 GCF_015228065.2 Penaeus monodon
ATATAACGAAAAGCATGTTCTGGACACGTTTTACTGGCGAAGGTGGTCGAAGAAGTGAGAGAGGGAAGGAAATTAAGGAAGTATGAGGGGGAGAGAAGGGGGTGGTAAAGAGGGGAGAGCAGGAGGGAGTAGGGAGGGAGAAGAATCGAAAGAGGTAAGAGGAAGAGGGAGAGAGGGAGAGGAGGAACCATTCGGGCGAAGACATTGGGTGATAAATCTAGGGGAAAGGGCGGGCCGCGATAAACAGTGTTTCCGCACGAGAATCAATACCCACATTTCTCCCGCGAGACTTGTCCTGGCGGGTTGTGGGCGTGGGCGTGCCTCCCGGACCTCCCCCCCCCTCC
>NC_051407.1:4446107-4446458 GCF_015228065.2 Penaeus monodon
GCCTACTTGGTAGCCGTGGGACCTTTGTGGCCTTTGCGTGGACCCTTTTTTGGCCCTTGGCCTGGTCTTTTTATGGACTTTATATGGCCTATTTTACGGTTTTTTTTGCGGTCTTTATCCGGTGATTGCTAAACTTAACACCATACTTAATTCCCACTTAAGCCCTTACTTGGACCTTATCGAGCACGTGTGTTCCCTTTACCTTAGCCCTTACTTTGTTATTACCTGGACCTTAGGTAGCAGGCACTAGGCAGTAACCCTTCCAACATAAAGCAAGATGGGCGTGTCAGAATAGCCGAGTCACTGTCTGGGATTCTGGCATGATATCTCATTCATTGTCCTTTTTCCCCG
>NC_051407.1:4446654-4447012 GCF_015228065.2 Penaeus monodon
GCGAAATAACGAAGATGCAATCCTCTGTTAGCATAATGATGGCAAGTGGCGTGGTCGGCTCGGATGGTGAGATGGCGGGTTGGCGATTTGGAGGGTTGGCGATTTGGCGGGTTGGCGAGATGGCGAATTAGCGGGTTTGCGAGATAGCGAGTTGGTGAGTTGGCGAATTAGTGGGCTATCGAGTTGGCAGGTTGGCGAATTAGTGGGCTATCGAGTTGGCAGGTTGGCGGGCTTGCGAATTAGCGGGTTTGCGAGTTAGCGGGTATCGAATTGGCGAGTTGGCGATTATTGCGATAATCTTTTGGGCTTAGCCTTGTTAGGTGTGTTTCAGCAGGAGAGCGGTAGGCCTCCTGGTTAA
>NC_051407.1:4447110-4448077 GCF_015228065.2 Penaeus monodon
AATTTTCGTTAGCTCTGCCTTTCGCGTTTTATCGTAATCTTTGTGTATGTCGATCATTATTCGTTTAAAGAATGAACAGGAGAAAAGAAATACGAATAATGTTTTTAAATAGGGGAAAAAACAAAGAAAGACCGAATGCGGAGAAATCTTTAAAGGGGAATAAAAGAGAAAGGGAAGAAGAAAAAAAGATAGAATGAATACAAAAATCAGCGGATTAGCTAAATGTCCATCTTAAAAAGGGGGTTTAGTCAAGGGGATACGGTAGGAGTGGGGGGGGGGGTAGGATTATGCAAAATGAGGGAGGTGAAATGTGTAGGTTCATTTTGGGGAGAAGGTAACGGTTTGGCTTAGGTAGTGTTAGGGAAGGGATATTAGGGAGGGGGGAGAGGGTGATAGGTAGGGGTGAGTTTGGGGGAGAGGAAGGAAGAGAGACAGGTAGGGGGAGTTCGGGGGGGGGGGGAAGGTGTGTTTACGGGGGGAGGGGATGAAGGGTGATAGGTAGGGTGAATTAGGGGGGAGAGGGGAAGAAGGATGGGTTGAGGAGAAGGGAAGAAAGGGTGGATTAGTGAAGGGGGGGAGGAAGCGTGACAGGTAGGGTGGGTTGGGGGAGGAGATGGGGAGGGAAAGAAATATGGAGAAGGAAAGACAGAAGGAGAGGAATGGTGGACAAAGGGAGAAGGAGAAGGAAAGCAAGAGAACTGATGTAGAGAAAGAGACGAGGAGAAGGATAACAAGGAGGTGCGGACAGAAGAGGAGGGAAGGAGAGTAAGAACAAGAGAATTACCGGAGAGAAGTAAGAAAAAAATGAAAATGATAAGCTCAGCGCAAAACGAGGAAAGTCATGATGTGAAAGAGGATAAAATAAAGGAAGGGATGAGACGGAGGAAGAGGACGATGACTCGACATTGCGCTGAAGTTTATTATTTATTGCTTCAAAGCCTTTGTGAATGGGATTAGGGTTGCAGTT
>NC_051407.1:4448295-4448481 GCF_015228065.2 Penaeus monodon
AAGTCAAGGAGAAGAGGTCGGCCACAGGCACGCGTACCTAAGAGGAAAACACAGTCCAGGACGCCGCACGCCCTCGCCATCTTCTTAGGTTACCCTTGCGGACGCCCACGGGGGAAGGGGGGGAGGGGGATAGAGGAAAGCCAGGGGGCCAGAGCGGGTCCGCCCTCCGCCAGCGTTCAGGAGACA
>NC_051407.1:4448534-4448722 GCF_015228065.2 Penaeus monodon
GCAGAAGAGGAATCATCACAAGTGCAGATGCAACAGTCGTGTTGTGTCTGCACGAGAGCCTCCGGCATCATGGGCGTTTGTGCTTCTATTTAATATGCATGTCGAGGGATTATGACACTAATGGCGGCGAGGATTACGATGCCGATGGTAATTAACAGTTAATGTGCAACTCTTGACTGTAGGGATTA
>NC_051407.1:4448980-4449257 GCF_015228065.2 Penaeus monodon
GAAACAAGAATAACCGTAGCACAAGCGTAACCCAGACAGGAAAGGGAATGGCAGTTTTAAACAAAAGGGCACATTCGCAGGGGACTCGCCAGCCGGCCGTCGAGAGGAGCATATGCCCCGGTCTCCTCACCAAGAGTCCTCTCAGCCAATCATTGCATTTGAGTGCATTATGCAATCGGCCACTCGTACAGGTGTCCGGAGGCGATCACGTGCAGTTGTTGTGGCAGGGGAGGAGGGAGAGGACAGAGAGATATTGATAATGGAGAGCTGGGGAGTT
>NC_051407.1:4449402-4449706 GCF_015228065.2 Penaeus monodon
CGTAATGTCAGTGACCCGTGTCAGAGTATCTTGTTCCCCGGAGGAGGCTGGCAAGTGCTGAACCCTCCGGCTTCCCTCCCCTCCCCCTTCTCCCCCCTTCCACCTTCCCTCCCCTCCCTTCCTCCTCTCCCCCCTTCCACCTTCCCTCATCTCCTTCCTCCGTTCCTACTTCTCTTTCTCCTCTGCCTCCCTCCCTCTTCCTCGCTTCCCCATCCCTTCCCCTTCTCTCCTCCCTCTTTCCTCTATTCCCCATCTCGTCCCCTCCCTCCACGGTACAGTACGCGGCATCCTCTTACCTTACCCC
>NC_051407.1:4449807-4449932 GCF_015228065.2 Penaeus monodon
CCCATTTTCATCCTCTTTCCGCACCTTTATGTTTGTTCGCACTTCATAGAGCATGTTAAACGGTGCAAGTTGCGGTCTTACTGACAGCAATCAGTTTTGATAGATTACCTTCATAAAGCTTTCAC
>NC_051407.1:4450218-4450364 GCF_015228065.2 Penaeus monodon
TGTTCGCAGGGCAGTGATGACGTCCATGCATTTATGTTTGCTTGCTTGCAGTTGAGATAGCTTGGATTACTTAAGAGCACTTGCTTGTAAAGGATGGGAGGGGGGGGGGTTATAGCCTACCGATTTTTTTTTCCATTTTATCTCGC
>NC_051407.1:4450402-4450519 GCF_015228065.2 Penaeus monodon
CTTTGCCTCTGCTGTCTCCCCAGCCCCGCTTACCCTCCTCCCTTCTCCCTCTTTTTGAATTTAAATTGTCGAGGGAAATTAATTAATGAATCCCAGTTAGAGCTTAAGATTAGGCGT
>NC_051407.1:4450846-4450962 GCF_015228065.2 Penaeus monodon
ACATGGCAAGTTTAATTGGTAATTATGCTGTTAGGCTTTTTGCTCGACTCTTATGGTGTGTTTGCTTGTTTGCTTATTCCGCTGTGAAGTCGAGATTTTTCTCTGCACACCGGCGT
>NC_051407.1:4451382-4451457 GCF_015228065.2 Penaeus monodon
CATAGTGATTTTTTTCTCTCAGTTCAACGAAGGGAAAAGATAATTTCCGTAATTTCAGAATGCGAATACTCCGTC
>NC_051407.1:4451652-4451723 GCF_015228065.2 Penaeus monodon
CTGGACACTATTTCGGTTCGTTATTTGTATTTTTTCCTGAAAAAAATCAAGTATTTGAGTCTTGTGACATG
>NC_051407.1:4451750-4451838 GCF_015228065.2 Penaeus monodon
AACCCTGTGGTGATGGCTCTGTACACGGTTTGGTGACTATATATTATAATATCCTTGTTAGACGTGATCTATATCTACGTTTTTCAAT
>NC_051407.1:4452143-4452389 GCF_015228065.2 Penaeus monodon
TCGCTTCCTTATTCATGCATCCATTCATCTGTTTTAATTTTAATCAGCGATTCCGCGTGAAATAAAATCTTTAGCCCAGGCTGGTCATCCACGAAGATTTTGGCATCAGCTGTGACGCGTCGGCGGCCAGGGATCTCGCCATGCATATTTCACGCGGATTTTGAGTCATTTGGAATCCTTTTTGCCTGTGTTCGGATCCCCAGATAATCCGGCCTCGGTCTGGATTTATTGGGATTAATCGGCGCA
>NC_051407.1:4452709-4452985 GCF_015228065.2 Penaeus monodon
TAATTTTCCTCATTTTGCTTTTAAGTGTAGTCGTTGTTATTATGTTGTCACTGTAATGGTTTCAAGGACAGGTTTATTGTTATAAATAGACAGTTATGTGATTTCCACGCATAGATACATTGCCATTTTATATCATTATAGTTGAGCAACAATTAGCAGTATAAATAACTCCGCTTCATTGTTTTTTCCCCTCTTGCAAGATTTCGTTCAGCCTCGGTGAGTTTTTGAACATTGAATTTTACATTGGTGTATATAAATAATGCAATGCAGGGGAAA
>NC_051407.1:4453294-4453686 GCF_015228065.2 Penaeus monodon
CGGCTTAATTTCACTCCCCCCTCACCACGAGCACATCCACGCTCCCTCCCAGTCCATTCCGCCATTTTGCCAGCGGGAGGAATGGCAACCGAACCAGGATTATTTCAAAGGCTCGTTGATGCCCTTTCGAGTGTCGTGTTAAGTCGAGGGCGGGGATCGAGGTGGACCTTCGACGGGAGGAAGCGCTCACACTTGAGGCGGATGTTTTTATGATTTATCTTCATCTCTGTTTGTCTGTATGTTAAGAGGGGTTGGTTCTTGGATGGTAGGATCCGTGCATGTCTTTCTTATTTTTCTACGCTTTCTCTTTCTCTTTTTTTTCTCTTTTTCTTTCTTTCTCTCTTCTTTCCCACCCTCCCATCTCCCCCCCTCCCTCTCACCCTCCCATCTTG
>NC_051407.1:4453827-4454288 GCF_015228065.2 Penaeus monodon
CTCAAAAAAGGCGCGAAGTCAGTGAGTCTGTATATCGTCTGAAGTCGTACGTGATGCGGCGTTTAAAGAGACTAAGATGGGGGGGGGGGAGAACGGCGAGAAAGACAGAGAGAAATGACACAGCAAAATGATAAGAAGAACGAAGGCAATTATTTGATAAAAGCGTTCTTTTGTTTTGTTATTTTTTTATTGTCTCGTTATTTCTTTCTTTCATTGTTTCTTGATATTTTTTTCTTCTTTTTTATCTTTTTATTTCACATTTTTTTTATTCTATCTTTCTCTTTTTTTATTTATTTTTTATTTTCGTGTTTTGTGCGTTTGTCTCGTCCGTTAGAGATCGAGTGTCGAGTAGCGGCCCTGATGAGCTCGAGAGGAGTGGCCCGAGTAGTGGTAATTACCTGTGATTAGCGCGTTATTATCTTCGTCTTTTTTGGGGGGGTTGTGACGGTGATTTACTCTGG
>NC_051407.1:4454334-4454625 GCF_015228065.2 Penaeus monodon
ACGGGGTATGTGGTGATATGATTTCATTCGAGGTTGGGGAAAGGAAGGAAGGTTTGGGAGAGAGGGTTGGGGAAAGGAGGGGGGGACAGAATGGAGGTTGGGGAAAGGAAGGGAGGTTGGGGAGAGGAATGGAGCCTGGGGTAAGGAGAACGTTGGGGAAAGGAAGAGAGGAAGGAGGGAGGAAAGGAAGAGTGGGGGGGGGGGGTTGGAGAGTCGGCGGTGAAGTTATGGTGATATTCGTGACTTATTTACGGGAGGATGGAGAAGATTGTGTGCGAGGGAGTAGCGAGT
>NC_051407.1:4454712-4454819 GCF_015228065.2 Penaeus monodon
CAAGCGATGTTTTGACACGTAGATGGTGGCGAGGAGACACAGATCCTCCTCCCCGCTTGTGGTGTAATGCAATATGATTAGTACACCGCAGTTCACTTGTTTGTGGC
>NC_051407.1:4455063-4455252 GCF_015228065.2 Penaeus monodon
TGAGTGAGTGAGTGAGAATGGAGAGATATGTAGGAAAGGACGAGATATGAAGAGGGATAAATGAATGAGGAAAGAAAAAGAGAGATAAGCGAATGGGCGAGAAAAAAGAGGAAAAACACGAACAGAGAATAGAGAGAAAATAGATTAACACAATAGTGAAACCTATAGGAATATGAAAGCAGACGAAGG
>NC_051407.1:4455351-4455542 GCF_015228065.2 Penaeus monodon
CAGAAGGCTTACGCAACATCTTAAGTCCTGTCTTCTGCCTCCTCTGCCTCTTCTTTGGAATTTAAGTGAAATGTCAATATCTCCTCCCCAGCGAGTGGATGAGAGTAAGAGTGGACTTTCTATTTAAGTGGAATGTCTTCAAAAAACGGAGAAACTCCCAAATGCACACCTGAAGTGGAGGAGGAGGAGGA
>NC_051407.1:4455806-4455892 GCF_015228065.2 Penaeus monodon
ACATGTATTCCGGGTGACAGGAAGCCTTGGTGCTGTTTGAGAGGCTGTTTAGTCCCTTTGCTTTTTGGGAGGTTTGTCATGATCAG
>NC_051407.1:4456105-4456604 GCF_015228065.2 Penaeus monodon
GGATGGGTAGTAGCAGTGCTACTCTCATAATTAGACCATTTATGCAATCTCACATTTCCCGCAACCCTGGCCGGCCGGCCGTGAACACCAGAACTTGCCTAATAGTGAGATTACTTTGTTTGTTCGCGTAAACTTTTATGGCAATGTATATGCAACCCAGAAGAAAATATTCGCGAAGATTAAGAAAAGAAAAAAATATTACCAACAAGATTTTAAAAACTTTTCTTTCTTTCCTTTAAGCTTGAGCAAAGTTTTGTGATGCATTCGCTACACATTTTGCTGGGAATAGGGTTTCGCTTTTAATTCCATTTATTTTCGCTGCCTCTTCTCGTTCTTGCTGATAATTGCACTTGCAAGATTGGATGGATCTTGCAGTAGCTGGGACCTCTCTGCAAGATTTATGAGGGGACGAGAACAATTTGTTTTCTGCGGTTTTGGGATGTAGCGATAAGCTCATGACTTTTGACATGAGCGGGGGAGATGAGAGGAAGAGTGATCA
>NC_051407.1:4456924-4457074 GCF_015228065.2 Penaeus monodon
TACTTAATATATGCAAATTTGTATGTCGCACTAAGCAGCATGTATCGTATCTTCAGTCCGAATTTCACTCCTTCTCTCGAGACTACAGAGTGAGAGAAACCAGTGATTGGAATAGAAAAAAAGTAAATTAAACTGAAAATGGCATTCTGT
>NC_051407.1:4457291-4457369 GCF_015228065.2 Penaeus monodon
GAGTCCGGCGAGGTTGACTAGGGCGGAGTGTCAATGCCAATCTGCTGTCAGTCAGAGGAACCCTTTGCAGTGGCGCAA
>NC_051407.1:4457736-4458058 GCF_015228065.2 Penaeus monodon
TTATTTTTATTTCTCCTCCTCTTCTTATCCTTCTTCTCTTTTGTCACTCCTTTGTTCCGTCCAGGAATCGCCCTCGCCAAACAGCCTCGATCTTGGGTAGCCTTCCTTTAGAAAATTTGGTCACTTGATACCCCGGAGGGACATCAGGGGGAGGGAGATTCGTCATTTTAATTCGTGGTGAGCGCTCTCGGCCCTTTGTGACGTCACGGAAACGGGGGGGTGATAGAGGGGGGGAGAGGGGAACGGAAAAGGTGGGGCTGTGTGTTAGTAAAAGGAGGGATAGGAGGGGAAAGAGGGAGGAAGGGGTAATGGGGTGTTAGCA
>NC_051407.1:4458370-4458732 GCF_015228065.2 Penaeus monodon
AATTGTGGTAGAAGTAGGACGAGGGGAGCCACGAGAGGGAGCAGAGGGGCCACTTCGAAGGACGATATGGCCATCCTGAAAGGCACTCTTCTCCCCCGACCGGTTGTAAGTGTCCGTGTCCGTGAGAGGAGCGCGGGCACGGCGCTGGGGTCGTGCGCGCGGCTCTTTCCTGCGTGCAGCTCTCGGGTCTCTGTTCTTTTCTTTTTTTCTCTGTTTTTTATTCTTTTTTTTTCGTTTTTGTTTTTGTTGTTTCGGTTGAGGAGGGTTCGAGTTCGTTTGGTATTAGGTTTGTTTAAGAAACTTATGTAAGCATATAGATGCACACTCACTCTCGACCTCTTTCTCATTTTCACTCTCCATTT
>NC_051407.1:4458824-4459016 GCF_015228065.2 Penaeus monodon
GTAACCAGAAAACGGTGCAAGTGACCGTGATAAAGTACTTTTTCAACGGCCTCGTCCTGTGTCTTATCCCGAGGTTTTATT
This sequence comes from Penaeus monodon, assembly GCF_015228065.2. NCBI lineage: Eukaryota > Metazoa > Arthropoda > Malacostraca > Decapoda > Penaeidae > Penaeus > Penaeus monodon. The sequence continues at coordinate 4,458,906 of NC_051407.1, forward strand.
GGCTGAATAACGGTGATTGTTTTAATCGCCCGTAAGTGAAATATGAATGGCAGGAAGCTTCACTTTATTTCGCCGGTGGTCGGACCAGTAGTCTCGGCGGTGCGGGTGTGA
>NC_051407.1:4459350-4459821 GCF_015228065.2 Penaeus monodon
GTTTCTGTCTTAATCCGTTGCGACTTAATTTTCATACTTTTGATTTTCGAAAAGCATTTTCCTTTCGCTCCCACTTCTTTCCTTTCTCTCCTACCCGGTATATCTTTTGTTTGTTTGCTTTTGTTTTTCTTTCCATGTTTCCTCTCTATCTGTCCACATTAATTAAACGCCTAATTAGACAAAACCAATAAGATTTTTTTTTCTAATAGAAGAAGCCCCTCTGATCTGAAAATGTTTGCTCGCTGATGCCGAATTTTTCGGGCGTTAAATCAGCGGGGTCCCATGTCGCGGATCACCCAGCCCTGTTTTGCGAGCTACTAAAAGCCGATGTTGATCGCCGCGTACAGTATTTTGGCTTTCTAAACGCTGTAGCGGTGTCAGCTGGGCTTTTGTGATGCTCTCCGCTCCGTCATGTCGTACAGGGCCTTGTTTGATGGCCCATAAAACTTGACTTTGTAGTCGAGTGATAAG
>NC_051407.1:4460308-4460383 GCF_015228065.2 Penaeus monodon
AGAACAAATCTACCCTTTATCCGTTTCTCTTGCCCCCCCTCCCCCGCAGCAGAGGGGAGGGGGCCGGCGCTAACA
>NC_051407.1:4460427-4461046 GCF_015228065.2 Penaeus monodon
GAGTGCCACGGTGTGTTGAGGGTGCCTGCTGGCGGCGGGTGTCAGTGAGGCAGGCGCGGGGGTGCAGCTCGGTCGGACGCCCACACGACCGCTTGACCCAGGGTATGCCAGTCCCCGAGACTTCTCTCGCGCGACGCGGGCGCTTGCACCTGCACCCGCTCGCCACCTGCACGGGTCGTCTTCTGCGCTCTCCGCACGTCGCAGCCGGGCACGTGGACGCGGAACCTGACACCTCGAGCCCTGACCCAGAAAGGCGCTCTAATCCAAGCTCGTTCATCCTATGGTGCGGACGCGCGGCCGTCGTGTGCGGGGATGTGCGGCTCGCGCTCAACGGAGCCTTGTTGTTGGTAAACAGCGGAGGCGCTGGCCTGGTTCACACCGGGACTGGCGATGCGAAGGAGGGCGAGCCGGGGACGCCGAAGGGACGCAGCCTGGACGGACGCAGAGCCACGGCGTCTTGTGTTCGCGGGAGGAGGAAGCCCTCGGTGTCCACAGCCCTCGCGCGCACGGCTTCCTGTAATCACGCCGGGGGTAATCATGACTGGGAAACGACAACCTCGCAGGGGGGAGGGTAAAAAGCGAGCCATTTTCCGCAAGCCTTGAGATGGCGTTGAGCTGT
>NC_051407.1:4461085-4461641 GCF_015228065.2 Penaeus monodon
TTTGTGTTGTGTCCGCGCCGCAGTGTGTGTATGCACGTGGATACACTCGTATCGGTGTTACGGCAAGGTGTGCAGGAGTGGCGGGTGCAGGCGTGGACCGCTGGTGACGCCCTTAGTATACTGGACATGCTCTTAGTATACCCGACATACCCGGCCTTTCTGCACGTGTGTGTAAAATGAGCCCGGATGTAGAAGGCCGTGGAAAAAAAATATGTTCATGTGAACAAGTGATACGTGATTTGTTTAATGAAATTCGGACGCAATTAGTGCAGTGACATGTACACAGTTGAAAATTTGTGGCCCATTGTCCGTGTGCAACGACAGAAACGTGTGTCAGATCCCTGTATTAGCATGATAACTGGAAACAAATTGTATTGTGTTTTTGACGACGTTTATATGTTTTTGTTCGTTTTTTTTTATTATTATTTTCTCGAGTTCCTGGTCGAAAAAAGGAAATGTGTTTAGCCCTGTATCTTGAAACGAAGATGAAAACTGAATGTATATACAGGTCCCGAAAGGAAGGTGAGTGTGGGTGTATTTAGTAGAGGCTTCGTGC
>NC_051407.1:4461731-4462084 GCF_015228065.2 Penaeus monodon
CTATCTATCTATCTGTCTGTGTGTGAGCACGTTACTGGCTGCATACCTCAGTGTATGCGACAGTATTGTCATCAGACGTGTTTGAAAGTGTCGAAGAGCGCCCCTGAAGTGCCCGAGTTGCGTGTGGCCCATGCGAGGCATGGGCGTGATGGGCGTGCGCGCGGGGTATAAAAGATCGGTGCACGTCAGGGAAGACAACGCCCCGCTGTGAGGGACACCCTTGGCCAGGAGCTGCCTTGTGTGTGAGGTGTCCATTTGACGGACACCCCGGCTATTCAGGCTGCCCACGGAAGCCCGAAAATAGCGCTCATATTTGTGTACAATCGGGGCATCTAAGGGACTCCTCTGTCTAA
>NC_051407.1:4462368-4462567 GCF_015228065.2 Penaeus monodon
TATCACCCAAATGCCTTTTACCGTTACGCTCGGAGCTAATATGACATGACACGAATGACCAAAGTGATAGAGAAGTCTGTCGCTTATCGTGCCAGCCCTGCCCGTCGGAGGGGTTGTCATGTCACGCTGGGCACCTTGTTGGGGGGTCGTAATGTCACGGCCCAGGGAGGTGTGGGTGAATGACGACGTAATTTCGTGC
>NC_051407.1:4462641-4463124 GCF_015228065.2 Penaeus monodon
CCTATCAGGGAATTCTCTCTCTATGGTGATGATTCATCATAGGTTTTGCCTATAGCGAATTTGTTTATGGTGAAAAGAGATGTGGGGAGGAAGGTGTATTTTTATTTGTTTTTATTTGTTCAATGATATCTTTACTCTAGTTTCCAGGAGCATCATTATTCGAAGTTTGCAAAATGCTTATCAACGACTGTGGTTCGTTTATGTATGGGATATTGACGTAAAAGAAGTTTTGATCTGTCTTTATTTTCAATCTCTCTCTCTCTCTGTTGATGGCTTTTTTTATTTATTTTTCATTACCGGAGAGCAGGGTGATGGATGAGTCGCTGTTGTTCATTGCAGGTTTTGTTTACTTGTTGCGCATTTGGTGAATCCATTTTATAAACACGGGTTAATCCTGTGTGGGAATTGGGGAGTGAACTAGATCTGTGGCTGGCATTAGTGTGTCGATTTTTAGCTTCTGACTAATATTTATTATTGTGTGTA
>NC_051407.1:4463225-4463317 GCF_015228065.2 Penaeus monodon
AAGGATAATATACTAGAAAACAAAAAAACAAGACATGAGAGAAAATAAATTTTTTCATGTCTTGTTTTTTTGTTTTCTAGTATATTATCCTT
>NC_051407.1:4463525-4463935 GCF_015228065.2 Penaeus monodon
ATATATGCATATACACTTACTGGCCTTTCCTACTCTCTCTCTTCCCTCCATGTGTGCATGCCTGACCCAGTTCTGCGGGCCGCCACACGTGACTTGTGCGCACCCAAGTCGCACTCGGCGGCAGCGGCGGCCCGTGCTCTGTCCTCGGGAAGTGGCCAGTTGTCCGCTAACTGGTCTTTCCGGCTACGGTGATACGTGTTTCCTGCGATTTCCGGACGGCGGCGGCGAAAGGCCATTTCTGTTTGGGATTTCGTGTTTGCGCATGCGTCGTCGCTGAGGGGCGTCGAGGGCGGCAGCTGCCACTTCGTCTGCCCTGTCGTGGGTGGCGGTGGTAGAGGCGCGAATGGCTCGCATGCGGGTGGTGGGTGTGGCGAATGTGGCGCTGCGGTGGCATTGTAATGAACGTCAGT
>NC_051407.1:4464028-4464922 GCF_015228065.2 Penaeus monodon
CACTGCGTCGCCCATCTGCCCTGCAGTATGAGGCGAGTCTGGACGCTATTGTGGTGGATTGATGGTCTTGTTTATCACTCTGTGATTGATCAGGTCGGGTGCAGATGTACTAATATAGTTGTCTTTTCGTACATTGCATGCAGATGGGCAGGATATTACAAGGAATCCGGTGCTTTAGAGGGGGAGGGGGATAGGCAGACAGATATTCTTTCAAAGGGAGAGAGAGTGAAGTAGCGAGGGAGAGAGGGTGACAATCAGGGCGGAGTCACAGAAGGAGACAGCCAGGTAAGGCCAGTCCAAGAGAGAGAGTGACCAGGAGTGAGACAAAGGACCAGAAATTCGCCAGGGTTGAATCGGGGAGCCAGAACAGCACGGCGACGACGCGGACGGACAGGGAACCATCGACAGCGAGACGCAGACGGACAGAGAGCCATCGACAGCGAGACGCAGACGGACAGAGAGCCATCGACAGCGAGGCGCAGACGGACAGAGAGCCATCGACAGCGAGACGCAGACGGGCAGAGAGCCATCGACAGCGAGACCAAGAGACAGAGAGGCGACAAGGGTTGAGTCGCGGATAATCTCGGTCTGTTCGCATAACCAGGAATTGAGACCCGACCGTGCATGTCACCGTCAAGGTTGACATGCCAGAGCAACCACGGCTACTCTCAAGTAAAGTTTATCTTTCATCTTTTTTTTTTTTATCAAGCAAGGAATTAATTTTTTTCAATAAAGACTTCTCGCCCCCGCCCCCCCTTCTTCCCTCCCTCCCCCCTCCTGATATCCTTCGAGAGCTAAGAAGGGAAAAGGAAGTCCTGCCCGAGCGTAATGCGGAGGAGATTTCTGAGGCACGTTATCCATGCTTACTCATGGCTTGGGAAATGCAGGAATCTT
>NC_051407.1:4465277-4465907 GCF_015228065.2 Penaeus monodon
AAAATTGCACCATACGCGCTTTTATGGTTCGCTTGAACAGAGATGCCGAGCTGTCGTGAATGCGAATAGCGTATGCAAATGTTCAATATATCTTATGCAGGTGCGATTTGTTTTTAACTATTTTTTTTTTCTCTTTCTTTTTTTTTCTCTTTCTTTTTCGCGGTGGGAGGAAGGTCGACATTGCGGCAAATCTCCACACAAGTTGAAGTTTTACTTGATCTCTCGCATGTCTTCCGGCGCCCGTGCTGCCTCCTCTCTGCCCGGGAAGTGGAAGGGGCCTTGGGCATCGCCTCCCGGGGGCAACTTCACGCCACGTGCATGACTGTATGGGTCGGTCTGTGTTCCGGGCGAGTCGCGTAGTTTCGGCCGGAGTGAAAGTGGGGGAGAAGCGTGTCTTGAAATGCATAGTTGGTGTCCATATATGTATATCGAGGCACGGCGGCGAGATCGGGTCGGGGAGGAGGGGGAGGGGGTCGCCACTCACCCTCGCGCGGTCTTTGAAGCGGGCGAGGGAGGGCGCCGGGAGAGAGAGAAAGGGGGAGAGGGGAGTTGGTATGGTCAAATGATTTTTATTTTTAGGGAAAAAAAATTGAAATCGACGATAAGCAGTAAGGTTCGTTGATTTGTTGG
>NC_051407.1:4466158-4466245 GCF_015228065.2 Penaeus monodon
ATCGCATGTTCGTACCATGTAAGGTAAACAAGAGGTGAAACCAACCATAGCCAATAAATCAACCGTAAATTGTTGTTGTTGTTTTTC
>NC_051407.1:4466330-4466436 GCF_015228065.2 Penaeus monodon
CCCCGTGAACCGAACTACTTAAGCGTCTCCCGTGCGTATAAAGCAGGCGTAAATCACGGGGATGTGTTGCAGTGGCCGCGAGTGCAAGAAAGAGCTGTGCAGTACT
>NC_051407.1:4466862-4466980 GCF_015228065.2 Penaeus monodon
CTCAACACGCATCCCCGCCCCTTCGTCCCTCCTTATACTGTATATTAACCTCACTTTTATCACCCCGTGCATTTTATTCGTCACTTTTTTCGTTGGCGTCTTCTCCACCCCGTTCCGT
>NC_051407.1:4467367-4468099 GCF_015228065.2 Penaeus monodon
CAGTGATAATGATAAATTAAATCTTAAAAAAAAGTAATTATCTTCCGCCCATTCCACGATCTTAACAGTTACGTTTACTCAGTCGGAACATCTGTGTAAGTGTTAAGGATTCGCGAGCCGTGTTAAAAGCGCTGCCTGCTGGTGCTACGTGGTGACAAGGAGGGGTAATTTGCGTGATGAGTGGTGAGCAGTGAGGGGGGGGGTCTGTCCTGTGATGAGGAGCGTGGTGGTGACGTGAGGATTGTGGATGCTTGTGGTGACTTGGTGAGGAACGTGGTTGTGAGGTTAAAAGGCGATGGAGAAGAAAAGTGGTATCGCGTGGTGACCTTTTGGTGGCGAAGGGTCTTTTCTGAGGCGGGAGGTGGTAGTGATGATAGAGGGATGTACGAGATAGTGGTTGCGGTGTGATGATTCGAGTGGTGAGTGGGCTTGTCCTGTGAGGCTAAGGGGCGTGGCAGTGCGAGGATAGGGATTCCGTGTGGTGACTGTGAGTGACGAGGAGCCTGTCATGGTGATGCGAGGATAGTGAGGATAGTGAAGATAGTGAGGATAGTAGTAGGACTTGTGCGGTGACTCGAGCGGCGCGTGCATGTCTCCACGTTGCATCACCGCTGATTGGTTTAATTGCAGGATTGGCGTATCTTGTGGATTTTTTTTTTTCTCCGAAGTCGACACGAGTTGATTGGGAAATACGCCGTAGATGGATGATGAACGAACGGGGTTGTTTAAATA
>NC_051407.1:4468135-4468254 GCF_015228065.2 Penaeus monodon
CGTGCATTCGTGTGACGGAGGGAAAGGCGGAGAGCGGGGGCGATGAAGGGGCATTGAGAAACGACATGGCGAAGGGCTCGTATCTCCTCCTATCCCCCCCCCAGCTCCTCCGCATTGAC
>NC_051407.1:4468432-4468511 GCF_015228065.2 Penaeus monodon
CCACTTTTCACCATCGCAGGCTGCAAGACGACAGTACTGTGAATGCCCGTCTGTTCTCCTCTCACGATGCAGGAGGAAT
>NC_051407.1:4468811-4468923 GCF_015228065.2 Penaeus monodon
ATAGAATCCAGGAAGGAACTTGAATGAATCCTCGGGAAGTCTAAGGGTAGTATCAATTGCCATTCGAGTCTCGCCGAAATGGGAACGAAATAACAAACGGTTAAAAGCAACG
>NC_051407.1:4468982-4469219 GCF_015228065.2 Penaeus monodon
CGGAAGAGGGCAAAAGGTGCCAAGAAAACCCTCGGGAGACCTGGATGTATCGCTGTGATTCAATTAAGTTTCCAATTTACTTGTGTCACCGTGAAAACAAAGGAACGAACACCTTTTTTCTCTCTCTAAGAATATAGATTTTTTTTGCGTGATAACGGGATTTTTTTATTTAATGAAGAATGTTCGATGATTTCTTGAGGGAACGTTTCATTCTTTGGAATCGGAGGCCCTAAGTCG
>NC_051407.1:4469434-4469659 GCF_015228065.2 Penaeus monodon
GTGGGGAGGGAGGAAGTGAAGGAGGAGATGAGAGAATGAGGGAGATGGGGGAAGGGTGTGAGAGAGGAGGGGGAGCGAAAGAATAAAAAAAAAAAGATGAATGATAGAGATAATGCGTCATAGGGATGCGGACAATAATCATCTGTAGAGGAATGTGCGTCGGAGTGTGGGTGGGGAAAGGGTGGGGAATAATTAGCTGTTGCGGTGCAGGTAATAAGGATGGCC
>NC_051407.1:4469999-4470235 GCF_015228065.2 Penaeus monodon
GAGAGACAGAGACAGAGAGACAGACGGAGTGGATGCAGCAGCAGAACGAAGTCGTTGGCATTTTGGCGTAGTACGGGAGAAATCGCGGTTGAGGACGCCCGTTTGGCCGCGAGAGGGTCGCAGTCGCCCCGAATATGGTGCCATTCTGCCACGTCTCCCCCATGATGATGAGTTGGGTCGGCCAGATGGGGGGGCGGCGATGGGGGTCGTGCCGTCCACGGCGGATGGAATGCGAC
>NC_051407.1:4470344-4471170 GCF_015228065.2 Penaeus monodon
TGCTGTAGGGGAGACGAGCGTGGATAAGTGTCGTAGATGGGCGTGAGTGAATGGTCGTCGGTAGATGGGCGTGAGTGAATGGTCGTCGGTAGATGGGCGTGAGTGAATGGTCGTCGGTAGATGGGCTTGGTTCGTAGGTCGTTGGTGGATGGTCGTGATTGAATGATCGAAGGTGAATGGTCATAAGCAAAAGGTCGTCCTAGAGGAGTGGGAGGGAGTGGGGAGAGTGGTCCCTAGGGAGGGGAGGGGGGAAGAACGAGGTGTCACTCCTAGGAAGGGAGGGACGGAGGGAGGGAGGAAGGGGGGAGGGCAGAGATCGTCCCAGCCGGCTGACCCACAGGAAGGGCGGGTCAGGATTGCGCGCAGGTGGTGTTATAGGAGGGCAGGGTGAGGGTTGGCACAGGGGGAGAAGGGTAGAAAGGGAAGGGGGAGGGAATGAGGTAAGAGGGGGAAGGAGTGAGGGAGGAGGGGGAGGAGTGAGGGAGGAGGGGGAGTGAGTGAGGGAGGAGGGGGAGGGAGTGAAGGAGAATGGGGAAGGAGTGAGGGTGGAGGGGGAGAGAGTGAGGGAAAAGATGAGAGAGTGAGTGAGAAGAGGGAGAGAATGAGGGAAGAGGTGACCGACAGGTAAAAGATGGAAAAGATGAGAGAATGAGTGAGGAGAGGGAGAGAATGAGGGAAGAGGTGACCGACAGGTAACGGCGAGATGGGCGCGAGGGAGGGCGGGAGTGGGAAGCTTGTAAATGGTCGCTGTGACAAAGTAACGATGGGTTCGCATGGGCGGCTGAAGGGAAAGGGTCAGGTAGGTGGCTGTCCTGGCTGGTTATTT
>NC_051407.1:4471231-4471414 GCF_015228065.2 Penaeus monodon
ACTGTGGGAAATAATTATAATTTAGACGTATTAATTAATGACCGTGATGTTAACGATATGAAAGGAATCCAAACAGGACCCAAATAAATCAAAGACATGGAATGAAACTCCCCAGCCTCGCGGCTTCCCTGGCAGATAGCGAAAGAACACCAGAAGACGAAAGCAAATATCGGAAGAAATGCA
>NC_051407.1:4471594-4471716 GCF_015228065.2 Penaeus monodon
CACAAGCGATAAATATTGGCAGAGGCGAGAGAGGAGGAAAATTAGCGGGTGGGAGGTCAAATTCGGGGGCTCCGAGGGTCGAATTATTAATTTAGCGGAGGATGGCGAAGAAAGTTGGGCTG
>NC_051407.1:4471952-4472124 GCF_015228065.2 Penaeus monodon
AATAAGCAAGGGAATGTTATGAACAAATAAATAGTTAACGGCAGAGAGAGAGAAAAAAAAGTATAAACAGATAAAGGCGGAAAATATGAGTAAAGCAAAGATACAGAAGCGAAACAAAAATGAAGAAAAAAAAAAAAGGCACACCTTGCTAAAAAAAAAAAACCTAGAAAGG
>NC_051407.1:4472515-4473138 GCF_015228065.2 Penaeus monodon
CGGTATGTCTGCAGTTTATAAGCTGTTAGAAATACGCTTCATGATTATTACGAATTGTGTGTAATATTGTTTAAAAAAAAAGGGAGCAGAAAGTAAAAGGCTGTTGGAAAATTTATGCGTTTAAGTGCAGGGAATGTCTAGAGGGAAAAGAGAAAGGGAAGCATTGCACCATGATTTTATTTCCCTGTGGGTACCATGATTCTGCACCAAAGGTTTCCCCTCGCTGCGCTATGGTTTTGCACCAGGATTTCCTTCGGTGCATCGTGGCTGTGCACTTGGGGAGTTTTCTTTCAGTGCACCATTATTATTCCATAAGGTGGTACCATGGTTGTTAGCTCATTGCACCATGACCCCCCCCCCCCTCGGTGCACGATTATTTTTCCCCCTCCTGCGCACCATATTTTTTTCCCCTCATGGCTCCATGATTTCAACCTCTTTACGCCATGATTTTCCCCTCACTGTGCCATATTTTGCACCATGACTGTTCCCTCATTACGCCATGATTCTTTCCTCTCTCGGCTAGGAAGGTCGTGCGTCGTACAAGCGAGCTACGACCCTGGGATAAAACAGGGGAAGAAATTCGTGTGATATTTGTGCTGCCGTTGGTCTTTTGCGTTTTTTTT
>NC_051407.1:4473555-4473647 GCF_015228065.2 Penaeus monodon
CCGGCCGTCGTTAGTGAGAGCTCAAAAAAGGGTGAAAAAGACCGCACGGGACCGGAAGTGTGCGAGAAGGTCTTTTCCCTCCTACGCAGCGC
>NC_051407.1:4473998-4474243 GCF_015228065.2 Penaeus monodon
ATAAAGTAGAATAATTGACGTGTTGAAGCGGGGAAACAGCGCGTCGGGGGAAGAAGATGCTCCGCGGGGAAGGGGGGAGGGAGAAGAGGGGGTGGAAGGGAGGGGGGGGGGAGGTAATGCGCCCGGCGATTTGGCTTCCTCCGGGGCGTCCTTTCTTCGTGCGCCGTGCATGGGAGTTCTCCAGACTAGACTGTGCATGACTGACTGCTGACGAACACTGACGTCTTTGTTGGTTTGCATGACGT
>NC_051407.1:4474274-4474654 GCF_015228065.2 Penaeus monodon
TAAGGTCTTATGAATGCGGGAGGGGGGGAGGGGTAGTTAGCGCGTTGAAAGGATTTAGTATGTAAATCGCAAGCTTAGGTTGCTGGCGATACTAAACGGCACTAATGCCAAACATGCAAGCAATATTCGGCGCGTTCCTCCGCCAGCACGCCGATTTCCCGGAGCGTCTCGAATGGCGCGGCCCGCGATTCGCCGCGAGTTCGGATATCACAACCCGCCACCGACCGCGACAGGAGCGAGCATGGAATCCGGTCGTTAGGGCGATTAAGACGACCCTTAATCGGCCCGCGGCGGTCGGCGGAGGCGCAGCGGACGCAGGGATTGCGGTCGGCGACGTTATACTTGGCGACGTAACGCAGCCTCGCTCGGACCGCCTTCAC
>NC_051407.1:4474943-4475155 GCF_015228065.2 Penaeus monodon
GATGTTTATGTGCGTGTGTTTGTTTATACGTTCTGGAGGGAAGGGCGGTGACGTAGCACGTGTGGGCGGTCGATGCAGGACGTGCATATGGGCGAAAAATAGGGGCGTTGGGAGCGGAAGAGGGCGTGAAGATGATGGGTGAAAGGAAGAAAAGAAGGAGTTGATGCCAGTGAGAAAGAGTGTGTGTCTGTCTCTCGTTGTGTCTGCATGTA
>NC_051407.1:4475217-4475533 GCF_015228065.2 Penaeus monodon
TTATCTGAGTGCATATATATATTGTATTCGTCAGTTTGTGCGTCTGTGTGTATGAATAGGTGGTAGGAATTGCGGGAGTGAAAAAACGACTGTAAGTACACTTCCAGCTGTGTTTTACAAATTGTAAGACAATAAGAGCGATTATGAAAAATGCGAAAAAATATGACAACGGTATCAATTTTCTAGACAATAAACCAAGAAAATTGTTCAATTCGGCAATAAACGAGCTTCATTAAGTAATTAAAGACCTTTCTTTGGATGTTTTGGCTCTCTCCTCCTATTCCTTTTCCTTCTCGGCCATTCCTTCGATATCTTG
>NC_051407.1:4475859-4476084 GCF_015228065.2 Penaeus monodon
TTCGCTTTCCTCCGTACAGTGCGCAAGAAATGAGTGTTCCGGTTCTGTACGTTATGGAGCGGCTAACAGTAAGCAACACAGTGTGACGTTGCAAGCAGCTTCCACTCTCACTGCATGGCGTAAGCCCCCCCCCCCTCCCTTCCTTCCATTCACAGGCCCCTATCCCTCCTCCCCTTCTTGGTGTGACGCCTTCACCGAGTGGGAAATTTGAGTTGTCATATCGTT
>NC_051407.1:4476119-4476193 GCF_015228065.2 Penaeus monodon
ATTTGTTTTAATTTTTTTTTCTGTTTTTCGTTGAGCAATGAAGTGACTATGAGGCGCGTTCTTTTTCTTTTGAA
>NC_051407.1:4476621-4476870 GCF_015228065.2 Penaeus monodon
TCCTTTTCATCCCCCCCCCCCGCATGGCTTCACTACCCACAGCGGACGACCATGAGCGATTAGCGATGCCGTCCGCGAAGTCCCCCCGCTGGACGAGTGTGGTTGGTCCTCACGCCCATACACAGGCCTCGCTCGCCCTCGCTTCAGCGGCTCCTCATCCATATACATGATGCCTTTTTTTAAACGTCTTTGTAGGCGACTCTATAGACATACCCTCGGTTGTTGTTTTTTTAGAAGCTTGAGTTTTGT
>NC_051407.1:4476950-4477178 GCF_015228065.2 Penaeus monodon
TGATAAACAGCGCTTCCTGAGTCGTTATGCTCACTTGTTCCCCGATCAACACGTACGACTCTGCCCATAAGCACTGCCGTTAATCCTTATACGTTGGGATAATTCGTCATTTGTATACGGAACGCGCGTGGTATCTTGACGAATCGCTTCCTTAAGTTTTGTGGAGGGATTTCTGATAGGGGGATTAAACAACGCTGTTAGTAACTCTATTTTATTCTGCCCCCCTCC
>NC_051407.1:4477321-4477521 GCF_015228065.2 Penaeus monodon
CCATTCCCCCTCATTCCTTCCCCTCCTCTCTCCCACATGCCTTCCATCCCCCCTCCCCCCCTCATTCCGTGCATTCATGAGGGCTCCCCATCAGCATGCAATTACCTCCTCTCGTCTTACAAGCAGGGCCTTCATGCAAAGCCTGCACAAAGCATGCGTCGCCGTGTTTGGGGAGGCGCTCCTGTATAATGCATGGCGAG
>NC_051407.1:4477543-4477756 GCF_015228065.2 Penaeus monodon
ATCTCGCGCTCGGGAATGGGGCAGCGGCGTCATTGCTACCGAACGCCCACCCAGACGTCCGTAAGGACGTCCGTACGCCCGCCCAAATCCGCTCCGTACGCAAGGTTGGAGGGGCGCTCAGAAGGGGGAGACGTTGTTTTGCAGGTTGAGGGAGGGGGGGAGGGAGGTATAGAAGGGGGAGGTAGATGTTGGTGAGAAGAGGAGGGGTGGATG
>NC_051407.1:4477826-4478266 GCF_015228065.2 Penaeus monodon
AAAAAAGGAGACAGACAGACAGATAGTCAGAGAAGGGGAGGATGGGAGAGGGAGGAAGGAGGACGTAGGATGCAGGAGAGGGGAGGATGAAGAGAGGGAGAAATACATAGAACTCAGAAAAGGAGATTGGGGAGTGGAAATAGGAGAGAGAGATATTAGGAGGATAGAGGAGTGGAGGAGGGAGAGGGAGAGTGGCAGGGGGATGCCAGAGGGAGGGAGAGGGAGAGAGAAGGGGAGGGAGGCCCTGGGGGAGGGGGCCGGGATCTGTGTGACTGTGGAGCGACACGCGGGATCACTCCACGCGGGTCGTCATGTGTTCTGTGGCGGCGATGCCAGGCGCTGGTGTCTCCGCCGTGCGTCGTCTCGCGCTGTACGTCCCGTGCCATCCGTACGTGCACTTCGTTTGGAGTACGTGAGGTGAGGGATGGCCGTGCTTGCGA
>NC_051407.1:4478286-4478803 GCF_015228065.2 Penaeus monodon
GCTGCGTGCGAGGACCGAGTCGTTCCTGTGTTGGTGTTCTGTTGTGCGATTTGTGAGGATCACGTTACGCGCTGTTTATGTTTTGCTCGTTGGAACGGAGCCCTGTTGTGCCGCGTGTCTGGGGTCGAGTGTTTCGTATGAAGGGATAATCAGATCAGTGATACAGTGCTATTGTTCGTGAATGCCATTAAGTTATGCAAAGGAGCATCTGTCGTTCATTATCACAAAAGTTGAAAAAAAGACAGTGAGAATTACAAATTTAACCAACACGCTTCATGAAATTCCCATGCAAATGCAAGCGCGTGCAGTGTTGCATACACAAGAACACCAAAATTGAGACATGTTTGAGCCAGCTGGAGGTAGCTGGCATGATCCTGTTTTGTTGCATCCATTGTGTTGCTAGCAATGGATGGCGTTCGAGCACACTGAATAAAGGAATTCCCGGGAAACCTCTAAAAAGGGAAGGAAAAAAAGGTTCTGTCCTCTATCACTCAATGCTGGAGTCACCTGGTCACGT
>NC_051407.1:4479030-4479273 GCF_015228065.2 Penaeus monodon
AGCGGTACGTGGAAGTGAAGATTGTAGGTGTGATATTCGTAGAACAGGAACAACACATATAACTTGATATTAATTGCAGTATCAGACACCTGGTACCGCAGACGAATGACGCGTTGTCAGTGGCTGTAGCACTTATAACAGACGTGCTACTCGTGACAGTGTGAGTATTATAATTAGCAGAAGTACCTACACTTGTGACTGTAATGAGAGTAGTCAGGATAGCGAGAGTAACATAATGACAAG
>NC_051407.1:4479394-4479593 GCF_015228065.2 Penaeus monodon
TCACGACCATTAGAAGAAAGAGGAAGCAGAAAGAACGGAGAATAAAGTGAAGGAGAGGGAGACACGGGGATAGCGAAGTCGGAAGATTGGCGTGTTATCCGCTTATCTCGCGAGTGTGTGAAATCGCAGGGAAGAGAACATCATAAGCGAGGCAGGTCACGCGTTCGATTCGTTTTCCGGCGCATTTATTAGTGTTTTT
>NC_051407.1:4479735-4479835 GCF_015228065.2 Penaeus monodon
ATTCATTGAAATTGTGGAATTGCATTAATTTTGCTGATTTTAGGTCGTAGTGTTTTTTTTAAGTTTGTGTCGTTTTGGGATATCGTCGACCATGCAGATT
>NC_051407.1:4479877-4480348 GCF_015228065.2 Penaeus monodon
TAAGATTTAGGGTTGGGAAATGTTTCGTAGAATGTATGTTGTATTTTCGTGTATTGCAAGAGGAGAAGGAGGATCATCTTCCGAAAAGTGGATGGAATGTATATTTCTCATTTCTTTCTTGTGTATTGTTTTATTTTATCTTCACATTGTCTTACTTTCGGAATGTCCCTTTCACTTTGTCAAGAGAAATGACGTTTTTTTTTTGGCGACTTTTTCTTAGCATGCATGTAGCGTGGACGCGTGTATGGAAAATGATGCTGTGTCATGCTGTCACGTTACGGTACTGAATTATTTTCACCGAGAGAGAGATAAAAAAAAGGGAAAAGAATAAAATGGAAAATAGTTGTACGGTATTTTTTTTATAATCTGGTCACGTGACCGTATCTCTCTCATCTCAGCATCCAGCGAGAGCTTAGGAGCTTAGCATTATTATTATTTTTTTTAAATCCAGGGTTGTTCTAACCCCTGACC
>NC_051407.1:4480391-4480769 GCF_015228065.2 Penaeus monodon
AATCATTTGCTTGTTTAAATATCTACGTTTAGAAAGTAAAAGATAATCGCTCTCGAAATGTACCAAACTATAGAAAGTCGGGATCGCGTAATGTAATGTAATTGACAGCAACCATTACGCTATAGAAAGCACGAGGCGTTTAATGTAATGTAATCACAGTAGCCATTTTCTCTTCTGTGTCGTGGCGGTGATGCGTTCACGAGTGCCACGGGGTAATTGTCATTTCTAATGAGATATGACAAGTGGAAAGGATTACTTATCATTACCACTTAGCCGCAGATGAGGAGAGGGGAGGGGGTGAGGGGGAAGGGAGGGGGAGAGAGGGACAGGTGGAAGGGAGGGGGAGATGGGGAGTTATGAGAGGGAATCTTGCTGGCG
>NC_051407.1:4480870-4480971 GCF_015228065.2 Penaeus monodon
GTCATGTTTCACTAATGTTTTCTGTATTTATTTTCATTGTTTTATTGTTGTTGTTATTAATGTTAATATAAGCATCATAGTCTTCACTGTTTTGTGTGGCA
>NC_051407.1:4481017-4481164 GCF_015228065.2 Penaeus monodon
CGAGGTAAGGAAAGCTATCGAAAACTTACCGAAGGAGAATTGGACTTTACGCTGTTTGTTTCATTATTTTCGGCTGCCACTAGAGATATAGGAATTCGTTGGCATGGGCGAAACCTGGTATTGAAAAATGGCGCTATTGTGACCAGA
>NC_051407.1:4481390-4481561 GCF_015228065.2 Penaeus monodon
CTCGCAATTGAGTTGCACAACGCACGCAAAAAGCAATAACAACAACATTAAGACATTCTTGTTTATAAATTGGATGAGTTTTCACATAACGACGATTTCCCACTCTGTTTCAGATTGCACTTGTGTTTGTTTTCTGTGTGTGAGGGGGATGGGGAGAGAATGTGTTTGTGT
>NC_051407.1:4481666-4482076 GCF_015228065.2 Penaeus monodon
CACCTCCAAAATTGCGTTTGCCTGCCCGACCGTTTCTCTTTCAATTCCCATCCAATGCACAGAATTGACTCGTCATCTCCCTTCCCTCCCTTGATAATACACAACGAGACTCGCCACAGGATAGACGAAGCGCTGGCACACAACCCTCGCCTTGCAACCATTCCCAGGACGTTTCCTGTTGCATGTTGCAGCCTCGGGGCGTGCAATTACAGCGCTGAATGCGGTTAACTTAGGCCCAACTTTATCATTGTCTTCGACTCCTGGCTCTGAATGGATTAGGATTGGTAGGATTATGTCGAGAGATCCTGGCATTATCCTTCGTCTGGCAGGATGTTTTGGAAGAGAGAAAAAACACTAATTTCAGGGAAAATAGATATTAATGTGTATTGATACTGATTCTACTACAATCA
>NC_051407.1:4482407-4482614 GCF_015228065.2 Penaeus monodon
ACCACTCCGTCGTTATCTCGACTTTGTCCTGCATTTCTCAAGGCCGCCGCTGTTGTCGGGATGGGCGTGGTTACGGTCGCTTGTGAGGAAGAGTTGTGGGACAGGTGGGCGTGGTTTGAGATATCGTGTTAATGGGTGTGGTTGCTTGGAGGGAAGTGGGCGGAGTTAGGCGACCACGTGTGGGCGTGATAGACGGAACAGGCAGTT
>NC_051407.1:4482715-4483012 GCF_015228065.2 Penaeus monodon
TACTATTATTTTCAAATAAACTATATAAGGAAAGATGATAATTTTCGCTATATTCATGCAATGGAATGCATAGTCTTATTTCAACCTTATAAATTATACCTCTTTCATGATCATAGCCCCAATAAAAAGAAATTAATGAATTTACGAAAGAATTAACCGCCCAGACGTGACTCGTGGCTTCCCCCCCCCCTCCTTTTCCTTCAATGAGAAAGAAAGCAAAATTACTTGCGAATTAAACGGAAGCGAATAACGTGAGGATAATTACGATGGCGTTGAGACAGTTTGGTGGCATTTTCC
>NC_051407.1:4483151-4483256 GCF_015228065.2 Penaeus monodon
TTAAAGAGCGGGAAACACTTTCTTGCGACCTGGCGTGTTCCATTTAACACGTCGGGGGTTTAATGTCAAGGCAATTGGGGTTTTAAAAGTGTGATTGGATGGAAA
>NC_051407.1:4483506-4483758 GCF_015228065.2 Penaeus monodon
AAAAAGAAGGCATATAAAAAAAGCCTCTCTCTTTCCTCTTTTTTTCATATCTTTCAAGCGAGTGAAAGGATCTGTCAACACACAGGATGCTGAGGAGGAGGATTTCCCCCCCCCCCTCTCTCTCTCTCCTTGCCGTTGTTACCTTTTCAGACACAGATGTTTGTTTGTCTGAGTAGCTCTGCGTACGCGCGCTTTCCCTTTCTCTTTTCTTGCTTCTTTATTATCTCGGTCTTTCTTGTGCTCGCTCGGGCC
>NC_051407.1:4484023-4484165 GCF_015228065.2 Penaeus monodon
TCATACGTTTGTACGGAGGTATTTGTCTCCGCTGGTATTTGAGCAACTGTATTATTTTTGAAAGGGATGCGGGGCAACAGATGGGATGAAGGAAGGATAGGAAGCTGTTGAGGAGGAGGATAGGAAGTATAGGGTTCGGGGT
>NC_051407.1:4484252-4484338 GCF_015228065.2 Penaeus monodon
ACGCAAAAAGCTCTTCGTTTTGACGAGGGTGTTTCTCCCTCGTCTCTGCCTTTGGGGACTTGAGCGAGGGTCAAGCGTGTGCCGTG
>NC_051407.1:4484367-4485960 GCF_015228065.2 Penaeus monodon
TGTGAGGAAATCTGAAGCGAGGGGTTAAGCGTGTGCCCCCCCCCCCCTTCTTCCATGTGAGGAAATCTGACGGTCTTCAGTCTCCGCTGTGATGGGAGTGACGGGCTGACGGGCGCGGGCCGGGCAGACACACACAAGTACCCTTGATTCGGGGCGTCAGGGCGTACAAAGTAGAAACTGTGCGCGGGGGATCAAGTGGATAATGCAAGGGGAGTGGTCGAGGAGCTTGGACAAGTAGAGGACGGGGAGGGGGTCGTGTCATAGGGGGAGCACGGGGAGGGAGGGAAGGCCAGGGGACGGGGAGGAGGGGAGGTGGGACGTGTCCTAGAGGGAGCGGGAGAGAGAGGGAGGGGAGGAGGGGTAGAGGGTCGTGTCCTAGAGGGTGGGAAGGTGGGGGAGGGAGTTGTCCTGGAGGGAGCGGGGGGGGGGGGAATACGAAGAAGGCACGGGTAGAGGAGGGGTCGCGTCACAGGGTGAGGGAGAAAGGGGTAGGTCAGCATCTCAGGGGGGGGAGGGGTAAGGTTGAGGTCCGAGGATGAGGGAGGGTCCATAAACTTTATTGCAAGGGTGGGACTTGTCATAAACGCCTTCTTTTCCCTTTATGTTAAGTACTTCTGATTATAAGAGATAAGTTCTTTTCTCCTTTATCTCCAGGGAAAGAGGAGCGCCGGTGCCTAATTAGGTAACGAGCCAGTTAAAAGACTTATTTTATATAAGAATTACCGGCAGTAACGGGATGCCAAGAACACTCGTGACCTGGTAAGCGCAGCGCTGGCGAAGGAGCACAGACGGCGACGCATGACACGGTAGCGAGGCCGCGATGCCCCGGGGGAAGGGCCGTCAGGTGCCTCCTCGCAATTACTCACTCAGGTGTCATCCCCGTGACACCACCTGGCCTCAACTCCCGACACGGACGGCATGCCAACTCCAGTCCAGCCGATAGCGGGAATGTAGCTCTTCTCGACGCTGTGTATAAGGACCGGAATTCCATGCCATGTATAGGGAATCAATATCTCCTCGATCATAAGGCCTTTTTATGGAGTCGGGCCCCGTGTCGGAACGCAGCCCGTCG
This sequence comes from Penaeus monodon, assembly GCF_015228065.2. Classification (NCBI taxonomy): domain Eukaryota; kingdom Metazoa; phylum Arthropoda; class Malacostraca; order Decapoda; family Penaeidae; genus Penaeus; species Penaeus monodon. The sequence goes on from NC_051407.1 coordinate 4,485,440, forward strand.
AGCGGATGACACGATGGCCCACGCCCCGTTGTGTTTGCGAAGGGAACTGAGCCGTGCGGAGGGTCGGCCTTGCGGGACGGCGCTCGTAAGTGGCCAATAGTGTCGGTTTTCCCCGTCAGGCGTGATTGAGACGGAGGGGCGTCTTGTCTCGAAGGATCGGGCAGAGAAGGGCGGCAGCAGGAAAGCCGAGACGTTCGTGATGTCTTTAGCCGTCGTGGCGCTACCGCGGGTCTTCTCCCACGGGATTGGAGGGACGGATTTGGTTCATAAGGATATGATTTTTTTTTTAATCATCTCCAGTATCATTATAACGGTTTTATTACTCGATCCGAAAAGACGAATGGCCACAAGAGACGTCCTTTCCGCCCAATTTCGCGATGCATTTTGGTCCCGTCTTAGCGCGCGAGATTATTATTACCGCGGCCGGGGAGGTTTCCCTTCGCCGGCCTCGACGCTATGGCCATTATTATCCGTACTTTCCTCTTCCTCAGGGTCGTTCGTTTGCGGGTCGTTTGGTTTGC
>NC_051407.1:4486537-4486749 GCF_015228065.2 Penaeus monodon
ATTCCTTGAGTGTGATGGATCTCCGTTCCTTGTGGCCGCGGGTCCTTGTCCTGGCGAAATTGCACATTGAAATTTTTCGCGAATGTTTATGCGTGAGCTGGACTGGACGCGGCAGTTCACATGTTCTTATTTTTTCCTCTTTCTCTTTCCTCTTTTTTCTTTCTTTCTATCTTTCTATCTTTTTTTCTGTGCATTTTACTGGAAGAGGTATA
>NC_051407.1:4486917-4487084 GCF_015228065.2 Penaeus monodon
CATCACGTTGGGGGCCGCGTGCCGTGGGAGCCTCTCCAGATTAGCTCTCAGCTGAGGGCGCCTTTGCCGTAAGAGAGTTGATGTTCAGAGTGCCACAGAGTGCCACGCTGAAGGGGATCAAAGACTACACAGGAGCGAGTGTTCTCAGCGTCTGTCACAGCGAGAAG
>NC_051407.1:4487279-4487561 GCF_015228065.2 Penaeus monodon
TTCTTTTTTCTCCTCGGAGTCAGAGTGCCACAACTTCTTAGTGCCAGCTGAGGAGGATCTTGCGAGGTGTTCCCCATGTGGAGCGGTGCTGTGTGCCACATGAGCTCTACTTTGTAGCCCCGGAGTGCCACTTTGGTGCCACCTAGTGCTGCCTTCAAGATGGGTCGGGCAAGTCGCCATTCATGCTGGAGAGTCTTGCATTCTTGCATTGTTTAGAAAATATTGGGTGTATACTTTTATTTCGTTTTACAATATAATATTTTGGTATTTCTTGAGAGATTC
>NC_051407.1:4487858-4488032 GCF_015228065.2 Penaeus monodon
AGCGTGACGTCCTGTGGAGAGAACCGGAAGTCTGACATAATAGCGACGTGATTGAAAGTTGGCCGTCTCGAATCCGCTCCTTGGTCGGCTTAATTGCTTGTTACGGATGACTTTAATTAGCAGCCTCAACATCGCCGCTGTTTCGGCCGTGGCGCGTTTGGCGGCTCGGCAGGG
>NC_051407.1:4488763-4488872 GCF_015228065.2 Penaeus monodon
CACATAATTTCGTTTTTTCGTTTCTCCTTGAGTTAGCGAATTAAAGCGTTTTTGTTTAGTGTTCATTATATTGCTATTCGTCGTGACGAAATGTGCATTTTTTAATATA
>NC_051407.1:4489013-4489283 GCF_015228065.2 Penaeus monodon
GTCACTGTTATAACTGTTCAACGATTTTTTTTTCTGTTTCTCTCCCTCCTTCGCTATCTTTGAAATTATTACGTGGTTCCGGGCTGGCCTTGGCGAGCGGCGAGCGGGAATGATGAAACAAAAGCCAGTGGCGATCGGGCGACGGGGGAATGGGGGGCGGGGGGGGGGATGCAACCTTCGTCCTAAAGAGTGGGGGAAAAAAGGGTTAATTTTTTTTTTCTTTGATCGATTTGTTTTCTTTGTGTGGTTTTAATTGGCTTCATATAGAGA
>NC_051407.1:4489671-4489940 GCF_015228065.2 Penaeus monodon
GCGCGTGCCTCTTCGCCGTAGTGATCGACGACAAATGGCAGCGATCCTAACAGGAGGTCATTATGAGGTCATTATAAATCTCGGTAATTGCTTGTCCTCTTGTCTGCTCTCCGTCTCTCCCTTCCTCTGGTGTTCCGCGCGATTGGCGACGCGTTCGTTGCTTGGTGGCTCCCTCGCTCCCTCGCCCTGTCGTCAGGGTTGGGGAGGGAGGGGAGTGGCGTTGTTTGTTGACGAGTCTGGGGGAGGAGGGGGGGCTGGGGAAGTTAGTT
>NC_051407.1:4490203-4490305 GCF_015228065.2 Penaeus monodon
AGATTCGTGCCATGGACGAAGCTCTCCTCACCTAAACAACAAGAGTCACATTGTTTGGGTTTTCAAGGCGGAATTCGAAACATGTTGGAATAGAATTTGGAC
>NC_051407.1:4490475-4490700 GCF_015228065.2 Penaeus monodon
TATGTATCTTATCAGCATAGTTTATAGTCCCTCAGTACTTACATGTCTTCATTAGTTGTAACTGTTTTGATAGCACCTCCCTTGTCCTTCCGCATATGGAGTTGGGTACAGTACCCTGCCTTGAGTAAACATGTAGGGTGTATCAGCGGTCTCCGTATCTGCAATGCATATGTTTTCGGTGTTCAGATTCAAAGGCGCTGGGTGTTCTCGTATGACCTCTTGGCC
>NC_051407.1:4490796-4490898 GCF_015228065.2 Penaeus monodon
CGCTTTGAGGATTGCGATACGTAGCAGTGCGATGATATGGGGGTTTTACGCTGCGCTTTATGGCACGTTCTTTGTCTTTTTTTTAATATCTTTCTCTCGTTT
>NC_051407.1:4491157-4491355 GCF_015228065.2 Penaeus monodon
TCCTTTCCCCACGAGTGATCGCGGTCAGCGTTCCGGCCTCCCTGACAGTCACCATGAGTCCCCTAAGGTGTCATGCGGCGCCTCATGACCGCATGCACTCACTCACTCGGTCAAGGGCGGGCAGGAAGGCCGCTGGGGGGAGGGGGGTATGACGAGGGAGCCGTCGCCCATAACCGCGGCAGTGACTGCGTGACTGCT
>NC_051407.1:4491703-4492126 GCF_015228065.2 Penaeus monodon
ATATCTTGTCATCATTCATTCCCCACCTTTCCTCAACGTGTATCTGTCCGCACACGCATCCCCGAGCGTGCGTGCGCCCTTTCATAGAGATTAACAATAGTGTTTCGCAACAGGATGGGAGACGGGGAGGGTGTATAGCGGCCAGCCATGCATAACTGCATGACACATCTCTCGAGTGGTGTTGCGTCTGCATGATGTCGCATTCCCTGCTGATGCTGCTGACGGAAGGCTAAAAAAAAAAAAGCTTGCTCTCGTGGATGAAGGAATTGCGTTTTTTTTTCTCTGTTTTTCTAATTAAGGATGGATGATTATCGATGTTTTCGATTCGTCTTTTGAGTGTGTTTTGTTGAGATTAGACATGATATCCCAAAATTTTGAAGATAGAGAAGGAAGAAGAAAAAAAAAAAATGTGGGATTGATATT
>NC_051407.1:4492208-4492330 GCF_015228065.2 Penaeus monodon
AAATATATGCCATGATGCAGTGGCTTTTGGCTTGATGCAGTTACAGGCGGGAATTGGGGAATCGGGGTGGGGGGGGGGTGAGAGTGCCACAAAAACCCTCCTTCCTGGTTTCCTGCCGTAGT
>NC_051407.1:4492625-4492763 GCF_015228065.2 Penaeus monodon
TTCCTTTTTTTTAATAGTGAAGTAGCCATAAGAGGGTGAGTTTACTGCCATAGGATGAAGGAAGGAACACACTCGCCGTGCATATTGTTTGTTTAACCTTGTTACATGCGAGTGAAGCAGCTTGCACGTGCAGGCTAA
>NC_051407.1:4492935-4493173 GCF_015228065.2 Penaeus monodon
ATTCTCCCATTCTCCCATTCTCCCCAAACGCCCATGTTTCGCGAGCAATCAGCCGGAGCGAAAGAGTTAATCCCAAGTTGATATAACTTTTAAATCCCTCGCCATTTTTTCCCGTCTGGTTTTGAAAGCTCACGGAAAAAAACCGTTATTACTCGCTTGGCCTTGGAAGACATTCCTTCACTTTTTCGTAATGTATCTCCCAATACCTTTGTATTTTTTGTTCTTTTTCTTTCAAACG
>NC_051407.1:4493220-4493309 GCF_015228065.2 Penaeus monodon
GGTTTGATCGACGGTTTTAAAAGGACACCACGTGCGCTCTTTCCCAAATCTGGAGTTTCGTTAGGACACTTGACGACCCCGGGAGGCGC
>NC_051407.1:4493445-4493687 GCF_015228065.2 Penaeus monodon
TCTTGCTCTGCATGTGTTTTCTTATTTATGTTTTATTTGATTTTTTTGTTTATTACTTTTATTTTTATTGTTATTTTCTTGAGTACTTTCTTTGGCTCTTCTCTCATAGCATGTCTCAGTATTTCGTATCTCCTTCTATAAAAGTAACTATTTCTATGTTTTTCTTTGTCTGCATTTTTTTTCTCACTTTTCTTTCCTCTTTTTCTTATTCATATTTATCTGTATTTTTGTCTCGACCCTTG
>NC_051407.1:4493731-4494004 GCF_015228065.2 Penaeus monodon
AAATCGCCTTAAGAGATTTATCCATTTATGCCATTTACTCTTTTATTAATCTCCCTTTTGCACACTGTTGTAAAGAAAAATAAATATATATGAAAAAGTAAGCTCATTGTCATTTGTAAACGTTGTGGAAAAGATAAGCTGATTATCAGCTGCAAATTTTATGGAAAAAAATCACTGGGTAAGATGATTATGCTATACATTGTTCTCTCTCTCTGGTTGATATTGTCTTTGCTTCTATTTTTATCTTTTTATCGGTTAATGCCCTCGGATTTT
>NC_051407.1:4494352-4494584 GCF_015228065.2 Penaeus monodon
GTCGTAGTATTTCCCGCCGGCGATTCATCTCTCGCATCGTGATATCAGTCCGTATCATGATTCGTATCAAGCTTCCGTCCCGTCGGGTCTGTGATGGTCCTTGATTCAGTTGTTTGTTTGTCTCATATAATCAGTTTGTCACGTGTGCCTTGCGTGGCATCTTCTCTCTCCCGTTCCGCATGTGCTTGGGGGTTGCAGCGTGAGTCATTCTCCACTTTGTTTTGTGGTTATG
>NC_051407.1:4494751-4495729 GCF_015228065.2 Penaeus monodon
CACAGTATATGTACAGACGCGAGCATATATGTTCATAACTGGAGAAAGGGAGACGGAAAAATAAAGAAGGGAATCAGAGAGGAATAGAAGGAGAGAGAGAAAAATAAACGTCAGCCCGTCCGGCCGCCTCCCACTTCGAACTTCGGCGTGAATGCCCAATGCCCAAATATATATTCATGATTACCTTAGCAGCTAACAAGGTTTCTCACGCGCCACTTCATACACATTGACGTCGACGCTGGGAAATGTGTAAGCAGGATCCAGGATTTTAAATCAATTTTGCTTGTTTTTTGTTAGATGAGGTTCTGAGATATTGAGTATGTGGGCGTGGGCGGCTTTTGGACGGTGGCGGGGAGGACGAAGGCGGCGAGGGCGGTAAAAGAGATAAAATTGAAATGTGTGTTTTGGGTTGGCTATAACTTCTTTTTTTTTTTTACCTTCGAAATCAGGTTTGTCTCGTCGCTTATCTTGTTATGTTGTTATCTCATCCTTATCTCCTTCGTGCCGCCTTTCTCGCCCACCTTTATCTCGTGAGGACCCGCGCTATTGTCTGTCATTTTGCGCCGTTGTTGGTTATCGAAAGTCAGTTTGTGGCTGATACCGATCTCTCTTTTTTTCCCCGCATTGTTTTGTATTTTGAAACGTGATATGTGTTCGGGAAGGTTTCGGAGAATGTGCGAAAACGGATATCACGTGGCAGAAGAAACCTTCTTCCTATACTCATTTTTATCTTCTCCTTCCCCTCTTTCTTGTCTTCTTCCTTCTTCCTCCTCCTCTCTTTCCTTCATCTCTCTTGCCTGTTCCCTCTTTCCCCTTCCCTCTCTCGATTTCCAGCTTCCCCATCCTTTTCCTCGTTTTCCTCACTCTCCTTTCCTCACCCCTCTCCTCTCCTTTGCCCCATCTTTCTTACCCTCTTCTTCCCTTCCTCCTTTCATCTAGCTCCTTTACCCACCCTCCTTTGCCCTTCCCTTCTTTTCC
>NC_051407.1:4495821-4496485 GCF_015228065.2 Penaeus monodon
ATGTAATCTCGTGCGTCAATAGTTTGGTGTTGCAATAAAGTCCAGAGGGAAGTCGTGCTTTTTTGGGACGCCGGCGTGTTTGGGATGCCCTCATAAAATCAGCATTAAGCGGCCATTAAGTGTGCTCGCTCCTCCTCCCCTTACCTCCCCCTTGCCCTCCTCTCAGCCTCCACTTACTTCCTCCCCCTTCCCCTCCTCTCCTCCTCCCCCCTACTTCGCCCTTCCCCTCCTCCCCTCTTCCCCCCTACCTCCCTCTTCCCTTTCTTTCAGCCTCCCCTTACTTCCCCTTCTCCTCCTCTCAACCTCCCCTTACTTCCCCCTTCCCTTTTTCCCCTTATCTCCTTCCCCTCTTCTTCTCCTCCCCTTTCCTCCCCCTTCCGCTCCTGCCTTCTCCTCTTCCTTATCGGTAACCTCTTCTTATCGGTGACTTATTCTTCTCTTCTTTCCTATTTTACGTACGCCTATCCTCTTTCCCCTTTCCAGGTGTCAGCTTCCCATCCTCCCTCTCCTCTTCTCCCCTCTTCCTCTTTTCCAGGTACCCCCTCTACTCTTTCTCCATTTCTCTCTCCCTCCACCCCCTCCCTCCTCCCCTTCTGCGGCGGTTCGAGACACCGATAACCACTTACTGCGATGACACGTGGGGCAAGAGGGGGCGTGGCAAGGT
>NC_051407.1:4496699-4497671 GCF_015228065.2 Penaeus monodon
TTGCTCCCCCTCACGTGAAAATCAGTAAACTCTGAAGGGTGTGGTCCTTGTTGTCTCTCCCCCGCCCCCCTTCCGCGCTCGGTCTGGTCTCTGCCTGTCACAGGTCACCCAGAGTCTAATTGGTCTCCGGACCGAGGCGTGGGGGGAGTGCTTGAAGACCTGTTCCTATCGAGACCTCTTTAAATCGTTATTTCGATTACATTGCGGCTGTGCCTTCGAGCGTGAAGTCGTGTCCCAGGTGGTCCTTACAGGTGGCGCATGAGGTGTTCTTCTGCAGGTGGTGCTTGCGAAGTCCTTCCTCGTCAGGTGGTACAGGCAGCTGGCACGCGAATTCGTACCCCAAATAGTAAACGCAATTGGTGCTTGAAACCCTTCGTACAGATGGTACGTACAGAAAAGACAAAAGAGGCAGATGGTTACAATAGCACAGGTGGTCCTCGACTGACAGGCCGTCTCAACCACCTGGAAAGACGTGAGTGATGGATGTTCGTCTTCAGTCCAACGCACTTAGACCCGTCCGTGTTTGGCAGCCTCGCCGTCAAGCCCGAGAGAGGCTCGAAGCTGTTATTTATCATTCACTTGGTTTAACGAGACGCTTGGCTTGTCAGCTGAAACGGCGCCTCATAAGATGCAGTGTTAGGCAGTCGTGTAATTTCCGTGTGTGTTTCTGTGCTCAATTGATGATAGATGGGTTGAAGGGATGTAGTATTAAGAAGATGGATGGGTGACTTTATAAGGTCGTTGGGTTGACAGATGGCTAAGTGATCGAATAGATTGTGCTTATATAAATACGCTGATGTTTTTGTTTTTGGTTTTCAGTCTAGAGGATCGTGTCAGGATGTTTGTCCGTCTCCAGTGGCTTCTTGCTTCTGCTTTTCTTTAAACTTTCTAGTTATACCTATTAAGGGGAAATTACGCTGCTTATTTCATTAAAATAATGTGTCAGATGAATGCGGAAAAGACGCAATAGAA
>NC_051407.1:4497994-4498144 GCF_015228065.2 Penaeus monodon
GGCGTGTGGGTTTCGTGCCCCGAAGGCTGACACAACTTTCTCGCGCCTAACCCTGAATTCGCAATTGAAAGGTCAAGGTCGCATTACATAAGATAATTTCCAGGTGTTTTTGTTGCTCTCTGGGTATGCGTGTTAGCCTCTTGGTTACGC
>NC_051407.1:4498513-4498666 GCF_015228065.2 Penaeus monodon
AGTTTATTAGCGTTAGACGAGACCTCTGAAAGGCGTCAGTGACTTTTGAGGTTTAAAGGTTATTTGGAAAGAGGTCGTAGTAAACTTCCTTTTCCCCGGAGAGGTTAGGATAGGTGATGACAAGAGAGGTTAGGGTTAGGGGACCGGGCAGCC
>NC_051407.1:4498934-4499249 GCF_015228065.2 Penaeus monodon
GTACGACCTCTCCGGCAGGGTGAGCAAAGGTGGCCGGGTTGGCGGAGACAGAGAGCACCTTGTCCGGGTCTCGGGGAATGTCAAGCGAGGATTGGAAACAGTCCCGCTGGCACTGTTGCTCGCTCCCCTGGCCGTATGGGCGGGTTTCCAGGACGTGGGCGTTGTCCCTCGACCATGTGGGTTTGTCTGGGGGTGAGCGGCGTGCGGAATGGAATTGTAATGAACGACGGGAGTGAGTGGCGTGATGCGTGTCAGCGGGGAAGGAGAAATTATATTAGTAAAATAAGCAAGAGAAGGGGGAATAAATACGTCTAA
>NC_051407.1:4499317-4499551 GCF_015228065.2 Penaeus monodon
CAATGATGATGATGCTAATTATACATGCTGGCTTCCCGCGATTAGAGTAATGACAATCCTCTCGCATTGCTTTTGATCACATAATAGCTGTCCCGACCCAGGCTAGTGTCTTGGTCGCCCGAGTTGGTCGTGTTGGTAGTGTCTTGGTCGCTACCAGGAAGCAGGAGCGACTACCTACCACTACAACCGACCTTCACGTGTGGAGGAGGCGGCTGGGAGGGAGCACGGGGCGTC
>NC_051407.1:4499593-4499792 GCF_015228065.2 Penaeus monodon
CCCCCGCGCCCCGCTGACCTTGGCATCGCACAGGCGGCTTTATCTTAATCGTATCGGCTATATTTCGAATCGCTCGAATCGCTGTTCACGATATCTACAAGGTCGATTGGGTTCGGTTCGTGGGGGGAAGGGGAAAAGGGGGGGGGGCATTTAATGAAATTCGTGTTTTTGAGTCGTGAAGGGATTTAATAGGCTGCCG
>NC_051407.1:4500121-4500679 GCF_015228065.2 Penaeus monodon
ATTTTCCCGTCGCTCACCCAAGGTTTTCAGCGCAGTGTCGTCGCGCCAGCCTCTCGGGACACATTACCAAATATAGGCCTGAGTTTCGAAGCCGCGTTTCAGTCCTGTTAGGAATTTGACGAGTTTCCCAAGCTAATAGATAAACCATCAATAAACATTAATATTCTTCAAGAGATCTGATGCTTGGGAGGGGAGGGAGGAGGGGAGACTTGACTCGTAAGGAAAAGCGGCCTTCTAATAAGTATTTTGGGTTATGTGCGGACACGTCACGATGTATTATGATGTTCTGTTATTTTCATGTGGTCGTGATTTTAAAGTTTTTGATTAATAAAACAACATCAGAGAGATCTCGAGACTAAAAAACCATGCTGTTTATGTACCGTAATTTGTACAATTACCTTGAAGAGTTATTGGTCCTAACTATTCTGTCGAGAATACTATTAAGAGAATTTGGTCGTCGGCCAGTCGTAATTCCGGGTCATGGACCAGTAACCAAGATCTATTGCGTCTCAAATTCCGGGTTGTGCAACTGACACCGGAGTTAGGGGGGGACTGTGG
>NC_051407.1:4500922-4501407 GCF_015228065.2 Penaeus monodon
AGTGGGGGAGAAATATTAAAACCAGCATCAACAGAACAAGAGAGAACAAAAAAATATATGTGAAAAGGAGGAGAAAATGTAGATAGAACGAGGGAAAAGCTCAGAAGAAGTCAAAGTATGAAAGTTAAAATGAAACATGTATCTGCGTCTACCCAAGAAAGACTAAAACGTTCACTTATCTCACTGTCATGATCATTATTCCATTATTCCATTATCATTAGACACAGTGGAAAGGAAAGAAATACAAACACCCCTTAATTTTTTTTTAATGGCAGCGAGAAGGCCGAAATGGATGCGCAATACACTCGTATCTCCTTTTTATAAGACGTTTTGCTCACAGCCAGCGAGTAAGATCCTATTTGCTCTTTTCTTATTTAAATCAGTCTGGAGAAGATTAGGTCAAGAAGAGGTCAAGACGGCATTACGGCGACGCGACACGAGCCTCTTTCACAGCGCTGTTGGTCAAATAGATTATGGAGCCCAAC
>NC_051407.1:4502446-4502990 GCF_015228065.2 Penaeus monodon
TGACTATGGACTACCGGAGTCCCCCCTCGAGTGTGGCACTCGGGTGACAGCGGCGAGGGTAATGTGGCACCGTCTGGCACTGGTGGCTGCCGCACTTGTGGGCGAGAGGGCCACTTCCTGCCATACCGGGGCCACATTAAGGCCTATATAGTGTCTAGGGGTTGGGCGGGGGTGGGCGGGGGGCGGCAGGGTTAATGGGCGTACTTCAGCGGTTGTTTAATTGTTTGCAAGAGGCGAGGCGGCGGCGGCGAGGGAGGTCGATGCGTTCGTTCTGTTCACCGTTCGTGGCTCGTGTTCTCGTGTTATTAGGCAGATAGTGTTCTTAGTGTTATTACGCCGCTCTCGGTGAATACGAATGTTATTAGACCTCTGTGGATGGCGGGTGTTGTTAGGCCTGGTTTCCTTTCTCTGTTGGACACGTCTGGTTGCTGCCTGGCTGAGGGAGGCGTAGGTGGTTGTGTATGGCTAGAATGGCATTTTGGCTGGGATGTATCTTCTTGTTTCCATTAACCATTGGCTTATCTTTATTATCGTCATTGTTATC
>NC_051407.1:4503270-4503726 GCF_015228065.2 Penaeus monodon
ATAATGCCGGCGAAGAACAAACAGAAGTTTCCGCCGTCAGTTCGGACAAACACTGGAACACAGAAGCGAAAAGTTGTCTGCTGTTGGGACGTGACTTTGGGGGAAAAATGTCATTCTCACGAGTTTAGAAATTTGTTTTTCTTACTTTTTTTGTTTTTATTTTTCTGTTCCTTTTTTTTTTTTTTCTTGGTTGATATTTTTCGTCTTTTTTTTTTACGTTTAACGACTTTTTTTTACTTTTTTTTTTTAGGGGGAGAGGATTTGTTTTTATATATATATTTTTTTACAGTCCGAAATTTCTGCATCGTGTTTGACTGGCCGGTGATGAATTTGTTCTTCGACTCGTTTCCCTCCTATTTATCTCTTCTGTTTCTCTTCTTTTCTTTACTCGTAACTTTTCGCTGTGTTTTAATTGGGTTTCTCTTTCTATGTTTGTTTCCACTTTGTTTTCTATTG
>NC_051407.1:4504110-4504235 GCF_015228065.2 Penaeus monodon
GAGCCCATTTTTCAGCTTTATTACACTTCCTTTCATCTCCCTAAGATAAGGCCATGTCAGGGAGCGAGAGATAAGGCGTGGGAGCTCCTGAAAACTTATTGATTGCGTTCTCCTCCCTTATCTTC
>NC_051407.1:4504314-4504399 GCF_015228065.2 Penaeus monodon
TAAGATGAAATGGTGGAGGGAATTGTTAAAATCTATGGTGGTTGGGGAAAGGGTGTGTGTGTATGTCTTTTTTATTGCTGTTGTT
>NC_051407.1:4504720-4505243 GCF_015228065.2 Penaeus monodon
TTTCTTTTTTTTTTCATTTTTAATAGAAAATGGAAGCAGGTGTTTACGCCTGTTTCCCGTGACGTTATGTGGTAGATTTATTAATGTGTGATGTGGTGATTTGTGTTACCTTTTTTGGTTCACGAGGGCCATGATAGTGTGGTAGTGTGGTGAGTTTCAGATTTTTTTTTATGTGGTAGTCTGATTCCCCATTCCGGTGGTGGTGTAGGTGTGTGTGGTGATGTGGTAGCTCCTTCATGATAATAGTGAGGTATGGTGTGTGGCTCAGAGTGTTTCAGATGTAGTGCCTCCTCTGACTCCCTCTACGGTGGTGGTGTAGGGGTGCGGTGATGTGGTGAATCCTGTATGGTGTCAGCGTGGCGGCGCGGCGTGGCGGACGATGTATAGTGGTAGCTGTCAATGAGCGGCGTCCTGGCTCGGTTTATTGGCGGTGTCCGGGAAGGTGTGTGTGTGTGTATGAGTGCAAGGCCATGAGGCTTGGTGCTCGTGGCCCTCGAATGGCCACTGTGCATTTTGTCGAGTG
>NC_051407.1:4505376-4505492 GCF_015228065.2 Penaeus monodon
CTTCATTATCCTCATGTCTGTTTCCTTATTCATGTTCTTTAGGTACACTGTTAACTGCAGCATGAAAAGGCAAAGCTGATTTTAAAACACGGTTTGGTGCTGAGGAACGCCCACCC
>NC_051407.1:4505658-4506115 GCF_015228065.2 Penaeus monodon
TACGAAACGCATAACGAACAAGAAGCGCGAGAAATATTTAGCGGCTGTCCAAACTTGGGCCATTAATCAACGGGATACTGAGCCCTGCTTTAGTGGAGGGGGGGGGGGGCGTGCAGGGTTACAGTAAGTGAAAATTTATTTTCTATTTTTAGCTTCCCATTTCGCCATCGTTTAGTCGGCGATAACAAATCAAAAAAGGGTGATAATGATAACGAGGATAACCGCAAAACCCTTTTTTTCCTGCAATGATAAACATCCACGTCCACGATAAGTGTCATAGACAATATAGAATTCTCTGTCCGTGTATGACGACGAGGGCGGCGAGGGCGCGAGGTTGATGGGCGCTTCCAGAACGGGGCATCGGGTGGGCGTGGCTGCGGTGCACTCGCAGACTAACACCCGTGTGAACGCTGCACCTGGAGGGCGTCAGCAAGGTACGGGCGGCTCCATCTGGGCT
>NC_051407.1:4506225-4506948 GCF_015228065.2 Penaeus monodon
AGCAGCTCCCTGCCATATTGAGCGTCAGCCTCCCTGTTGCCTATCACCTGCTGGAGCTCCGTGATCCCCTGATGCCGAGGCTGATCCGCGCGTTTGGCGATGATAGCGAGGGAAAAAGGGCGAATTTCAAAATACTTTGGAGGACATTTGGACGTGGAAATGCTTCAGGTGCATTGTCAGTGGGTGTGGATGTTTCAGGTATTTTTATCTAGATGATAGTCGGGTTGTTATTATGTGTATGGGTGTATTTTCAAGAATTTTTAGTATTGTTATGCTTGTTATTGTGTAGATATGGTTAACGCATTTTTATGTTTGGTGTTGTAACAGTAGTAGTGTGTCCACTGGTAGTTTTTTTATAATTACTTCCGGCATATGTTCACTTCCTATGATGAACCGAAAACAAAAATCGTAACGTGAATTGAAGGAAAGAAAAAAAATATGTGAAGTCTATCATAGTTCATATAATCTTTGGAATAGTAACAAAAGATATAGAATCACTTATTCCGGATTCCGAATGACGGGATGCATCTCTAATAAATTTCAAAATAGGACTTCTGACGCACACGTTTTCTATTAGGCCCTCAAACATTCTTATAATGATTGGCCGCAACAACAACAGGTCCCGGGCGCCCTCAATTACCCGCCGATGCGGGCGTGGGCGTATACTGGCGCGCATAGGGTACCAACTGCTGGGTTGGAGCGACGTCTATTCCTCGTGTGGGC
>NC_051407.1:4507229-4507448 GCF_015228065.2 Penaeus monodon
CTAACGAGCGAGTTAAGGGTATCTGGGTGTGTGGAATCAGACAAAGCAACTTGAGATTCATTGTCCCCGCGTTGTGATTCATGGTTTAAAAAGCGTAAACCACGTCCAGAATGCAATCTGCAGGGCGGATGGAGACCATTATATCATTCTCTTGCGTCCCGCCGCAAAGTGCGTGCCGTGTTGTGTATGTCTTGGAGAGGGTAAGAGAGGAAGAAGAAG
>NC_051407.1:4507548-4508091 GCF_015228065.2 Penaeus monodon
AGAATATGCATATCATTATTTATCCCTTGCTTTTGAAATAAAAAAGATGTGTCATTCCCTAAAGCGAGCCCAAGGGTCATCCAAGGGACGAACTCGCTTCCTCCGACCGGTTCGAAAATGACCCTTAATGACCCAACTTGACCCCAACTTCACTCCAAGTTGCTCCCCTGAAGCAGGCGACACCAGCATCTTGCCAAGTACACCCGCACCTTGCCAAGTGTCCCTCCAGTCCTTCCTGGGGGTTCCTACGGGTTCCCCTCCCCCACCCCACCCTCTCCCCCGCTCAGCTTCCCCAATCTCCTCTCTCTCCTTAATTAATTACGTCGTCTGGATATCGAAAAAATCCTTAAAGGAAAAAAAGACCAGTCGTAAGAGCGTAATCGTAGGATCGTAAGGCGTCTTGAATCGGCGTCGCAGGATCTTGCGAGGCGAGGGAAGGCGATCCCGTGATTCCCGGCGAGCGAATCGACCGTCTGGGAGATTGTCCGGAGCTCGTAATGACGCTGTTCCGCATTATCTGTATCTGGCGCGTTGACAGTGACA
>NC_051407.1:4508391-4508557 GCF_015228065.2 Penaeus monodon
CCTCTCCCCCTACCCTGAGCTTGCAGTAAGGTCGACCGCCCGTGCTGCCCAGCGTGGGGTCATCGACCATGTGGGTGCAGTTGAGGGGCCAGGGCTCGCTCCCGGACCCGCTGATCAGTTCAAGTTCATGCTCCACCACGCGATGGCTCTCCGGGATAGGGGCAAG
>NC_051407.1:4508939-4509007 GCF_015228065.2 Penaeus monodon
AGGGTGAGGAATGACGTTAGAGAGTAGTTGTACCAAAGGGAAGGGACATGAAAAGGGCTGTGGATATT
>NC_051407.1:4509044-4509244 GCF_015228065.2 Penaeus monodon
TCCATTGTACTTTTCGTCGAAATAACGATTTAATAAAACACTAAAAATGCATTGTCATATTCAAAAAGCATAAGGGGGGGAGTGGGGATAGGGAAAAGCTGCTAGAACAATTATGTTGTTAAAGGAAAAAGTAAAAAAGAGAAAATTATGCCGAAACATTTAGTAGAAAGTCGCAAAACATTTAAAACGACGGACTTTGC
>NC_051407.1:4509547-4509724 GCF_015228065.2 Penaeus monodon
GTCCCTATGAAGGAAAGTAGGAAGGGAAAATGATGGCGGTAATTAACTGTCTCGTTAAGGGGAATTTACCGTGTACATAGTTGTAATTATGGCGGGCGAGTGGTTTACAAGAAAATTAATGTACAGGTAATGTTGATATGTAACGTAAGTATGATTACTTTTTGATTAATGATCTTT
>NC_051407.1:4509784-4511517 GCF_015228065.2 Penaeus monodon
GCTGTCAATCTGTGGCTGTGGCTGTAGGTAATGACCCGTGTACAACGTGTGAATACGATAGTTGCGTACGCGTCCTGCGTGCTGACAAGAGCAAGGGCGAAACCCTATAAAGGAAGAAAGAAGAGTGCCATTTAAGGGTGTATGTGCAGCGTTGCGGAAACCCTAATGATAACTGCAGCACTGATAACAATAAGGATAGGGATAAGGATGGCGAGTTCGGCGTGCATGCATGACTGAGGATGCAGAGTATGCAGAGTGGCGAGGGCATGCTGATGAGCGGCGACTGTAGATGGCTGTGACCTGCTGGCATGAGCACCTGGGCTGGACACGCATGAGGGCCCCGTGCGTGGCGAACATCCGGGGCTGGACCATCTCCAGTATGGTGCGGGCCCGGCTACAGTGCGGGGATGGTGCTGCCCCGCCTCCAGAGTGCTTTCGCGTGCCGTGCTTCCTCAGTATACTTCCTGTGCTTGATCGGAGTGTTATTGCGATGCCGGACACGATGTGATCTGTGATAAGAATTTACGATTATTGTGTTGCTTTGGGTCTGTGTTCGTGTTTCTGGTGGCCCTTCATGTGACACACAAGCATTTATTTTCTCGTTTTTGTGATGGTGGATGTAGTTCTTTCCGTGTGTGAGCGGAGGAGGGCGTGGACGCCCATGGAGTGGTGGGAGGCGGTATTGTTTCCCTTGCAGGATAATGGGCTTCCCGGCCGGGCAGTGGCCGTGTTAAAGGGGGGCAGTAAACACGGGTGTTAACGTACCCGCGGCAGGCGGGAGATAGTGACGTAATCACCGAGGAACGAGCGATGCAAACAGGAACGTGTGACTTACGAGAAAACAAGTTGTGTCTGACCGCGGGGATTTGTTAGCGCGATTATGTGGAAGACCTTGGACCGTCGTTCATAGATTCAGCGCGGGCTTAATGAGTGATGAGGAAGCGGAGGAGGCAGGACGGCGCGGACACACCCACCTGCTCGCTCCTCCGTCAGTGTCGTGGGTGGATCCCCGGGGGGTCCTTGCCTGCACCCCCCGCCCTCCCCGTCCTCCCCCGCCCTCGCGCTTATCTGAGGTTCCGCAGTGGCGACTTGGGAAGCGACTGGTGTTCCTGCAAGCAGTCTTCAAAGCCTCTCTCCTGTTGCCATGCATGCGATCGCCATCGCGTTGGCTGACGAGGTACTAGGACAGCACGCCGCTAATTAGGGAGAGAGTTTGAGGTGGGGCAGGGGAGGCTTAAGGCAGCTTCCTCGCATGCAAATCTAGTTCGCAAGCAGAGGACACTGACATACAGCCTTCGCACTGACCCCGTTCACACTCCGTGGCTTTGTCTCCCTCTTTGCCCCATGCTTGCGTCGGGAGCCTTATAAAGATGCATTGTTCTCAGGATGATTTCAGGGTCTCAGACATCCAGTCAGGAAGTCACAAAAGACGGTTATTTTTATTCAGTTTTCAAAGTGTGTATGTGTATATATAAACAACAATCCGACGACACGAAAGAATAAATAAGAAGAAAAGGAGAGAGAGAAAAACAGGTATGGAGTTGTCTACGTTACATCACGCACTTAAACAACAGGTCGCGTTAATGCATTTGAAACACAGTCCCGAGGCAAAGGCTCTCTTATCGGGTTAGAATTCGGGGAGTGGGACTGGCTGACCCGAAATGCCGACATACGAAGCGAAAGACAAAGCAACAGAGCAAATGCAAGGAGATAACAGAGAAAAATGGTTCCAT
>NC_051407.1:4512157-4512224 GCF_015228065.2 Penaeus monodon
CGCTCCGTCTCTCGGGGAATTTGTTAGTCGCGTCTCTTAGTGTTTACGCGATGTGGCATGAAAGACA
>NC_051407.1:4512342-4512623 GCF_015228065.2 Penaeus monodon
TTCGGCTTGACAAATTCATTGAGACAAATGGTTGCATCTCAAAGGGATGGAAGTAACACAAGATTATCCGGAAGACTCGTACGGGTGTAGGGCGGTATCCGGACTCTCTCCCTTGTTTGTGGATCCGGACAGAAGAAGGTTCTCGAATGAAGGGGGGAGGGGGGTTAGGGGGGCTCTCTTTATTGTTGGTCGTTCGGTTTATTGTCAGAACTCGTCTTGTTTACAGCCCCGAGTCGGTGCGGGGTTTTGCACCCGCGCCTTTGTGATGTCGTGGGGGGTCG
>NC_051407.1:4512756-4512855 GCF_015228065.2 Penaeus monodon
TAGAACGTCTGATGTAAGCCTCTTGTGTCACATTTGTCCGGTTGAAGGAGATTCGGAGGAGGAGAAGCTTACTTTGTGTATAGATAACTCTGATTTTCT
>NC_051407.1:4512894-4513034 GCF_015228065.2 Penaeus monodon
TTCGTTTTGGGTGTGGGAAGGGCAGGGTAGGGTAGGGGGGGAGTTCAGTGAGGTAAAACCGAGAACACGAAGGATGATTACAAATGACATCCGGAGGGCGTGCGAAGAACACTGTTGGTTCAGGTGCGTCGAAGGATCCA
>NC_051407.1:4513209-4513368 GCF_015228065.2 Penaeus monodon
CTCTTGCCCAGGGAGACTTGCCCAGCGGATACAATACAACTCTGTACTCAGTAGGTATGACTAGCATGTTGATGGGACGGAGTGACATTTTTAGAAGGCCGGAGCTTTGCGGAACACGGCTTCTCCCTGGACAAAATAAGGGGTGCAGGGATGGATGTT
>NC_051407.1:4513500-4515110 GCF_015228065.2 Penaeus monodon
TCAAGAAATGTCCTTGTGATGTGGAAAGAAGAACGTAATTTTCGTTATGTGTTTATGTTTGTTCATTTGTTGCTGTAGAATGATCTGGTTCGGTTGACTTTGTCATGTTCTTCTCGGATTTAAAGGTAACCTTCGGCATAAAGTCATTAGCATATGTGAATATATTTGACCAAAATGGATAGTGTTTACTGTTGAGACGAGATTTTAGGCCACAGGCTTTTATCCCGGCTCCTGCCGGACACAGAAACGCATTAGGTCCCGAGGGCGCAGCGAGGAAGGACGCGAGACCCGACGGATTTCTTGCGGCTCGAGTCGCAGCGAATTACCTGAAGATAAAACGAAGACAGGGACACATCCGCATTCTCCGATTTCTTCCTCCGTTCGGCAAATGTTCTTTCTCGCCTTTTCCTCCCTCTCGGGAACTCATCCGCTCGGGCGAGGGAGGACGGGAGAAAAATCGTGTCGTTCCATAAACCGCAGGCGAGTCCAGGCCGCAGCCGGCCGTGCGTCCAGCCAGCCTCGAGCGGGTGACGGCGGCGCTGCTGCCCGGGAAGGCAATGGATCGAGGTTATCCTGCGGCATATGAGACCGCCTTGTTCTCCGTTCTCCTCAACTCCTCCTCTCCTCTCTCCTTCTCTCCCTCTCGCCCCTTCCTCCTCCTTCTCCTGTTGGTGCTGCGACCGAGGTTCTGTCTCGGTAACAGCATGGCCTTCGTCGGCATCCCTTGGTGACGAGGTTACAGGGGTTATTGCTGTTGTGAGCGCTCTATGCTGGGTTGGAGGATTTCTGTTATATAGGGTGCGTCTTGTAGGCCGTAGAGAGCGTGACTGTACTAGGGCGGGCGGCCTTAACTACGCCTATATATAGCAGGATTACCTGTGTGCGCGATTGAGTCTGCCTGGCTTGGCCGAGCTGGCGTCACGGTATTTGTCCTTGCCCACCTGGTGGCTGGTTACTCGACTTGTTTTTGTGGGCGCATGTGCCTGAACGTGGTGCGGGCGTGGGC
The DNA here is from genome assembly GCF_015228065.2 of Penaeus monodon. Lineage (NCBI taxonomy): Eukaryota > Metazoa > Arthropoda > Malacostraca > Decapoda > Penaeidae > Penaeus > Penaeus monodon. The sequence continues at coordinate 4,514,507 of NC_051407.1, forward strand.
GTCGCGCGGGCGGCAGCACGTCGCTTCAGGCAGGAAGAACGTAAATGGTTCGCATGACTGTCAAGGTGAACTGAACCTGGCACATGTCTGACTTTTTCAGCATCTCGGATAGAGCCTCGGATCGGACTGCGCCGAGCGGTGACTGGGGTTCTGTAGCCAGTTGGGGGCTGGGGAGCCGCTCGCTCGTCCATCAGGGAAATTGGTGTTTTTTTTCTTCACTTCTCTGTCGAAAATTCCTGTCAATTTTGATTGTTCTTCTGTCATTTCCCCATTTTTGTGTATCCTTTTTACACAACGTGCTGGCTCGAAAAGATTTGTTAAAATATGGTTTCCTGTGCCCCCCCCCCCCCTCTCCCTTCCCCACTTAGTACCCATTTCCGGTATAGTTCCCAGAGTACGGCTACTATATCACATTTCCGTCGTTGTATGAACCAGAATTGTGGTGTTTTTTCCAGCCTATTAGCACAAACAAAACAAATATGCCACCAGTTATTCCGAAATACATTTTCACTGTAAAATATTCATGGTTTTATTTTCAACGGTCGACCCGATGGATATAGCGCAAAATCGAGCAGAAAAATATAACTCATCAAATGTAGAAAAT
>NC_051407.1:4515523-4515820 GCF_015228065.2 Penaeus monodon
ATCAAATCTCCCGCGCTTTTGTCTTTGTTTACACCCGAATTTTTGGCGGGCTTGGACCCGGCCTGACTGCGCCTCGGCACTCCCTTTGCTATTAAGTTCCTTGATCATTTCGGTCGTATATCATGGGCGTGAGAGGCACGGTCGCGGGGCCTTATATCAGTTCCTGGTGACGCGGGCGGCATCTAACGGGTGCAAGCGACGGCGGGCACCAGTAAATACCCCGGTGAATATAGTGGAGTTGCGCGCGGCGTGATGCATCGCTCAATTGTTTCCTCGTTAGGTTAAGGCGCGATACGC
>NC_051407.1:4515848-4516040 GCF_015228065.2 Penaeus monodon
GTTAAGATGCATCTCTGGAGGATTATGTGCCAGCGCTGGTGAAGGATGGGGGTTCGTGGCGTTTGTCGAAGGATGCTGCTGCTGTTTTATTTATTTGCATAAATTTGGTCATGTTTTAAATCATGGTTGAATTCATTTTTCCTGTTAGTTATGGTCTCTTTGTCTCTGGCTCTTTCACTCGTTCTCAATCCA
>NC_051407.1:4516212-4516413 GCF_015228065.2 Penaeus monodon
ATTCTCCCTTTCCTCTCCCTCCTTTCCCCCCTCTCCTTCTCTCTCCCTTTCCCGCTTTGCCTTCCCCCTCTTTCTCTCTCCCCCAGTCTGGCACCCTTTCTCCTCTTTTTCCTCTCCTTCCCTTCTCTTCTCGCTCGTCATCTTCATCTCCATTTCCCTTCGTCTTCTCCTTAGCTGTCCATCTCACTCGTTAATTTACGA
>NC_051407.1:4516448-4517035 GCF_015228065.2 Penaeus monodon
ACCGCAGCGGCGAGCAGACACGTCCTGATATCGCCAAGAGTTATTCGCAAGTGCCGTGAACGGAGCCTGGCGCGAGGTGCATACTAATTAGCGTTCGAGTCCTCGTGAAGTGTCCCGCGCCCGTTGATGGAGCTTGTAAACGCGTTGCTGACAAATGCTTGAGTTCTTCATAATTAAAGATATGGTGTTTGAATATCTGTATTTTTTTGTTATTATTTTGCTTCGTTGTTTATCTTTTTATTTATTAAAAAATATATATATTCATTTTTGTTTGTAAACACGTTGCTGACACATGTTTGAGTTCTTCATAATTAAGGATATGGTGTTTGAATATCTCTTTTTTGTTGTTGTTTTTATTTATTTTTTTCTTTTGCTTTTTTAAATTCATTTTTGTTTGTAAATACGTCGCTTACAAATGTTTGAGTTCTTCATAATTCAGGATAGGCTGTTTGAATAACTGTATTTTTTAAAATATATATTTTTAAAATTCGTTCTTGTTTGTAAACACGTCTTCATGATCAAAGATAGACTGTTAAGATGTCTGTGCTGTTTTTTAGTTACTATTTCTGTTTTATTCGTTGTGCGTT
>NC_051407.1:4517075-4518000 GCF_015228065.2 Penaeus monodon
TTTTCAAACGCGTCGTTGATAAGCATTTGCGAGTACGTCATAATTAAGTATAGTCCGTTATGTTTTATTTTTATTACGTCATAATTAAGTATAGTCCGTTATGTTTTATTTTTATTACGTCATAATTAAAGATAGTCCGTTATTTTTTCTTCTTTTTCTTTCGTCATAATTAAAGACATGCTGTGGGAAATTCTTTAGTTTTAGAATATTTCGTTTTTTTTTTTATTGGCTTGTGGGCAGAGGGCTGGCTTGTAAACACGTCGTTGACAAAATGTTTAAGTCGGTCTTAATTAGCGATAGTTTGTGATGATTAAGCAATATGTTGTTGAATAGTTCTTTGTTTAATTAATCCGTTTGTTTTTATTTGCTGTTAGTGGATAAAAGGGAAGGAGAAAGTAGGTAGGAGCTAGTAAAGACGTCGCTGGTGAATGTATAAATCCAACGTAATTAACATATACTATTCGATATTGTTTTCATTTTTTTTTTATTCCTTATTTATGGATGGAAGGCTGTGGGGTTATATGGGCGTATGTGGGTATGTGGGGGTGGTAGAAACGGGGTTGGGGTGATATGCGGTATGAGGGTATGTGGGCATGTGATAGAAACGGGGTTGAGGTGATATGAAAGTATGAGGGTATGTGGTTGATGTGGGAGTGATAAAAACGGTGTTGAGGTGACATGGAAGTATGAGTATGATAGAAACGGGGTTGAGGTGATATGGGGTATGTGGTTGATGTGGTTGATGTGGACAAAGTGTGGCTGGGTTTGGGGCGGCGTTAGGGCGCAGGTGGGACTAGGTGCTCGGCGATGTTACTGCCTGTGTGATCGATAAGGACGCCGGTGTTGTGGCATTTAAATATTGTGGAGAGCAAGTATTTGAATATATTATTATCCTGGGAGAGGGAAGGAGCCTTGGCGATTTTTT
>NC_051407.1:4518237-4518512 GCF_015228065.2 Penaeus monodon
ATACGTACCTCCATTTTTTCCCCCACTTTTTTCCCCTTAACTTCCAGAGCCGTATTTCTCGTCAGTTTCCGTCTTTCTGGTTCTTATCGTTATTACTTTTATGGCGGTTTGTGGGAAAACGAAGGTAAACGGATAGTGTTTTGTCAGTGTCTGCGCCGCCGCCTCCGCCTTCGTCTCCCAGGGTTTTTAGGGCTGTCTACTTTCCTCGTGTTTATTGTGCTTTCTCCCTTTCTAATCTCCGCTAGAGAAAGGGTTTCCGTGTTGCGATAAGGCTA
>NC_051407.1:4518740-4519043 GCF_015228065.2 Penaeus monodon
TAAGAAATGGGGGGGCGGAGTTACCCGACGTTGGAGGATTACCATGAGAAATGGACCAGAGTTATCCGCAGTGGGAAGTCAAATTAGCAAGAGGGGGGCGGAGTTTCCAGCCGAGAGGAGGGGGGTATAGGGGGTAAGGGGTAGGGGGGAGAATGCGAAGTTACCATCTGCAAGAGGAGGGAATGGGCGTGGGTTACCAGCTGCGTGAGATAAAGGGGTTGGGGAGATGGGCGGAGTCGCGGGGGTAAAGGAACAGAGGCGCAGATACGCGGCGTTTCGTCGCTGATTGAATGGGCGTGAGAA
>NC_051407.1:4519106-4519208 GCF_015228065.2 Penaeus monodon
TTTATCGTCCAGGGAGGCAAGGACGTGGGTGAGTCCGGTCATGAGTCAGAACATGAGGGCCCGAGGAAGAGGGGTGGACTGGGAGAAGGGGCGTGGGGGTGC
>NC_051407.1:4519485-4520176 GCF_015228065.2 Penaeus monodon
CGTGCATTGCATCTCCATGTCTTTCATCCCACCTGCTTGTCGGTTCGTTTTCTTTCTTATCACCCTTAATTCCAATAAGAATTTCACTGACATAACAAGGAAGTTGCTTTCTCGAACTCTTGCCTTCACCCGAGGCACAGAATTTATCCGAAAGTGGGAAAAAGTTCCTGTTTCATTCGTCTGAACTTGACGTGTCCGGAAATGCTCAAGAGGATATGAGCGAAGGTTGCAGCGGCGGGAGGATGAGACGTCGGGCACGAGACGTCTGTGTTTCTATAATAAGGAGGCATGGGAGTTGCACGTGGAGGCAGGAAGCTCTGGGATGAAGTCTTCGCCGTGTGTTTTTATTTTTTTTATAGGTTTGTTATGGTGTATTTAGATGTATGTATATGTATGATGTGAGTGGTTCATGTGTGTCGTTCTAAATATATATGTTAAATACCTGTTGTGGTGACGATGTTCGTCCCCTTCCCCGTACCCCCTCACCTGCCTCGCCTCCGCCTGCCTGTCGCAGCCCACCGCGAGACAGTTACGTGGCTGAGATCTTGTGGTGCGGAGTGATTTCTTTGTCCCAGGAGGATAAGGCCACAAAAGGCGACATATGAGCGGTGACTGGAACGCTTGCAGTAATCATTGATAATGTGGCTGAAGCGGCGAGGCGATGTGGACAGTGTGGTGGGGAACTCAAGGA
>NC_051407.1:4520296-4520543 GCF_015228065.2 Penaeus monodon
AGACTGCCCAGCCCGCCAGTTGGCCGAGCCTGGCAAGCCTCGAGACGTCCTGGCAGTAATATACCCGGAGTCCTTCCCCGCACGCTCTGTGTGCAGGAAGGGGACTAGGCTGACCTCCTGAAGGGGTTGTTTGCGAGCGCGGTTCCCCGGGAAATGCGGGCAGCGGCGCCCGTGCGAGGGAGAGTGATTGGTCAGCGCTGGCACGTGCGTGGGGCATAGACGAGAGCGGCCTAGCGCGTCGAGGGGT
>NC_051407.1:4520560-4521035 GCF_015228065.2 Penaeus monodon
GCCTCGGTAGGCATGGCGAGGCGATGACGGCGCACAAACGTCGAGAGGCGAGAGGCTGAGACGTGATGGATGTTGATGGGTAATGGGGCGGCGAGGTCTCCCGGCGGAGGAGCGGGAGGGCGTGGGTGTGAACAGGTAACATGCAGTACATCATACTGGTCGACAGCCGCGGTTGTGTTATCGTTGCGTCACACCGAGCTATGACAAGCACGTGGCCCCGCGCTGTGACGGATACGCGGGGAATGCGCCCCGAGTTGACTCAGGCTCGAAGTGAGAGGTGCCACACTGGCGGCTACTCCGGAGGGAATGAAGTGAGTGTGCGGAGAAAAAGGAGTGCGTGTGGACCTCGTGGAGTCGGGTGGAAGTTCGGGGCTGAGAAGGCGTCTTAATTAACGCAAGAAGAGGAGTTGATAAGTTGGCAAGTTTAGTGAGTGGGAAGTTGATTGATGCAACTACGTGGACCAAGATCAGAGAC
>NC_051407.1:4521290-4521522 GCF_015228065.2 Penaeus monodon
TCCCCGGGCCTGGACTCCCCCATGGTGGCCTGGCCCAACCACATGGCGAAAGAGAGGCTGACGGTGGAGAGCTGCAAGAAACCACCACAGTGTAGGACGCGGTCGGGACACCGCCGGGGGATTAGAATGTCATTTACCACCACAGGGGAAAAAGGAAGCATGCCAGTGTTTTCATGTGCTAGTGAAAGTTGACAATCAGCCGTGGTGTGACGTGAACAAGTCAAACTCGCCG
>NC_051407.1:4521560-4522620 GCF_015228065.2 Penaeus monodon
GTGACTTCTGGAGTGCATTAGCCGCCGGGACAAGAGGAACGAGGTGCAGGAGAGGCGAATTAGCATAATCAATGAGATAATGGAGGAATGGGAGGAAGCGACAATCACCGGAGGCGAAGAAGGGCGCCCCGGAGGCTCTAGGCGACGCAGGCACCGCGATTTGGGATGTGGATCGAAGGCAATGCAGTTGTCTGGGAGATGCATTTCCCTTGCTCTGCCGATGGTGCTGTGGTGCTGGCGCTATGGTGTTCTGTGTTATGGTGCTGGTGGCGTTGTGGTGGCCGTGTGGTGCGATTTGGGAGTTATTTTGTGCGGGGATAATCTAATAGAGAAAATGAAACGTTTCTGTGTTGTACCGTTTGGCAACGTTTGTGATATAATTAGTCTGCCGTTTTCGTTGTTGGTGGCGTGTGAAATTGATTTTGGAGTTGCGTAATATTCGATAACGCATTTTTATTAGTGGGCGGATTGATAAAACGAAAGCAGAATGGAAATGATTTTGAATATGCGTTAATCGGTGATGATCTTTGTGTAGTGAATATTGGTTACTGTGTCGTGTTGAAATGACCTTTGGACAGAAATGAACTTTGGACAGTAATGATTACATGACAGGGAAACATTGCAGATAAAATATTGTATTGCTATTTAACGTTATCATTATACTGATAAGAACGACATATACCTATGCATAGTAATGGTTCTACTTCACTGCAATGTGCATATCAGGAATCATTTTTCATTGATGAAATTTTAGCGATTTTACTGCGAGATACGATGATGTGTGCGAATTAAGAACACACAATTTAGAAGATGACTTGATATTCAGAAAATGATGAAGGGAAAACGTGTTAAGTATAGCTGAAAGTGAATGAAACACGCCCCAGTAAGAGTGATAGGAAATGAAGGAGTGAGGGTGGAGCGTAAGGGTGGCAGTAAAGGTGAGAGCGCGAGTGAGGATGAAAATGCGTCGGCTAATGAAAGTGAAAAATAAGAGTTTGATCGGAAATGATGTGGATGATGATAGGACTATGTTTGAATGAGGGTAAGGCGATTTGGTCGC
>NC_051407.1:4523520-4523797 GCF_015228065.2 Penaeus monodon
CGACCCTGGCAGTGTGCAGCGTGTCCGGCCGTGACCAAGAGCACCAGATGACTGACCCAAGTGTAAACAACTGTTTCTCGGAAATGCATGACACACGCTGACGTAATCGGACAGATGCTGTGTCCGAACGTCTTAATTGTCTGCTTGGCTTCTCGAATACGCTGTCAGAGTAAAGTTGTGAAAATAGTGGGCGGAGGTGTTTGTACAGGGAATGATAGAGTATTTCAGAGGTATGATCTAAGCCTTAACTTGTAAAAATGGAAATATGATTATTGAA
>NC_051407.1:4524748-4526616 GCF_015228065.2 Penaeus monodon
GCCTCGAGCGGACGTTGCGACGTGTTCTGTCAAGTAAGTTTTTTCACGAGAACGCGGTGACTTGCTACGCTGCCTTTGTTGTTTTGCAACAAGTGATCCTTGGTGGATTATTCTGCAGTGCAGCATTCGTCTCATTGCCAATTGTTGCTGCAATCGAGCGTGTGGCTTACTAAGATAAGTGTGAAAAACCTGTGATACGCTCGAGTGATGCAAACGGCTGCAGAACAGGATTATGCCACTGATAAGAAAGATAACTGATTGTGCCACTTGATAACGAGCGCTATCACCCCAGGCATGCGACTTACGGCAACAGTGTCATGCCCCGTGTCGTTCCGATAGCACTGCTGGTGGGAGTTACGTCGAGGGCGAGCGGCAGTGTAAACAAGCGCGTCGAAATTGAGGCAGAATCGCGTTGTCTGTGGTCCGGGGATGGGACGGGGATGACCGTGTTATCAGTGAGAGGTTACGCGGCGTTACCCCGTATGAGGAATTTTCACTTTGTGTTGTTCTTAACTCATTATTTTCCTTTACAGCTATTTTAAGTAATAATATTAAGTGCACAAGGACTTTTCAATACGGCGATAAATAGATAAGAGTCCATGATGGAGATACTGGATACCAGTGCGCGTGTGAGAGCCGAACACTAACAGTGAGGAATATTTTTGAGATGAGAAAATGGAGAGTAATTATGACCCTTATGTACGAGTCCTGCGCAGCGAGGGTGACGGAGAGGAAGACCTGGTCCCCTGGTGTACAGACGGCGACCACGGCAGGTGCAAGGCCTACCTGGCGAAGGTGATAAGCGTCGACGAGGATGGCTCTTGCGACGAGTTGGGGGAGGACGACTCCGCGGAGGAGTATCCCCCTCTTGTCATTACAGAAAACGGGATGTACGACGCCGTCCCGGAGCGAGGCCAGACTAATGCATCTTTCACAAGTCTCTCTCGCGGGTTTCGCGGCTGCACCTACGTCGGCGAGGCAAAGGAGGTGATGTATGGGGAGAATCTTGATGTTTCGATGCCGCTAATATACAATGCTAAGGGGGTGCTGAACGAAAGTGAAAATAAAGAGCAGGTTTATGACACAGACGAAGGCGCGGCTGACCCAAGCATAGATGACGTAACCTTCGAAAACAGAGAAGAGGTCAGTCTGGTTGGGGAGGAGTCAGTCGACGACCCTAGCGGAGGTTCCGAGCCAAGGGCACCTTCACGGGAACTCGCCGAGGTTGCTAGCGAACCCAGCGGTGCCGGAGATGACGTCACAGATAACAGAGGGTATATGGGTCGGCCCAGAAATAACCTCGTCACGCGGGAGTACCTCAAGATCAGCGGGATCCTCGGTTTTGCCGCGGAGCTGATCAACACGACGCTGCCCAGTGACGAAGGCCACCCTTCGCGTAAGAGCGGCGATGACTCGGCGGAACCAGGCCTGCTCTCGCCCCCGTGGGAGAAGGCCGCCTCCGGGACGCCTCCCGAGGGTCGAGCGCCGGATGCCCCCGCGCTTGGCCGCGAGACCGAAAACAATAAGAGCAACGCGCGGCGCGATCATCTAGGTCACGTGGTCTCGCAAGGCCCCGACGCGCCTGACCTTTCCAGGACCAAGGCGCTGGCTGGCGGGGATGCCCGTGACGTCATAAAGCCCTTTGTCTTGTCCGACCTGAAGCGTCTTCGGGAGGAGCGGCGCGTCTCAGTGGATGAGGGAGAGATAGCGGAGGAGGATAAAGTCAGCGAAAGCGGAGACGAGGAGAGACATGGTGATAAAACGGAGGAAGGGGAAAAAAGTGCGGGGGAAGAAGAGGACCTCGAAAATGGCATTGGCGTGGAAGAGTACAAAGAAGTAAAGGCCGTTTTTATTAAAGAATGTTTGGT
>NC_051407.1:4526671-4528237 GCF_015228065.2 Penaeus monodon
GTGATAGAGACGGACGGGCCGGAGAATATGACCACCGAAGAGGATAAAAAGGAAATTGGAGAAAGCACGGAAGCAGAAGGAGAGAAAGAGGGAGGAAATGAGATAGAGGCGGAACAGGAAGAACCGCAGGAGGAGTTACAACATTCTCAGGAAGAAAATGTTGCCGAAAACCTCCCCTGCGAAGAACATTCCAGTGTGGAACATCCTCCACAAGAACACGGTGAAGGCGGACTGTCGTCAGAGAACAGTTCTTGTGAAGAACAATCTCCTGTAGAATGTTCCATAGAAGGTTATGTTGACGGTTCATTCCACGAAGAACATGCTTCTTATCACTGTGAAGAACAAGCCTCTGATGAACCTTCCCCTGCAGAACACTGCGAGGAAGACCCTTCCAGTGAGGGACATCACTGTGAAGAACATCCCAGTGGAGAAGAACTTTCTGAAGCTGAAGATTCCTCTGCCAAAGAAGTTGGAGAACGGGCCGCCGGAGAATTTTTGCGAGAAGAACACGGTTGTCCCAGTGATCGTTTTGTTCAGCAAGAACCCTTCCAAGAATTGTTTATTGAAGAAAAATCTGCCAAGGATAATGCGAAAGACGAAGTGCATTCCAGTGCTAATGAGAAATGTTCCTCTGACGATCATCCCGACGAAGAACATTCCTTTGAAGAACACCCTGTGGAAGCACAGTCCCCTCCTGAAGAACGCCTCTGTACAGACAAACCAAGTAAAGAACCGCCTCTGGAAAATTTAATTGATTTGTCAGAGTATCTAATTGAAGAACAGCCTAATCCCTGTGAAGACAGTCCTAACGAAGAACAAGCTGGCGACCTGTCTGAACACGTGTCTCCTGAAGAACAACCTGAATTTTCTGAGCTCCATACTATTGAGGAACAGCCACAAGTCCACTTTGCTGCAGTTTGTTGTACTGATGAACACCCGAGTGAAGAACAGATACTTGAGAGCAATTTCTCTGAATTACAGCCGACAGAAGAACATCTCGATGAACCTGTTATTGGAAACAAGCATGGCAGTGAATCATTTCAAGAACAACAAACAGATGAGGAATATCTGTCTGTAGGCCAGGATGTTAAAAGCCAATTGGACGAAGAACATGACGTTGAGAACAAATCAGAAGAACAAGGCAATGAAGAACAAGTTATTGAAGAACAGGCGGGTGAAGAACAGATTACTGAAAATCACCCAAATGATGAGCAAAGCGACGAGAAGTCAATGTGTGGAGTTCAGCTCGAGAAAGAACAATCTGTGGAGAGTGTGGAAGACCACCTCACCAAAGAACACGGAATGGACGACAGTACAAGCGAAGAACATCCTTGTGAAGGCGAGTCCGGTGAAGAACAAGTGGGTGAGCTAAAAGCGGGTGCCGAGATGGACGTCGCTGACCCCGTAATTGAGATAGATGTGGGTGAGCGAGCAGCCGGCAGTGGTGAGACCGTCTCGGCCGACGTAGACGCTGACAGAATCAGCATCGTCAGCGCTGATGACAAAAGTGGATGCTCTGCCGACGTCGCTGACGCTAGCGGGGATGAGGGTAATTATGTCAACCTG
>NC_051407.1:4528279-4529607 GCF_015228065.2 Penaeus monodon
TTGGCACCCACGGGCCCTGGGCAGGGAGATAGTGACGTCATATCTAACATACCATCCGGTCCAGAGAGCAGCGCTGGCAGTGGTTCTCCCGTGGACGGCGAGGCGGGTGATTCGTCGGCCCTCTGTTGTCTAGAGCAAGATTGTCACGACGAAGAGCGGGTGCCTGAGGAAGTGCGGAGCGGGGAGGAACATCCCTGTCACGAGGGCGGCGAGGGCGGCGTGCTAGGCAAGGAGGCGGAAAGGGCGTGGGCAAGCGCAGAGGTGCAAGGCGTAACCAAAGAAGAACACGACAGCGACCCTCGTACGTACGCAGTAAGCTCGCAGGAACAGGTGGATGACGGCGGTGGGGAGTCCTCGCCCGATGACGAGACTCTGAGAGACGCCCTCAGCGAGCCGCGTGAGCCCGCGAGCCCTTCGGAGACCCACACGTCAGAGGAGGAGAAAGAATCTAGTCCCGACGGCTCCCCTGGGCGGGTCGACCAGGAGGAGGCTCTTGGAGCCGTGACACCAAAGAAGCAACTTAACGAATCGGAAAAAGACAGCGGACCACAGGAGCCCTGTGTTCCCTGTGGGAGCCGGGGCGTGCGAGGGGATTGCTGTTTGTGCGCGTCCGCCGCGAGTGCAGGCGAGAGGCCAGACGGTTATATAGTGGAGTGCCAGGACAGAGGCACTGTGGTGGTTGGCGTTCGAGGCGTGACGTTCGTGGAGGCCTTGCCGTTCCGCGATCGCTATTCTCCCGAAGTGTCGATCATCTGGGAGGAAGACACCGAAGTGGGCGACGGAGAGGCCTGTGACGCCGCCCCTGGTAACAAGCCGGAAATTGCCAAAGACTCGTCGCTAGAGGGGGACTTTGACTCGATTACGCTCGTGGACGTCGCGGCGGATGCTGATCGGGAAAGCGTCGCTGAAGGTCAGCTTTTGATCAGCAGGGATATCATTGATGTTCCAACGGAATTCGCTGACGATCTAGCATTGGTCTGCACAAACGAGGGAGTACCTGGCGTGAGTGCAGGGGAGGAAGGGACGACAGACGAGGTACAGACACCTACCGAAGGAGACGAGGACGTATCATCTTCCTCGTTCGTGGCAACAGTAGAGGTCGAGGACGCGGCAGAGCGGGCGGAGGCTGTCGTGGGGAATCTCCAAGAGGAGGCCACTGTCACCGCCGACGAGTGTTTAACAAGAGTTGCTGTGCAGGACTCGCTAAGCTTCCGCCTGGGTGCGGGTGAAGCTGGGGAAGTGAATGAAGTGAACGGTGGCAGAGCAGAAGCGATCGTTGAAGCTATCGTAAACAAGGCCGAGGAAACTGAGCCGAATATTATTGCGAA
>NC_051407.1:4529643-4530180 GCF_015228065.2 Penaeus monodon
TCACGACGCAGGTGGCGATGATAATGAACTTATCAGGGGAAGTGATAAGTGCGGCGAAGTGAGCGAGCGTGACCGGGATGAGATAGGCCGCGAGGAGTCCCCGGATGAGTGCGCTGACGAAGGCGAAGGCGAAGAAGAGAGGCGAGGGAATAACGATGAGGTCTTGGAAAGTCTTTTGATGTTGAGAAGTGCAAATAGTGTTGAGTGCGATGAGGAGTGGAGTGCTGTTGACTTAGTCGTGAGTGAAGCGAGAGGTGACCAAAGTTCTCAAGAAAAAGCGATTAAAGTCAGTGTTAAAGTGATTGAAGAGAATTCTTCCGAAAGAGAAGCCAGTGCTGATTTGAAAGCTGAAAATCATCCGCGCGCCGACTCGTCCGCTGAAGGCGAGGCCTGCGCGGACACTCACAAGACAGCCATGAGCGACTCGAGTAACCGCGACTCCGGCACGAGTTACTTGAGCGAGGGCGAGGACAGCGACGACGACACCCTGGAGGGGCGGAATAGCGACGGCGACGCCATGATGGTGAGCAGCACAGA
>NC_051407.1:4530242-4530660 GCF_015228065.2 Penaeus monodon
AGGCCTTCAGCAAGTCGCACCGGCGGGAGGACAGCGGTGTGGAGGTGGGCCTCGAGGCCCCCGCGCAGCACTTCTACGGCCTGGCCACCCCGCACCGGCGCCGCCACGCCTCGTGCGACACGCAGCCGGAGGAGGCCGACCCCAACGACACGACGCTGACGGGGCCCGAGGGCGGTAGCGAGGCCTCCGAGGCCGAGGACGGCGGCGAGGGGACCCTGAGGTTCCGCCGCAGCCGCAGCCATCAGTTCCGTATGGGGCGGAGGTTCAGCAGCGGACACAAGATGATGGAGAAGGTGCGGAAGGCCGTGCACTTCGGCCGAAAGACGCTGCTCGACGACTCCGCCATCGACGTCCACAACACCAAGCACGACGCCAACAACGCAGCAAGGTAAAGGCCCCGCGAGGTTTCGTTTGGCAA
>NC_051407.1:4531078-4532169 GCF_015228065.2 Penaeus monodon
AGGTCATGGAAGTGCAGAGGAAGCTCGGACTTCGCAGGTCTCCAGTATTCCGCGAAGTTATGATGAATCGTCACGTCTCTGAAATTCTTTTCTTCCTTGCTTACACTTTTCCCTTGAAACAATGCTTGCATTTGCAAACAAAGGCAAGAATGCCATCTCTCTCTCTCTTCTGGAGCTTTTGTTATTGCTTGTGAAAATGTGTATTTGTTAGGGTGTTTCTGTTGTCTTCAGTACATTCCAAGGATTTGTTTACGGGTTTTAACTGATTTAGAATGTAGGCCTAACTTCTTGTACTGCCTATCTCGATTAGGCCTAAATAGATTATGCAGACCATCTTAATCTTATCTGTTTTCTTTTTTATGATTGTTAATGATACTACTAGGATTTTCTCTTTCTTTTTTTTGCCTCGTCATGAACACTGGGGAAGAAGTTCTGTCATCATATGTCTGGTTTCTATTATAAACTGACCGCAGACTCGAGGCTTACCGTCGTATCGTGTTTCCTTTACGTGTCTTTGCGATGATGTTTTTCCCTCGCTTGGCTCCGTTCTTGTCGTTAAGTACTGCGCGACGGTTCTTGGTGCACGTTTGAATGCGCTGACGTGTTGATTGCACAGGCAAACGTACGCTTGATTGCATTTTCTCTTTGTTCACTGTTTGTCTTTCTTCTCTGTTTCTCCTCTTCCCTTCTCTTCCTCTCCTTTCCCCTTCCCTTTGTTATGCTTTCTACTTTCCTCCCTTATCTATCTAGCTCCTTCTCATACTTCCATACACTACTTTCCCTTTTTCCTCCCTCCCTCCCTCCCTCCCCTTTATCTCGCTCCCTTTCTCTCCTTCCCTCCTTCCTTCCCTCCAGCCTTCCTTCCTTTTATCTGTACCTCCTTCCCTCGTTCGTTTTTTTCCTTTGATCTTTCCTTCCCACTTTGCTTTCTTCATCGTTTCCTTGACCCCTTCCCTTTTTCTCACCTACTTACCTGCCTTCTTTACTTCTCTCCTTCCCTTTCTTCCCTCCTACCTTCCTTCCTTCTCTCCTACCTTCTCTCCTTCCCTCTTTCCCTCCTCCTTCCCTTCCATCCTACCTTCCTACCATCC
>NC_051407.1:4532271-4532454 GCF_015228065.2 Penaeus monodon
GCCACATAAAACCCTCACCCCCGCCCCGGTGCCAATCACTCGATGCCAACACTGAGAGTCCAAGTTACGGGTACCTGAGCCTAGTCTTTACCATCAGTGTTGACAACAGTATTTTCTTTTTTTGCGTTAGTCTCTAAGTCTGTTGTCTTTGTCAAGTGTTGGCAGGGAAGCGGTTGGGTGTTT
>NC_051407.1:4532479-4532617 GCF_015228065.2 Penaeus monodon
TTCTTATAGTCTCTCCTTTTTTTGTTTCTTTTCGTTTTCTGTGGTTATCTCTTGTGTTGTTGTTGTTTTTTTGTTGTTGTTTGCTGGTTTTGTGTGTTTTCTTTCTGATTGTCAATCCCCGTGTTTTATCTAATTATA
>NC_051407.1:4532668-4532833 GCF_015228065.2 Penaeus monodon
ACTTTTGTTGTTATCATCATCACCATCACCATCCCTTATATTTTTTTCTGTTTTCTATCTTTGTTTATTGTGATAATCTCTGATTTAACTGACCCCCCCCCCCCATAAGAAACATTATCACTACGCATTTACACTGCCACATCGACTATATAGTATATTACGAAT
>NC_051407.1:4532946-4533238 GCF_015228065.2 Penaeus monodon
TTCCTAAGTTTTTCGTAAATTTTCACGCGACACCAAACGGAAAGTTTCACTCTACATAGAGACGTTTCTACATAGATCCGTCTCAGCGCCTGGCTCATTTCTTGGATGGGCGGACGTGCTGAGGGAAATAAAAGAGTCTCCCCCAACACTTCTCGGAAAAGTGACTGTTCGCCATTTTCTGTTGTTTCGCACGCCGGGCCTCCGCGGGTCGCTCAGGGCCTGTTCGAAATCCGGACTTTATTCTGTCTCAAGTCGGCATGAAAACATTCTCTTTTATTCTCTTCGCTTTGCG
>NC_051407.1:4533570-4533981 GCF_015228065.2 Penaeus monodon
GCACCGTCTGCCCGATTGCACTCTCTTTGCAAGGATGACATCACTCCAGCCAGCGGTTTCCATCGCTCGTTTTAGTCACCACTGCAGCTTAGCCTGTATCTCCACTTTCATTTATTCGATGTTATTACGTGTTTTATTTCTTGTTTCTTGCATACAAAAGTGGTTCAGTGGTGGACATTTTAGGGGGGGGGGGTCTTTTTGGTTATGTTATGTATAAATACGATTAGGTAGGTGGATTATTGAATAGGTAGATGGAGCGATGGATAGGTGTGTTGCAGTAGGTTGGAAGTCGTGTTGGTTTTGTTTTGTGCTGCGTTATGTTGATGCGTTTAGATGAAGAGATGGATGGATAGTCTTAACATATTTGGAGATTCTGTTTTTGACGTAATCTTATGTATGGTATTTTTGTAG
>NC_051407.1:4534010-4534288 GCF_015228065.2 Penaeus monodon
TACATTGAAAGGCGTAATACTGAGAAAAAAATGACATGATATGAAAAATTCTACCAAAATGTCGACGGCCATCGTACTCCCCCTCCCCCTCCCCCTTACTCACATAGCATGCTATTCGGTAACCCAGTCGTTTCTTAAGTCAATCATCAACGAATCACACGATTTCGTTAATGACGTAATTCGACCTTGCGTAATTGTGTGATTCCTTCCCGTGATTTTAGCTTGGAGACATCGGGTAGATCCGGCACCAAGTTCCCACGGCGAAGTGCCAATTAGGG
>NC_051407.1:4534778-4534976 GCF_015228065.2 Penaeus monodon
GCGTAAATAACTTGTTCATTTGTGCTTTGAGATACGGGAGGGGGTCGTGCGAGGTCGTGCGGGCCTTGGAGAGTCGTGATTGGCTGCGTAGTTAATGGTAGTTCGTGAGTACGTGTTGGCCTTCGTCGGCAGTACAAAACATTACGTTGACTCTGTAGTCTTAAGCGCTTGTGGATTGTGAGTCTTTTATTTATTTAT
>NC_051407.1:4535034-4535161 GCF_015228065.2 Penaeus monodon
ATTTTTTGTCGTTCTACAAAGCTGCCTCTGTAGTCTTAAGTACGTGAGGATGATTAATAATTGTGATACACTTTTTTTTTCTATAAGACTCTATAGTTTTCGCTAAGTACTTGTGGATGATGCTATG
>NC_051407.1:4535287-4535406 GCF_015228065.2 Penaeus monodon
CGTACTAAATTGGCTCTCCGGTGTTTGTGGATGGTATTTTCTTACATTGTTTTATTTATTTGTTAACTATGTACGTGTTCCTACGAAACTGGTTCTGTAGCCTTGCGTACTTGTGAAGG
>NC_051407.1:4535444-4535732 GCF_015228065.2 Penaeus monodon
GTACAAGTCTTCGTAATTAAAGCGGCTCCTTAGTCTTCGTGTTTTTATTTCTTAATTTCTAAGAGGTTTTAAGCAAAATCCGACCGTAAATCGAAAAGGGGAAAAAAATCGAGTCTTTTACATCGACGGAACGAGCTTGCATTGACGTCTTCCTCGCCGGGTCTCGGTTGCCATTCAGATTCCGTAAGAGCGGGGGGGAGGGGGGGGGTTGACGTAACGCGCAAGGGGAAACAATGGAAGAAACCGCGGGTGAGAGTTCTCTGGTCGTTGCGTGTTTCCTGTGGGCAT
>NC_051407.1:4536081-4536369 GCF_015228065.2 Penaeus monodon
GCTGCCACACAGCTATAGAATAGGTGACAAGGTCTATCTTTTTATCTCTCTCTCCTTTTATTCCATTTCTTTCTTTTTCCATTCGAATTGGGATTTTTCGGGGAAATTCGAAGTCGGCGGGTCATGCTTGCGTAGCCGCCCGTGCACCCAAGCACCAAGAAGTCACGATATATCCTCATGTGCGTACTCTAATGCGGATATTTTCCCCCATATTAACAGTAGGGAAACGGTATGTGCGAAGTCTGAATTGGATTTCTTTCCACGCTGAGAATAGTATTAAAAAAAAAA
>NC_051407.1:4536636-4536911 GCF_015228065.2 Penaeus monodon
TTGGAGGGTAACACACGCGGATATGTGGATATATACTAATGTTTTCTTATGAGTTATGTATATGCATAGTTCTTAGTAAACTTTACAGTGATATATCAATTCTTATTATGCTTGGGAAGACAAAGGGCGCGGATGGGAGGGATGAGTCACCTTTTTTATGGCGAATTGAAGAATATTCGCGAGATATATTTAACATTTTTTTAAAGCAAGGCATGTCATCAGTTCCCGAAAAGATCGACTCAACCGTTCCTGGGAATTCGCCGACCGTAGAATTA
>NC_051407.1:4536970-4537256 GCF_015228065.2 Penaeus monodon
TTATCGATAGGGGTGAGTGCGACCGCGCCCTTTCACAAAGCTCCCGGAAGATCGTTTACGCTCCGTATCTGCCGCTCGTTGAAATCTCGGCAGGTGCTACGGGACCTGCGCGGCGGGAACAATGCGGCGGGAGTGCGCTGCGACGGCGAACAGGTGGAGGCGGCTAAGGGAAGAACAATTAACAGGCTGCTGCGGCGAGGCGGGCAGGGATCGAGACGAGGGTAAACAAGACGAGCGTTAGTAGGGGACCGGAACTCTCGAACTCGCGTTCGATTCGGTGGAAGAG
>NC_051407.1:4537286-4537566 GCF_015228065.2 Penaeus monodon
TGCGTTGAGGTGTTGATTGATTGCAATAGATCTTTTCCCTTCCTCGATACCTTGTGGCGGGAAGTAATAACAAAGGCGCATATTGATAAATCGCAGGCTGTACGTAATGGATGGTGTGGTTAACAACTATATTGTGAAATTATTATGATGTACTTCTTTTTTTCCCTTTTTTCAACAAAGCACACCGGGAACAATGTGCCATAAATAAACAGAACAACAATTTGGGTAAACCTCTTTCTCGACTCTCGACAGGGGCTTCCGGCCAAGACGTCGTTTTACA
>NC_051407.1:4538035-4538695 GCF_015228065.2 Penaeus monodon
CGCGCGGAAGCTCGCAGAAAACCTCCCAAGCTTTATAAAGATGGAGTGTCAACCGTTCAATGTTGTGACACTGTCGAACGGCCACCATATGTCGTGCTCACATTTATGGTGTCTTTTTTCTCGGGGTAAATCCGTTGCTTCCCAGGCTCGTTTGTGTGTTTCCTACCTATGACGTCACTTATCTGTTGGTTACGTCATCGGTGTTCCATTTTTTTCCCACTGGCTTCCGAAAGGTTTACTTGTCTGTATTATGTCATCCTGTTGGTTTGTCTTCCAGTGGCGGTACATTTTTTCCTCCCCTTTGTTTTAGCGTAAGGAGATGGGGTTGTTATGCGCATATCGTCTGGAATTTGTTTTACGGACGCGTCAGGGTGATTGCGCAAGTAACTCGATTTTAACTTTCGTCTTTCGCTTTTATGTCATCTGATAAAACGCATTTAGTTTAAGCCGGAAATATAATCCTTGCTGCATTGTGTAATTCTTGAGAATTATTGGAATAGAGTTAAAAAAAACAAGTCTATAAATAGCTGTGTTCGTAAAACTGTCTGACTTTTAATCAAGCGTTGCGTTTTACTCAAACACATTTGGGAACGAGGGTTTATTTGTTTGTTTATAGTTTTGATATAGAGATCGGCAATAGAAATAAATTCAATAATGTGA
>NC_051407.1:4538878-4539040 GCF_015228065.2 Penaeus monodon
GATTGAAAGATTATCGTAAATGATATTGTAATACTTTGTAATTATTTGTTATTATGGCACCAGCAAGTTCATTAAAGTAATCGGTTGAAAAGCTGTCATGAAAGAAATTGCAATTGCATTCCAATAGGTGGTTGAAGCAGTGTGGCAGTTTGTCGCTGTCGG
>NC_051407.1:4539333-4539674 GCF_015228065.2 Penaeus monodon
GAGAAGAGAAGAAAGACAAAGAAAGAAACTAGACGAAGACCATGTAGAATGAACCATTCTTGCATATTTTTATTGCAAATTGCAGGACAACTTACTGGCTAGCACGCAAGGGTCACATTGCGGTAAATTGTCAGTACCAACATTCTGCTTCGTTGACTAGCACTTTATAAATAGGAAACTTATGATAGTCGAAAAATTCTTGTTTCATTTGTTCTTCGCTTTGTTGTTTCGTGTTGTTATTTGTGTTAATATTAAGACGTTATTGTTTTAGATGTTTTACTTTAAGGTTGTTTTGAAGTAACAGTTATAGTTCCCGCTGTGTATTGGCTTATAAGGATAAG
>NC_051407.1:4540153-4540435 GCF_015228065.2 Penaeus monodon
GCGACAGCACGTTTCTTTTTGCGTGTGCTTATGCGTGCGTTTGTATGTGTTTGTGATTAAGTAATCGGGTATGTAATTTGGCCCTATTGTATTCCCGCTATTAAAAGAATTATACAAGCCGGTGCCTGTCGTTAAAGCTATAATTACCCAGTCATTATTATATCGTTCGATACCTACCCAGGGACCCAGAGTTCACAAGCGGTATGGCAAGAGTATTAATACATCATACTTCAAGCAAGCAATCACGGACGTCAGACTGAGTGATTTGACGCAAGCATCTAC
>NC_051407.1:4540491-4541031 GCF_015228065.2 Penaeus monodon
TTGACGTCGACGGAGCTAGGAGTTGGCTAGGAGTCCAAACAGCTGTTTTTCGGGCACGGTAACAAGCCAGCAGAGCCTATACTATACAGAGGAGCTCTTAACACACTCGCCCCGTCTCATTCGTCGCTGGGTTCGCATAAGTGGGGTCTGGACCTCCGTGGGAACGTCTCTGGGTGCTCCTCGCATGTGTGGGGGAGGGGGAAGGGGGCGGGGGGAGATGAAGATGTTGGAGGGGTGTGGTGCTCTCGTGGTGGGATGTTGGGGAGGTAGGGGGAGGTAAGGGAAGGAGAAGGAGGGTTTGGGTAAGGGGAAGGAGAGGGAGGGCTAGGGTAGGAGAAGGAGAGGGAGGACTAGGGTAGAGGAAGGAGTGGGGAGGTTAGGGGAGGGAGGGGGTGGAGGTTGGCACTTTCTCTCTCAGGCTGGGTGGGTACTTCCCCTCCGGCCGCGTCGCTTATGATGACATATCCTCTCTCTGCTGGTTGACTCTCGACCCCCACTTTTTTTTTTCTTTTTATGTGCGTGTGTTTGTCTGTCTGTCAT
>NC_051407.1:4541400-4541542 GCF_015228065.2 Penaeus monodon
CCAGTATCGTGACGCGCGAGATGCCTTGCGAGATTCGGAGAAGACGATCAAAGCGGCGCAACCTCTCGAGGGGGAAACGTTTTCGTTGACTTTAAGTAAGGACGTTTGGGATCACGCGAATTTTTTTCATTTTGTTGTATTA
>NC_051407.1:4541633-4541779 GCF_015228065.2 Penaeus monodon
TTTTTGTTCTATTTCGGTTTACGGGGGGGGGGGATGGTGCAAGAGGCGAGGGGAAGGATTTCCTTTTGTTTCTTTCATTTTGGTATTTATTTTTAGTTCTTTATCTCTCTTTCATCTTTCTTTAATTATGTCTCTTCCTGTCTCTC
>NC_051407.1:4541961-4542346 GCF_015228065.2 Penaeus monodon
TCATCCCTCCCTTCCTCCTTCACTTATTTTCGCCTTCTCTATCTACAAATTTCGTACCACCTCCTGTTCTTTCCCTCCCACACGTCAATATGCATTAGATAGCTTTCCGCCCCCCTCCCCTTCCTCCTCTCTTCTCCCTCCTCTCTCCCTTCCTTCTCCCTCCCCTCATCTCCCTCCCCTCATCTCCCTCCCCCCACCTTCATCGCATGAGGCAGTGTGGTGCCATAGAAGCGGCCAAGCATGCCACTCACCACCGGCTGTTTGCGCTCGGCTGTATGACTTCGAGGGGAATTGGGAGAGTTGGTGTGCGTCTGCGTGCGTGTGTGCAGGCCGGAGTGATATCATCTGTTCGGGAATCAACAGGAAGAGGGGGAGGAAGAGGAGT
>NC_051407.1:4542673-4542917 GCF_015228065.2 Penaeus monodon
CGTCGATCTGATTGACCTATCGACGGCGCTGTCTTCATTGCGCCGCGATCGAAGGCATTAAGCTGTGAATGCTGTTCGAGTGCGAGCGAGGGTGAAGTAGATGCGGGCGGGAGAATACCTATGTTGCTATCCACGCCCCGATGGCGGTTACCGCGCCCATCCTGCCCAGGTGTTGCAAGCGCCGCCCACAGGGTGACGTCACGTCCTCTAATAAAGCCAATAATGATGCAGGTGAGACTGTGGT
>NC_051407.1:4543257-4543472 GCF_015228065.2 Penaeus monodon
CTGTGTCTCAATATTTAAAGTTACTGTTGTTGTTTTTTTCCTTTTTTTAAGGTTACTAATTATTTTATTCTATTTTCAGGTAAGGGAAACAACCAATATGAAGGTCTCGAACTGAAGGTAAAGTGCAAAAACAGTTGAAAATAGCATAGGTAATAGCAAAGATATATGGATAGGAAATCTGTTTAGTCATGCTTCTAGGTGTCATAGATGGAGAG
>NC_051407.1:4543765-4544012 GCF_015228065.2 Penaeus monodon
ATACTCTATCCCGAAGGACACTTTGCATTTCCGTAATTCGAGAAGCTGATGGAACAATCCTTGGCTAATCCCAGTCGCTGAGTAGAATCCGTTATTACCAGTATGTTAGCCCGGCCTTGGATGGGAATTATTTTCCCCTGTTCCCTTATTTTTGCTCTTCTCTCTTACCATTTTTTCTCTCCTAGGCTATCTCTTGTTTTTCTATTATGATTTTTTTTCCTTTTTTTCTCTCTCTCTCTTTTGGCTG
>NC_051407.1:4544175-4544612 GCF_015228065.2 Penaeus monodon
TCTTTTTCCGCGGCAACCTTCCTTCTCTCTCTTTCCTATACCTCTCCCTCCCCCGCTCCCTTGCATTCCCTCCCATCCTTTTCCTCATTTTTCCTCTTCCTTTCTCTATCTCCATTTTCTCCTTGTTCCTCTTTCGTAATACGCTTATTCCCGTATCCTCCTTCGTTCTTTTTCCTCCGTTCTCCCTCGCCCCACCCTCCTCCTTCCTCCTCCTCTTCCCCTTACTCTTATTCTTCCTTTTGCTCTTCCTCTTCCTCTTCCTCTTCGTGACTCTTCCTCTTGCTCTCCCTCTCCCCCCTTCTCCTCTTCTTCGTCTCCGTGTCTCCTTCCTCGCACTTGAACTGCGGAGTCTCTGAGGGATTCAAGTCCTGATCTTAATCCCGAGTCGCGGGGGTTTTGATTCCGGCGCTGTTGAGTAAGTTTGAATCCTTCGGGAG
>NC_051407.1:4545148-4545459 GCF_015228065.2 Penaeus monodon
ACTCAGACTTCCCTTGTCTTGAGAGGAAGAGAGAAAGGACAAAAAGTAGTTAGGAAGCAAACCGTGCGATTCCTCGGCCACCTTGACCCCTCCTGGGAAAGGGTATGACCTCCTCCCCCCCCCCCACTATTACTACAAGGATGACAAATGACACCTCCTATTTCATTGAGGTTCTTCGCGGAGGTATGCCAGTGAGTGTCATGGCTCATCGTAGACGAAATGACTACTAGGAGGTCGACCTTGAGGGGGTGGGGTAATAAAGGGATGCGGGGAAGGGGGGGGGGTGTAATGGGTATCGTACAATGCATCTC
>NC_051407.1:4545589-4545731 GCF_015228065.2 Penaeus monodon
TTGAAAGAGGGGGGAGGGGTTGTTATTTATTAGAGGCGGGTTGTTGTTGTTTTTTAAGGTTTATGGGTTTATAGGGTTATTGAAGTCTGGAGATTACTAGCATGTAAGTGTAATGCTCATATACACACGATGCACATTTATA
>NC_051407.1:4545958-4546577 GCF_015228065.2 Penaeus monodon
CCCTTATCGCACGTCCGCCCGTTGATCGCCGTCCGTCTGTCGGGCGGATGTCGAACGCGAAACAGATACGGCGTTCAGGCGGCGTGGCGGTTTATGATAAAACGGTATCGTGCGCGGGCTTTTGACGAATGGGGGGGGGGGGGTTGAGGGGGAGGGATGTAGGAGGTTGGGTGGGGGGGTGTAAGGGGGGGTGAAATGAGGGTGTATAAGGAAGTTGAGGGTTTATGAGGGATGGGAGGGAGGGAGGGAGTCTGGGTGGGGATGAAAAAATGGCGGGGGAGGGTGTGTGTGCGTGTGTGAATTAGTGGGGTTGCGTGGGGGTTGGGAAAGGTGTGGAAATGTAGGGGGGAGTGTTTTCTCAGTGTGTAAGGTTTATTTTATGCTTTAGGAGGAGTGTTTCTGAGTGGATGCAAGCGATGCAGGTGGGGGAGATGTGATGTATGAATGGGTGGGGGTTGTATTAGGGGGGGGGGTGAGTGAATGGGGTAGGGTGAAGGTAGATCAGTAGATTGTGGGTTATGAGATTGAGAGTGCGAGTATGTGTGTACTAGAAGGTTGGCATGTGCGTATGGGGGATATGCTGGGGGGGGGGGGTAATTGGACGTCGTTAATTGTCATC
>NC_051407.1:4546613-4546737 GCF_015228065.2 Penaeus monodon
TGTTCCCAAAATGATGATGGATTTTGAGCGGTAAGAGACGGCGAGGGGGGGGTGGGAGGGGGGAATGGGATGATGTGCGAATCCCGCTTTACAGAGCATATTAAGGGGGGGTGGAAATAATGCC
>NC_051407.1:4547641-4547790 GCF_015228065.2 Penaeus monodon
ACCTGTATAGATGAATCAAGTTCCTTTACGCAATGAACTCCTTTCTCGGTGCTGGAATTTGAATACGCACCTGAACCCTCTTGTTATGCGACACTCCCTTCCGTAGTGCTTTGGTTTCCCCTTTCCTGGTACGACCGTTCAGTTCATTG
>NC_051407.1:4547873-4548260 GCF_015228065.2 Penaeus monodon
ATCGAGATTTTAGAATATTTGTTTCGTAATTGGACGACCCCTCTTCGTTTTGGCGGTGTGTGACGACTCCGTTGTCTTTCAGGGTAGTGAGTCGTCTTGTCGTACGACTAACGGGACTTTAGACGTTTTGTGTGAATTCATACGATCTCTTTTCTAGCAGTTCTCCATTCATGACATGTAATTAGGTTGTGTTGTGCGAATACTCCCTCTTGGTGCGACTTGTTAGTATGGGAATAAATCTCTGGCTTTTAATGACGGGTGGATAGGACGAATTAAGTTTATTATATAATGGCGTATAGATGGGGTTGCGTTAAACGAGATCATAGTGGATTATACTTTTAACTAATTAAATCGTTTATACTATATGTTAGCTGTGTTACGCGGGTT
>NC_051407.1:4548293-4548542 GCF_015228065.2 Penaeus monodon
ATTTCCTGGGGACGACTAACAAGGTATGGGACGACCTCACGACTTCTGGCGCAAGCCCACGACAGGCGCCTTTGAAGTAAGCAGCCCCGGGATCGAGTCGTCCCCGCGCTGTTCCCGACGGGTGCGTTTTAATGGGAGATTCTGTAAAAGGGCATTAAGAATGGGGTTGTGGAAAAAATGAGGTAGGGGGGGGAGGGGGAGGAATGGGTCCTAAAAATTGTTGATGAAAGTTCTTGCGTTGGTCTACTG
>NC_051407.1:4548686-4548758 GCF_015228065.2 Penaeus monodon
CTGAGTGTGTATGTTTTGCAATGCTTCTCTGACCAGTGATAACAATTGCACTGCGTTTCCTTTGATGTTGTC
>NC_051407.1:4548789-4549109 GCF_015228065.2 Penaeus monodon
TCTCAATCATTTCATTATTTGTATTATTCTAGTTTCTTCCCTTCATCATACTTTTTTATTATTATTGTTATTATACCACGTACCGTATCGTACAACGGTCTGTCCAGTCTGAGCCATAGCGAGACACGTTTTCGTAGATAACTGACTAAGATTTATTTTCTGGTGATTAATTAATAGGATTTGAATTTCCGTTATTACGCAGTACGCCGAGGAAGTCGCTGGGATTGCCATGTGATTGCTTCATTGCAGGTGTGCATGGCAAGCTCATTTGCATGTGGATATAATAGGCTTAGTTGTTATTGCGTGTAATGCAGCCTATC
>NC_051407.1:4549137-4549283 GCF_015228065.2 Penaeus monodon
TTCAATGAGGGAGTTTTTTTTTTAAGACTGGCTGTTTTTGCGTGCGAATCGAGAGAGTTGGTGAGGCCTAGTAATTTTTGCGTGCAGATTGAGGGAGTTTAGTACGCTTTGTTCTCTTTGCGCGCATATCTGGAAGACGGGAAGAT
>NC_051407.1:4549305-4549530 GCF_015228065.2 Penaeus monodon
TATTTTACGTTGCATAATATGTAACTGACCGCGTTTCAGTTTTCCTCATGATTTTACGCCACGCCGACGAAAATTACATGTCGAGACGTATCAATTACCTAGCCTGAATTGTGAAATTATCCATCCTGTTTCATCCTTTTCTTTCATTCGTCACAATGGACAATGAACAGAGGAACGTCTAGTAAATGGAGGGCGGTATAATCAGGTCCTTAGAAGTGCCAGATT
>NC_051407.1:4549614-4549892 GCF_015228065.2 Penaeus monodon
GGGACACAATACTGCATATCAGATTTTTTTTAAGGATACTTGAATATCTATTCATATACTATTTAGTTTGTGATAGAAGTTAATCAGACTTGAAATAACCCACATTACTGATGCGTAGAATATATATATATATTTTTTTTCGGCTTGAGTTTTTATCATGCGGGGCCATTATTTATTTTGTAATCAGTTTGATCAGGGGAGGATCTCAGGTAGTTCTTGTTGAGGAGATCGATCGATTGACTGATATTTCCCGGATATTTCGTCACGCCTCACAAAGG
>NC_051407.1:4549929-4550545 GCF_015228065.2 Penaeus monodon
AAAAAGGAGAGTTCAGTGCGCCTTAGAGTGAATCAGTCATCCTCAGCCCGCTTTAACCCGCCTCATTTCTTTTTGAATCTTACTTATCACAAACCAAATAACCTCAGCCGCTTCAGCACACCAGCCCGCTTCAACTTTCCTCAGAACACCGCAGCCCACTTCATCGCCCCTCACCCCGCCCTCAACCTCAACTCGACCCACCCCGCGCCAGCCCGCTTCATCTCGCCCCAGCCCGCTTCAGCTCGTCCCAGCCCTCTGGAGCCCGCTTCAGCTTGTTTCGCCCCAGCCCCCCTCTGCCCACCCCAGACCGCTTCAACCCACCTCAGCCCGCGTCAGCCTACCTCAGCCCGCGTCAGCCCACCTCAGCCCGCCAGAGTCTGCCCCTGTCCGCTTCAGCCCGCCTCTGCACGCCCCAGCCCGCGACAGCCCGCGCCTGTCCGCCTTTGTCCTCCGAGTCGTGACGGAGTAATGGCCGTCGTCCAGCGCGGAGGAAGAAGTGTTTCACTTCCGACGTCTCGCAACGCCGTTTCCGCTCTGCGCTTTTTTATGTTCTTTTTTAGGGGTGGGGTGGGGGTGGGGGTCGATCAGTGCCGGAGTTTTTTTTTAAGTTTTAAGT
>NC_051407.1:4550748-4550835 GCF_015228065.2 Penaeus monodon
GGATTCTAATTTTCTCGTCGGCCGTCAAAGTAACCGTGCTTGATTTTTATTTTTCTCCCTTTTATTTAGAGGGAGAGAACGGACGGG
>NC_051407.1:4550958-4551177 GCF_015228065.2 Penaeus monodon
AATGCTTTAGTCACGAAACGAAACAAATCGGGAATAGGTGGGGGGGGGACTAACTTTGCACCGGAAGTGCGCGTGTGGCTTCGGTGGCGATCGGCGCGATGCTAATCACCGGCGATTGTTCCGAGAAGGGGGGGGGGGAGGTCGTCTCGCCGCGGAGGTCGTACGCGCGACCCCGCCCCGAAGGTCGTCTTTTTGAGAGCTGCGGCGACCGATGGGGAA
>NC_051407.1:4551456-4551537 GCF_015228065.2 Penaeus monodon
TCCAATACGTTGTGTTTGCGATCAGGCATGTTTACAGCGAACTCGCGTGACTCCTTCCCCAGAGGCGATTACTCAGCGTAT
>NC_051407.1:4551568-4551743 GCF_015228065.2 Penaeus monodon
AGACGATAACAGAAGAAGAAAAGGAAAAAAAATATGTAAGGCTGGAAGTATTATGAAAAACAGGTGAAGGAGGTGAAAGAGAAAAGAGTCAAGAATATGAAGGAAGGAATGTAGGCATAACGATGAATAAGGAAAGAAAAATGGAAAAAGGGGTAATGAATGAAAGGAATCATAT
>NC_051407.1:4551792-4551984 GCF_015228065.2 Penaeus monodon
TACATAATGAATAGCGAAGAAAGATAGGAGAGATAAGGGTGAAACTAATACTATGAATAACGTCAATAGAACATGATAGGATGTGGTGTGATTTTATCATGATGGTAAGGTAAGTGGCGAGGAAAAAGAGAGAAAAAAGTATTAGGTATAAGGGTGGGCTTAACTTGTGGTGGCCAGTCGGGAAACCTTCGA
>NC_051407.1:4552048-4552168 GCF_015228065.2 Penaeus monodon
AGGAAAGGGGAGTAGATTTATATATATACTTTTTTATAAGAGCGAAAGAGAAAGGGATTCACGGGCGAGTGAGCACGGTAGAGGTAGTAGGGGCGAGGAAGAGTGTGTGCGCGTAGTGGA
>NC_051407.1:4552520-4553020 GCF_015228065.2 Penaeus monodon
TCATGTGTCTCTTCGAAAACACAATATATAAACATCAACACCCAACAAAGATACGGCAGAGATTGATCGGTCACGTGCAAGATGTGCAACATTTGCAACGGGGATGATGGATGTGAAGGCCGAGATCATTATGATTTAATGTGCAACTGGCGATGCTAAACGACAGTCATTAATCAAGCTAATAAGTGGATGACACCTGCTAGCATTTTAGTTGTGCATGTGCGAGTTGCATGAGAGTTAGTTGAATTAGTTAAATGTAGCGAAGAGGATTTCTGTGTTGGAGAATGTCTTAGGAGGAGGGTGTGAGTTGCATGAGTATTCGTTTTAAATGCTATGAGGAGGATTCCTGTGTTGGAGAAAGTGCTGTGAGGACGATGTGAGTTGCATGAGTTAAATTAGTCGAATGTGACGAGGTGGATTTCTGTGTTGGAGAAAGTGTTGTGAGGAGGATTTGTGGCATTCTCTTGGTGGCTCTGACGTTCTTTCTGTTATTAATTGCG
>NC_051407.1:4553046-4553161 GCF_015228065.2 Penaeus monodon
CAGTTATCGTTTTTTTTCAAGTTTTGATTTTCCTTAGTATTTTGTCTTGTATGGATATGAGTGATCGCCTTTTCACGAGTAAAGGAAGGAAAGTATTCGCAGCAGACTTTCTCTC
>NC_051407.1:4553241-4553323 GCF_015228065.2 Penaeus monodon
TAGTAACCAAAACTTCTCCGATTATTTCCAAGTGTTAATATATTTTTTTATGACTACTCTTTTTTTATCGTTAACAGTTTCC
>NC_051407.1:4553436-4553780 GCF_015228065.2 Penaeus monodon
GGCTTGTTAATTGTCATCAAAGACGAGATTGTTGCGTTAATGATGCCATTGGTATTCGTGGTGCATTTATAGTTCCATCCGCACAGTGGTCGATACCGGTATGCAGCTTTAAATGTGCTCTTTAGACGTGGTATTATAATCACGGTGATAACCTTGCGCAGATTTTTTCCTTTTGTGTAATATCATTAAATATTCCAATGGCTGTTATTGGTTTCCGTTTCTAGGTAGAGGGTTTAATTGGACCTTGAGATGGAATGGGAATCTCTCTTTCTTTCTCTTTCTCTCTCTGTTTCTCATTCTCTATATCTGTCTATATCACTTTCTTTATCTTTCTCTCTTTATTT
>NC_051407.1:4554275-4554704 GCF_015228065.2 Penaeus monodon
ACAGGAATGTAAGTAGGTGAAAGCACAGGTATACTTGTTGACCATACAGGTGCGCCAGATTACGTACCATATCAGGTGGTACGTCCACATCCTCTGAAGAAGGATGCTGCGTGACCCTTAAGAAGGATGGAAGGAGCCGCTTTCTACGGGATCCTGTAGGACTCCGGACGAGGATGAAGGGAGAAGGGGAGGGGTGTTTGGAAGTGTTTTGATGGTGAATGAGTGAGGTGAAGGAGGAGGTGATTCTTAATTGATTATTCGTTCAGGTTGTGAGGATGATAAAAATGATTTTGGTAATGCATTTTGGTATTGCGAAGAGTAATGTGAGGATGGGAGGGAGAGAGGGGGTGAATGTACTACAAGCGATGTTTCTATTTATGTTTATATGTGTGTTTCTATGCGTACGCCTGAATAAGTGTGCGCAAGTTG
>NC_051407.1:4554868-4554937 GCF_015228065.2 Penaeus monodon
GTAAGCATTTCAGTGTTGTTGATTTCGCCATGCAAACAAAAACAGTACTTTCGCATCATCAACATCATC
>NC_051407.1:4554980-4555044 GCF_015228065.2 Penaeus monodon
TCCTGTGTTCCAAGTTCGTATATTAGAATATACGAACTTGACATCGGTTGATGTAAATAGGAAC
>NC_051407.1:4555523-4555739 GCF_015228065.2 Penaeus monodon
GGCGTGGTTAGTGGTCGTTTGCCGCCGGCGTCCACCCCGTTCCGTGGCCGTGACTGTGACCGCTGTGACGCCCCTGTTACGTGTCACCTCAGCGCCCTGCTTGCTTTGCTCACGTCGCTGGGTAGAGACATGTCTAGTCCACGATCTGTGTGTGTGTGTGTCTTGAGGCGTGCTTGTGGGACGCTTGGCTTGGCTTGCGTGTCGGGTCCTGAAGGG
>NC_051407.1:4555822-4556022 GCF_015228065.2 Penaeus monodon
CGTCTAAACTGTAGTAGCTGTAGTTGGAGGAAGAGTAGCAGAAGCAGTATCTATAACAACAGCAGTAATAACTGTAAAGTTTATAGTATTTTACTACTTGTGTATACAACACTACTATTATTAATTAGTAAAACGAGAGGTATTGTGGATAGTGTCCATGTATTTTGGAATAATATTGCTGGACAGAGGCACTGGGAGTG
>NC_051407.1:4556131-4557171 GCF_015228065.2 Penaeus monodon
CAGTGTCTTTTGCACTACAGGCTGTTCCCCAGAGTTCGCAGACCGATGGAATGTGCGAAGGAAGTAAGCGATAGATTGTTCTCAAGTCGCTCTGTAGTCGTGGGGTGAATGGAGGCTTTCATCCTTGACGATAAACAGACTAAATTCTACTGGTAGGCGTTCCAACAATGGGGTAGATTATGCAGGCAAATGGAAGTCTGTTTGTATCATATTAGATGGCAGAATAATGTTTTCCTGTTCATTTGTGTTGTCTTTATTCGTTTGCCGATATGAGGTAGAAAGTTTTGCCCGACAAAGCAAGAACAGAAATTTAAAATCTTTGCTATAACCAATCATAGAAAACGGAAGGTGGGAGGGAGAGTTGGGTGACGCGAGCAGGCAACCCTCGCCCTTATAGCACTGCTGCCGGCGCTGTCACTCACCCGTTGCCAGCCGTACAAAGTGTGTTATTTGTTTTCTGCTTTACTTCTTTTTATTTATTTTATATTGTAAGAACAATGACCTGAGAACACAAGGCGGTCGTTTCTTAGCGGAATGGCCAGTCTAATGTCCTGCGAGAGTGGAATTGTCAGTAATGTTTGTTGATTGAATACTTGCGTACGATGACTTCTAAGGTACGGGAAACAGGTTTGGAGTTTCACGGACAAATGGGGTTTAGTTGGGAATGGACGGTGCGAGTGGAACCATTACGCCTTCGCAAACCACAATATGTACCTAAATATTGCGTGTTTTGTGGGTGTATAGACGGATTACATTGCGTGCTAGCAACTGTAGTGCAAGTGCTCGTCGGCAAACTTACAAACGAGTGTGTCGGTGCGAAGTCGAAGGAAATACAAGGATAAATATTTGGTCAGAGTTCAAATCTCTCGTTGGAAGTGCCTGGTGGAAATCGTGGCTGCTTTGAGAGTCTTCCTTCCTTCGAACCACAGAGCGAAGGAGAGGGAGATCGAGAGGCTGTGGAAGGCGCGGTGAGGCCTCACCCCCCATCGCGAAGATGTGACGCAAAGTGGAGTGACCATGTGTAGCAGCAGACCAGCTCG
>NC_051407.1:4557195-4557845 GCF_015228065.2 Penaeus monodon
GTGATGCAAGTGTGTAGTGGACACATGTAGTGTGACGTCAGAATGTGGAGAAGCAGTAGCCACGACGATGTTTTGGATTCCAAACCTCGATACAAACGGTAAGGATATCGATGTTTACGGGGGCACGTGGTAGGGAGGGAGTGAGGGGCCGAGGTGCAGGAAATATAGGCCTATGCAGGAGCCTCCATTACAAAAAGCTTGATTTTTGGGTTTCTTATTCGCAGTTTCAGTAAAAGCCTTAGCTTATTCGCGATAGATAATTTATAAATCAATTTCTGGAATATATGTAATAATTGACAGACGAGCATGTTACAAATTTCGAATTAACGTTAAGCATTATTTTGTCAGGTATTTTAAAAACTCCGAGAAAGTGTATGGATTCCGAATTCGGCAGTTTGTTTACTTTTTTAATGGCGCTAGTTGTCTGGTAATTAAACTCGACGATCGTGTACATCAGTCGTTGGAGGCATTCCACTGGGTCATCCATATGCAAAGAACAACACCGGACTGGAATATGTTGATGAAGCTGCTCCCAGACACCGGGTTTTATATTTATTATTCCCTTTTAGAATCGCCCGCCGCGGGGGGAGAGAGCTTGGCAGGGAGGCCCCTCGAACAGTTACCAAGTATTTTTTTCCTACTCGCGCAAC
>NC_051407.1:4558235-4558842 GCF_015228065.2 Penaeus monodon
ACAGGTTTGGTTTGTAAAGGGTTGTAGCGCATGTGGTTTGCCAGGGATCATATCTATGGGCTGGGGTGCCTCGGAGGAGTCGCCTTACGAAGCCATAAAGCCGACCCAAGTTTCGGCAGATAATGTAAGACAGATGTAAGACCGAGCTGCCAGCTGCCCTAACCTTGGCCTACGTTTCCTGCCGAGTTGCGTTTCCAGGTCTGTAACTAGACCGCCCCAGACCCGTGGTAATGTAGCCGGGAGGTCTCGCCCTGTTGAATTCTCGTTATTTATCGTCTGTCGGAGGATTGTAGTTTTTTTTAAGTTGTAGGCCTATGCGCTGCGACTTTTGAGATTGTCTCGGGTCTTTTAGTGTGTCCATTGGTTTTACGGATTTTTTTTTTTGGATGCTCATTAGGGGAAAGGTTGAGAGCAGATGGCAAGTGGCTCTCGTGGAGGGAAGCTTGGCATTCCTGATGGCGAGAGGTTGGCGTGACAGAAGTTCCTGGGACGAAAGATGGACTGGTTTTGTTTGTGCTTGGACCGTTTTTTTGTTGAGGCTTGTGAGCCTTTTTTTTTCTCTTTTTTGAGAGTCGTCTGCTGGGAGAGAAGATAGCACCTTACCCGC
>NC_051407.1:4559277-4559496 GCF_015228065.2 Penaeus monodon
ATGGTTGCGTGGATAAGCGCGAGCACGGTCGAAGAGGGGGGAGGGGGGAGCTCTCCTCGTTCCAGGCCGGCGGACTCCGATCCAGGGCTTAGCGAGCCGTAGTTCCCTCCGTCGCGCATTTTTTACCTGCCGGAGCACCTGTGAGTCAGCGCCGAGTCACTTCGCTCGAACCCTGGCGGAGAGCAGCCCCGAAAGACCCGGACCTTCTTGTTCTGCAGA
>NC_051407.1:4559547-4560332 GCF_015228065.2 Penaeus monodon
AGAGGATTCTTCTCGTTATTGTGTAGGCCTATCCTTCCCATGTTGAATATGTAAATGAGCTTGTATCTTATTTTTTAAAACGCTGGTTGTAAAGGGTGTTGTCATTCACAAGTGAATTAAGAAGGTGAAACCGAATTTCAATGAGAGACTCCCGACATTGATGAACGAGCTGGGAGATGGATGGGTGGAACATGTGTTGAACAGGTGTACGTGAAAAGTAGATATATTAATTAAAATCTTTTTATGGGTTGGGTTGTAGAGGCTTTGTAAGTTAAAATGCAGACCAGGGCTTTATTTATGATTTCATTTTTAAATCCTGCGTCATGTATCATATGTCGGGCAGTGAACCGTGCGCTTGAAAGTATAAATCAACATCCTTCGTAAATATTAATGAGTTAATGGAAAACGCCGCCCATGTTTTTTCCATGTAAAAAAAATGTCTCCACATCCTGATCTCTGGCGGCGGATGACGTCAGAATAAACGTCAGAGTAAGTACAAACGTCCCAGAGACACAGACAGACGTTACCACCGGATATTTGCAAACGTCCCCTGCCCTCCGTCGTGCGGGGGACGTCGCTCTCATCCGCTCTCACGCGAGACAGGGGGAAGGTGGGGGGGAGGGAGGGGCAGAGTTTTGAGCTTTCGTTTCTCCAGTGTTGGGGAGACGAATACGAAGGAATAAGTGAGGGATAGGGTAGGTAAAGGTGTGTCTGGGTGAAGGAAGTTTACGAATGAGTGAAAGAAAAGTCGACATGATAGGTATGTGAGTGAATAAATCCATGAT
>NC_051407.1:4560546-4560687 GCF_015228065.2 Penaeus monodon
TGTACCAGGAAGGAGAGCAAGCTTAAGAGCAAGGTAGCCGCCTCTCGAACCGCGTGTCATTTTCACTGCGGTTCGGCGTGCAGTGGGTTAACCTGGTGGGAAATGTCAGGGCGCTTGGAAATGCTCGCGGCCGGGGCGTTG
>NC_051407.1:4560917-4561030 GCF_015228065.2 Penaeus monodon
CTTCCGGTGACACCAGCGCTGAGGATGGAGGGTAGGGGGTATTGGGGAAGGGGGAGAGGCTTTGGTTCCCCCTCCCCCGCACGGTCTGGTGCTCCCCCCCCTTTCCTCTTGAT
>NC_051407.1:4561083-4561268 GCF_015228065.2 Penaeus monodon
GTTAGAAAAATGAGGGAGATATACCAGTACAGCACGTATATGTGTGTTTTATATATTTGTTTGATAATGTGTACACTTACATTTCAACTGATTTGACAGAAAGCTGGATTGATTGTTAGGTATATACATACGTACTTTTATAAGTATAGAGAGAAAGAATAAAAGAAAGGAATGGACACAGATAT
>NC_051407.1:4561353-4561705 GCF_015228065.2 Penaeus monodon
CTCCCCCCCCATCCAGTTGCAAGACGAATGGAGGGCGTAGTAGGTGTTGTCGGGAGGAAATTGCAACGTGGGCGTCTTGAGGAGCGAAAGTTCAAGGGCAAAGCTAGACAGAATTAGCCCATATAATTGTAACTAGGTGCGATTTCAGTGGACGTAAATTTGCTGTGTGTGGAATTAAGAAGGAGAGGAAAGACGAATAAAAAAGAAACTTGAAATGTGTTATTAGATAGTGGGAATGTAATGTAAATTGTCG
Source organism: Penaeus monodon (assembly GCF_015228065.2). Lineage (NCBI taxonomy): Eukaryota > Metazoa > Arthropoda > Malacostraca > Decapoda > Penaeidae > Penaeus > Penaeus monodon. Next base: position 4,561,607 of record NC_051407.1, read on the forward strand.
ATATGTATATTGACTGTTCGCGGCTTTATATACACAGGACGTGACAAAAGAAATTCAGGAGGTTAATGCTGATGATGATGGCGAGGAGTCTAAAAGAGG
>NC_051407.1:4561777-4562139 GCF_015228065.2 Penaeus monodon
GAAAGAGAACGTGTATGTAATTAGTGCTTGAAGGTCGGCACGTGATTTGCCCATAGGTGTTGTTTGTTGCGGGCGCGGGAGGGCGGGCAGGCGTGTTTTGAAAGGCGGGAACTTTGTCATTGAGTCTGCTGGGCGTTGGTAGTCGAGTTGCGTTAGTAGGTTGGTAAGTTAATGACACCGTAGCCGTTGGGAAATAAGGTCATATGAGGGCCTCTTAACCATAGATGGACGGGGAGTTGTTATCCATTTCGGGAGGATCTATGCGTCTGGGAGGGCACTTTAAGATTTTTTCTCTTTACAAAGGAAGAAAAGGCATAAACTCAAGTGACATTCCGCCACGCCAGGGAAGCCGAGAGCGTGAC
>NC_051407.1:4562418-4562774 GCF_015228065.2 Penaeus monodon
GGGGGGGGGCAAATAGACAGACCGAAAATAAGAATAAGAATTACATATGCTCAGATCCTATCCAAACACTGAAACCCCATCAGTTTGTTTTGTTATAGTTACCCTACAAGTAGACTTAACCAGCAGACGGACGCGGTATTTTACAAGGACAGCGGCCGATGCTCGCCCCCCCCCCTCCCCGAATGGCCGTCATGTGGTGTCATGAAGCGTGCGACGGGCCCGCGAATGTCAGGAACATGCACACGGGAGGCATTTTCCGCGCCGCCGCTACGGAATCGCGAAGGCTACGGCCGAGGCTGTCGAGAGCTTTTGTTGGCCTACGACTCTTGGCTTTTTTCTGGCTGTTTGATTCGCTC
>NC_051407.1:4562951-4563166 GCF_015228065.2 Penaeus monodon
AGACCTACTTGTATTCTCTTGGCAATTTTTTGTACAGAATATTGTCGTGAAAACTTTGAAGCAGACTCCGGAGGTAGAAGTCACGAGAGCTCAGGTCGCGGGAATGAGGGGGGCTGGGGGGGGGGGGATGCTGGATTGTGGGTCACGGATGGAGCCGTCGTTCACCCAGCATCCCCGGGGATTTGTCTTGTGGGCGCTTCTTCTTTTTTCTTTCT
>NC_051407.1:4563492-4564227 GCF_015228065.2 Penaeus monodon
GCCGCGCAGGCGAGCGAAAGGCCTCAGACATCGGGCAGAGATGTGAGCAGAGTGGGATGAGGCCGACCTGGGGTTAGATTTGCGAAGGGGGGGGAGGTGGATTAGGTGGGTAGGGGGGTGGGGGGAGGTTCGTGGGCTGAGGTGCTTGGTGCAGGGGGGGGGGCTAGGGGGGATTGTGGATGAGGCTGGGACCGTCGCCGAGACGTGCAGGAATGGAGTTCCGACGGCGGGAGGGTAAATATTCATGCGAAATTTGCATGTTATTGTTCCGGTGTTGTGGGCGTGGACGGTGAGTTATTAGGGTTGTCTTTCTGCTGGCTGCTTGGGTGGGCGTGCGCGCGCTCGCTCTCGGGGTCGGAGGATTGCCTTGCTTCTCTTCCTCTTAATTTGCATGTTGGACTTCTGTTCAGGTTTTGGAGTCGTTTGAGTATATAATTTTAATGTTAATAGATCATAAATTCATTAAGAAGCTATTTTCAGTAACTGCTTAGAGGCCTAGTTTATTGTTGGCGAGAAGCGATGTTTAGATTTAAGTTTACGTTTTAGGCTATTTACATGAAACTATGTCTTGTCCAACATTGAAGATTTCCTGGTGTTCGAGCCAAATTATTTCTTGTCCGTAAATTGTAAAAGTTTGGTGGGAATGCAGCGAAATTGATCCGCGACGCGTGACGGCGATTTGGGCGGCATGTGACGGCGTGACGGCGGTCCGCGCTGGTTGTGAATTGCGTGATT
>NC_051407.1:4564337-4564407 GCF_015228065.2 Penaeus monodon
ACTTTGTTTCATTTTCTACATCTCCTCCCCCATTTTCTACTCCTTCACATCTACTTGGCGCCAGAACCTT
>NC_051407.1:4564431-4564680 GCF_015228065.2 Penaeus monodon
CCGGACTTTCACTGCGATCAAACAGGCGGACTCAGGGCAGCATTGACGGTGGCAGGAGGCCGTGCCCTGACCCTGGTCCGCGCCCTACTTCGTGCCGGTGCTGCATCATCGAAGGGAGGCTGCAGGCGGCTCCTCTCTGGCCGCGCCTGTGATGAATGGAAGGACTGTGGGGCAAAAAAGTCGGATGGATAGGGTGTGTGGCACATGTTCGGGGCGGTAAGGGTACTCGCGGTTTGCGCTCAAGGTCGA
>NC_051407.1:4564863-4564960 GCF_015228065.2 Penaeus monodon
TTCTTTCTCACACACACACAAACTTTTACTTCATAGTTAAGGCTTGCTTGAATTTCCACTTTGAAATCATATTACAAGACCATGTTTACAAGTCCTG
>NC_051407.1:4565030-4565239 GCF_015228065.2 Penaeus monodon
TGCTAGCAGTATCAGTGATTCAGCGTGGGACAAAATGAACCCGCATTACCAACCCGTACCTCCTGTATTTGTGTTCCTGTTAAGATAGAAGTGACTTTAATTTGAACCTCACTTGTGATTTTGTGTTAACGTGGCGGTGTGATAATATTTCTTCTGAGTTGCGTGGTTCCGGAGATGGGAAAAATGATAGATCTATAGGAAGGGAGTTA
>NC_051407.1:4565282-4565383 GCF_015228065.2 Penaeus monodon
GGGGGAAGTGATCTGGGTGTGAGTGGCCGGCTGCCTGGCTGGCCAACCATCCGTCTGTGCGCTTATCTCTACCTCGCCACCAAACGGCCTCACTCCCCCCC
>NC_051407.1:4565578-4566098 GCF_015228065.2 Penaeus monodon
GATAATCGTTTTTAACAGTTTCTCCTCTCCCTTTTCCTCTTTCTCCATTACCTGTTTTTCCCTATTCGTCGCCCGAGTTTCATTTGTATCTGTTTTCAAGGCGTATCGTGAGCAGCATTGCAATCCACGTCATCCATGCAGTCGGCATCGAGGCGGAATCCTTTAAGAAGATAAAAACAATGGATTTAAATTTACCTTTTCCCTGGCCGATTGAAGGAAAATGTCGATAACAAACAAACACACATATCACTTGAAGGAGGAAAAACAAACAAACAAGATAGAAAAAGGAAATAATCGAATGTTCAGTGTTGATGATGTGGGAATAAACAGGTTCAGGGGAGAAAATTAGGTGGGAAAAATTATATTTTTTTTCCCCGAAAACGCTGCCCGTCGTCACCCATAACGAGCGTAATTGAATTCACATTGTTAGCTAATCAGGTCCACGGATGACGTATTATTGAATTAAAACCTGGGCTCGAAAGAATGGGCGTAGTTTTGTACTCGTGTTGTTAATTTTGGG
>NC_051407.1:4566405-4566666 GCF_015228065.2 Penaeus monodon
GGGGGAGCGGGGTTTGGGTATTAATGAGGCTGGAGGAAGGGGGAGGGGGGGGAACAGGGAGTTAATCTTCAGCGTGCTATGGTGTTCGGTCCAGATGTATTGTTGCAGCCCGGCCCTGATCGGCGAAGGTGTTTGCACAGCGGCGCCCGGGGTTTCATCACCTCGTGTCAGTCGGCCGCCCATCCTCCGCGGGCTCGAGTGTTGCTCCAGATCAGAATCTCTTTTGTCTTGCAAATAGGGGGGGGGAGGGTCAAGGGAGGA
>NC_051407.1:4566688-4566974 GCF_015228065.2 Penaeus monodon
GGGGGGGGAGGGGGTCGTAGCCTTATGCTACTTTCTCGTTTTTTTAGTTTTTTTTTTGTGTTCTCTTTTTTTGCCTTTTATTATTTCGTTGCTTGTATTTTCTTTAGTTTCTCTTCTTCCTCCGAGATTCGTTTTGCCCATTTCGTCCTTCCGTCTCCGTATCTCGATCGTCCAGCATCTCACTCACGAGGTCCTTCCTGCGCCGTGGAGATACGAGCTGTGTAGCGCTTTTAGTCCGCCCCCCCCCCCCATTAGATCCTGTTGGCGACTCCCCCTTTGTCTTGCT
>NC_051407.1:4567021-4567956 GCF_015228065.2 Penaeus monodon
CCGTTTGCCTCGCCGATCCCGCGTTCCGTATATTATATGCTCCACGACGCGTCAGGTTGTGTGTTTAGCGAAAACCCCTGACGAGCGCTTAAGAGGGCGGCCGAGAACAGCTTCATTCTTCACAATTACGAATAATGCCGTTGCGGTCTAACCGACGTGAGAAGACTGTCGGATGCTTCATTAGCGGCGGCATCCACGTTTGAATAATTTATCGTGTAGCTGACGTTATGCAAATGCTCGGTAGAAAGTCTGTCGTTCCTTCTTCATTTGCGTGTTGCATGCACCTCGCGGGGTCTCCGGGACTGCGAAAGGTGTCTCCTTCGGGTGCGAAAGGTGTCCCCGCGCCCGCCTGCTTGGGGCCCTGCTAGAGGGAGCCTACTTGCAACGCCCGTAGGAGGCAAGACACCTGCTCAAAACGCTGCCGCCCAGTTCCTACCGCAGACTCTCGCCGCCCACGGCCAAGTGAATCGTCTGCGGCATTTTGTTCCAATTTGGTGGAAGGCCTCGTCCGTCGAAGCCTTTGAGAAGCGTTGTGTGAAATTGGTGTCTCACATAAGAGCGATTTCGGCAGGTTTTCTGAAATAGAGGAGTAGAACCTAGTTTGAAATGGCACGATAGTTCCAGCGGCGCTCGAGACCGTCCTAGTGAGAAAAGGCGTAGACGCAAGGCCCACATAAGGGGAGACGATTTTTTCCCCTTGCCTAGCCTCTTAGGACCCGGGCCTCGCGGTCTAAGACGTCTTCTCAGATTACGATCGAGACGAAAGGTTCCTTCCACGCCCGCACGCCCGCACCCATCGAGGCGTGGGGGCACACCCGGGGGACCCTCTCGGATGCCCCCGCGTTATCTGACGACGAGGAATCATTTTGCTTACGCGCCGCAGAGGGACGTTTCTCAAGATTATCCGAGAATGGGATGGCGAGAATTGGCTGTTG
>NC_051407.1:4568265-4568876 GCF_015228065.2 Penaeus monodon
GCCGTTCCCCAGTAGAGAATGTTGTTTTATCCTCGGGTCTTCCACCCAAGGCGTTGGAGGGATTAAGGAGAGGGAGGGAGGAGATAATCCACATTAGGAGAGTGGAAGGGAGACAGAGAGAGGAGGAGGGAAAGTTTCGAGGGCGCAGCGGCGGAGATTGGAGCGTAATTCTCCCAAAGCTCACGTTCCTTTTTTTAAGCAGGTTAAAGTTTTTTCATCAAGGGAGTGCGATGTATATTTTTTTTCCCTGAAAAGTAAAGAAAAAAAAAAAAATATTGTGTGTGACGGTCGTTCTAATGTATGCGAAAACTAGAGGGTTTATTTGCTTTTTGTAATTTACTGTATATGTTTATAGAACTTTTTTTTTCTCTTGTTCTGTCTGTATTTTTGTTTTCTCTTCTTTATTTCCTGTCATCCTCAATGTTCTCTGTTATTTCGTGCTTTTGTTTTCTCTTCTCTTTCTTCTCTCCTTTTGCATTTTCTCGCTCTCCTCCTTTTCACGCACTATTTGCCTTGACCGCATATCGCAGTGCATGCCAGTCACTGCAGCTTCAAGATGCTGGAAATTCGAGTGTTTTCAAGAACTGGAATGTTGGGTAATAATGTTGTCT
>NC_051407.1:4569029-4569199 GCF_015228065.2 Penaeus monodon
GGACATTTAAACAGAAAGAGAGGGAGAAAAAATAGACTCGGGGAAGATCAAGCAGACAGACAGGCAAACAGGAGATGAGAGTTAGTAGGACGAGGCGAGGCAAGTTCTTGGGTCTCACGAGTTCCTTGCTCACAGGATGCTACGGATTGCCCGTTTTTGTCCAGCGCTCC
>NC_051407.1:4569237-4569466 GCF_015228065.2 Penaeus monodon
TGTGGCTCGTGTCGGCTGTTGACATGTGTTTAGACGCAACGAGGGCGACAGCGGGCGGCGAAATGGCTGTCATTGTGAACTTTGCTCAGATCTTCTCTAGGTTTTCGTCCCGTTAATGAGAGGGATCGGAAAATGCAGGGTTCCGTGTCCACCGTTCCACCTGTGGCTGTTTGGTGTAACAGAGAGACCGAGAGAGTGATAGATAAAGAGAATTGTGTTTGTACTTGGA
>NC_051407.1:4569519-4569789 GCF_015228065.2 Penaeus monodon
TTGGAACCGTTGAACTTAATTGCCCAATCGCCGGTGGGGAATTATTATATAAATGTCTCAGCCACCGATTGCAGTGTCGCATGACACTCCGAAACGACACAGACGACACGCGCGCGAGTGCCGTTCCGCGCAGGGAGGTACTCGTCGAGGGTCGTTGTCCGATCTCCGGTTAATCTCTGCGTCTCCCTGTTTTCTCTCCCCGCGGCTGTCTGTACGGACGAGGGGGGGGGCAAGGCGGGCCAGTGGCTCGTCTCTTGATCTTGGATTTGT
>NC_051407.1:4570053-4570120 GCF_015228065.2 Penaeus monodon
TTGCCTCCCTTTCCGCACAAAGGGAAGCAAAATAAGGCGTTCGTTTCCCTCCTGAACTTTACCCCCA
>NC_051407.1:4570154-4570317 GCF_015228065.2 Penaeus monodon
CCTAGCCGGCGCTTCACAGGCAGATGGCCCTCTTCTTCTATCTCCTCTATCGGAGTGACGGATGCTGCCAAAAGAGATGCATTAACGGCCGTTTGATGACCCCTTTTGCCGATTAATTGTCGATAGCGGTGACTTAAGAGGTGAAAGTTGGCTTTTGGCGGAT
>NC_051407.1:4570587-4570807 GCF_015228065.2 Penaeus monodon
AAATAGAGTAGAAGGAGGGAAAGGATGAAGGATAGCGGAGATGTGAAGGAGAATGGGAGAGATGGGGGAGGGGGAAGGATGAGGTTGCTAGGATGAAGGAGTAATGTGTTTGAAGACGGCAGGATGTTGCTAAGATGGCGTGTGGTATATGAGCGTAATAATGTCTCTAATTATCCTATTAATTTAATGTTTATTCCTCTTCTTGGTGTCCCATTCCATC
>NC_051407.1:4571189-4571360 GCF_015228065.2 Penaeus monodon
TGTATCTCTCCCCCGCACACCCCGAGGCGGTCCGCACGACGGATCCCCGCGGGCAAGTCTCTCCGCGCCGCCGGACTCCGCCGTGCCCCGGAGCCGTGTTTTCTTTCTGCGGCCGAGGCTTTCTCTCGGGTTTCCCCTCTTCCTCGGCGTAGTCTTTTGTTGCGTGAAGGG
>NC_051407.1:4571754-4572096 GCF_015228065.2 Penaeus monodon
TGTTGAAAGGGGGGAAGGATGGGAAAAAGAAAATGAAATGTAAATGGACACGGAGCGAATAGGAGAAAGAAAAAAAGAGAGAAAAATAGAAAAAAAGAAGACGTGCAAAATGAGCGAAGATAAATGCCGAGGAGAGCCGATAGAAAAGAAAAGAAGAAGAAGAAGGACAAGGGAAAGGAACAAAAGACGAGCGACGGGAAGAGAGGATAAGATGACAAAGGGGCGAAAGAGAGAATACAGGGAACTCGAAGTGCGAGGCAGAGGGGGGGGGGGGCGGAGGGCGAGGAGCACGTGCCGCTTTGAAAGTTTACTCTCAGGTGCGTGATGGTGCTACCTGGGGTG
>NC_051407.1:4572285-4572805 GCF_015228065.2 Penaeus monodon
GCCCTCGTTTTCAAAGCGGCAACTAGTTCACAGAAACGAGCACGTTGAATAACAATGGTATATTATTGGCATTTCCCTTGCAGGTCGTCCTCGTTCATACTGCGCACTTGATAGGCTTTCTTGTTGCTCAATAGACCCCGTTGACATGGCACTCGAGTTTAGCATAACGCGTCGCTCGGGAGTTTTGGTTCTTTCTTGCCACTGGTTGGATTTTTCCTGGTCTTTCTGGAAGATTTGATAGAGGCTGGATGATGTGATGGATTGTCCCTCCCTTTCTTAAATGTTCGTGGTCATATGATACAAACTTTGACTATAAATCGAGGTATAAACCAGTGCAGTTAAAAAGGTTTGTTGTTTTAAGTATTACTGAGAACTTTAAGTTTTTTTTTTCTAGGATTAGCATATTTTGTGGTAGGAAAGGGGGGGGGGGGTCTTAGCATACAGTGCGAGAGATTCCAAAAGGCGTATGCAATTTATTGTGAAAGTTTGCAATTCCTGAGGGACTGTCGTAACTTAGTGT
>NC_051407.1:4573244-4573384 GCF_015228065.2 Penaeus monodon
CAGACTCGGCCGCGCTCCAGCCTTCATTACAAACTTCCGACTTTCATCCCGCGTGCCTGGCTTAATGCTCTTCCTGCCTTCTTGTGTTAAGTCACTGCATGGCATTAACATGACTAATAACCCGAGAGAAGCTTCAGCAT
>NC_051407.1:4573565-4573651 GCF_015228065.2 Penaeus monodon
CAAGTTCGCAAAGTTGAGAGAGAAGCGGGGGGGGGGGAGGAACTTATTTGGTCTCGAATAGAAGGGAGAATGTTTAGGTATCGAGA
>NC_051407.1:4573847-4573952 GCF_015228065.2 Penaeus monodon
CGTGTGGGGTTGTGTTTGCGTTGGGTGTAATGAGGGAGAGAAGGCGGGTACTACCAAGGATTCCTGCGGTACTCTTGCCTGATCATCACTGGCTGCTTGTGGTTT
>NC_051407.1:4574018-4574148 GCF_015228065.2 Penaeus monodon
AAGAAGGGAAGAGAAGACGGGTGGGCGTTGAAGAAGATGGGGAAGAAGGAACAAGTGTAGAAATTTCGAAAAAAAGGACAAGAAACAAGAAGAGAATAGGAGAAGAAAAGGAAAAGGAAGAGGTGGAGGC
>NC_051407.1:4574176-4574258 GCF_015228065.2 Penaeus monodon
AAGGGAGATCTGATAACTGTCTCCTTCTGCTGGTACCTGTATCTATCTTCTCCAATCACACGAAAGGCCCCGTCGCGTGCTC
>NC_051407.1:4574399-4574586 GCF_015228065.2 Penaeus monodon
CGCAGAACCCGTCGGTGAAAGTTGCTTAATTAGAAAGGAAAAAAAGAGGTTCCGTAAGATCAAATAAAGTTGTTTTGCTCCCTCTTGCTCCTCCTCCCTTCCCCTTTCATCCCCCTCCTCCTTTTTCTATCCCTTTTTTCCCCCTCTTTCTTTCCTTCTTCGCCCCCTCCGTCCATGCCCTCTTACG
>NC_051407.1:4574610-4574732 GCF_015228065.2 Penaeus monodon
TTTCTTGCTGTTCTTTCTATTCCTTCTCTTCCGTCTCTTCTCCCTGCCTTCTACGCCTTCGTTCTTTTTCTTACTCCGCATTCCCCTCATTATTGTTCCTCCTCCTTTTCCACCTCTTCCTC
>NC_051407.1:4575179-4575442 GCF_015228065.2 Penaeus monodon
GCCACCGAGACCCGACACACGTGCGTCGACGAAGAATGGCGTGGAGGTGGGCGTAAAGCGAGCGGCATTTCTCCCCAATTCCTCTTTCCCCCATTGAGGTTTGAATGGGCGATGGAAGACAAGAGGCGAGAGGTGCGGAGGGGAAAGTTAAGGCGCAGGGGAGGGAAGATTTTTAATTATGGATTTCTTCCCACGCCCTCCTTTGCTGCTGCTGCTGCTTCTCCGCCGCCGTCGATTTCCGTTTTCGAACAGTCCGTGTTGGC
>NC_051407.1:4575512-4575873 GCF_015228065.2 Penaeus monodon
CGTCGTTCTCGCCTTCGTTCTCCCCATCGCGTTCAGTTGTGTCTTTTTCTTCGTCTTTATTTGATTCTCCGTCTAAATTCCCGTTTTGGTCTTCATTTGTTTCTTCCTCTTCGCATTTTGTCTTCTTTTTATTTTTTTCTCCTTTTTCTTCTCTTTACCTCCGTCATCGCCTTCGCTACCGCCGTACGTAGGGTGTCGGGGGGGGGGGGGCGGATTTTCATGCTATACTTCAGGAAAACGTGAGAAATTTTCGATTAATTGTGGTCTGGGAGTTAGTTTTGTCGGTGTTATTAACGATGTCATTTTTTTATTATTAGCGTATCACTTTTATTACCGTTATATTCTACTTTCACTTTGCATA
>NC_051407.1:4576116-4576227 GCF_015228065.2 Penaeus monodon
TTCAGAACCGATATCTCGATAAACCGAAGTGTCGTGGGTGCGACCAGGGTACTTTCGCGTGCACTTTCACTAGGGCTTTTGCGAGCAAAGTCTATATATACTTATATAGAC
>NC_051407.1:4576367-4576490 GCF_015228065.2 Penaeus monodon
CGGGCGTGCGTTCCTGTAATTAAGGCTGCTTGTTTGACTGCAAGCAAGGGAAGAGGCAATGGGTGTGTACTGTTACATGATATTTTTTCTTCTGTATACGTGGTTTTGGATGCCGTTTCATGC
>NC_051407.1:4576543-4578277 GCF_015228065.2 Penaeus monodon
GGAAATCAGTCCTGATGGATGTCTTGCCTGTCATTCCATACGACTTTTAATTTGTATATCTCTGCCAGCTTTGGTCTAATCACACACGCGTGGGGTAGTTCCGCGGCCACGTTGCGTACGCTTAATCCTCCTTTCACGGTGAGTGCCACGGGCGACGCGTCATCCGGGAACTGTTGGGTTCCTCACGCCCGTTCAGCTTCTATTTCCCTTCCTGCTTCTACCCCTCTCCCCTCGCCTACTCCTCCCTCTTCCTCCTGTCCTTCCCTATCCCTTTGCTTATTCCCTATCCTTCCTCTTCTTCCCTATCCCTCCTCTCCTTCCCTATCCCTCCACCTCTCCCTCCACCTCCCTTCCACCTCCTCCTGCCCTCCTTCTTCCTTCCCCTCCACCTCCTCCTGGCCCCCTCCTTCCCTCCCCTCCACCTCCTCCTGCCCTCCTCCTTCCCTCCTCTCCACCTCCTCCTGCCCTCCCCTCCACCTCTCCCTCTCCCTCCACCTCCCCTCCACCTCTCCCGTGCCCACGCCCACCCCGCTGCACATAGGAAATGACCCCGTATTGATATTTTCCGTCGGACAGAAATGCGATCGCGTGATTGCATTTTTGCCGGGGGGCGCGGCGGATATCCTCTATCCTCTACTGCAAAGGTTAATGATGATGTGGTTGAGTAATTCCCTAAATGCCCCGACCCGAATCGGACCAAGGGCGCGCTCGGTTGTGCCCATTGCAACCCCGCGGGAAAGAGAAGTTTGATTCGGTTTCAGGTTCGAGTTTGGTTTCAGGGAAGGCTTGAGGCGTGTTGGGTTTGGCTGTAGGGGTTGTGGGATAGGTGCGGATTTGGCTTCAGCTGGTTTGTTCGGCATTGTGTTCTGCTGTGCTTGTATAGCTATTGAGATAAAGATCACTTGCTTATTTAATTCATTACTTACCCGATTGCCATATTGTGACGAGGGTAAGGCCTGTCTGGTTGGTAGGATAACGATCACTCCTTTACCTGGTTGCTGACTAGAGACAAGGATCGCCAAGCCTACTGTCAGGAGCTTTGAACCGCCTCTTTCCTTCGCTTGTGTCGGCTGATCGTCTGCGAAGGATACGCGCATGCAAATACCCTTTGTTATTACTCACGGTAGATCCCATGCCCCGAGTGCGACCTCTCTCCCTCGCCCTCTCCTTCTGTTCGTGGCTTCAAGGTGCCCTGAGGTGGGCGCGTTAGTGCTAAGCCGCTTTATTCCCACATTTGCAGCAACCGCATGTGAAGAGGGCGCTGCGTGGCTACTTCCTAGTCACCCACGTGTGCTCTCGGCTCTTCCACATTCGCACGCACTCACGCGCCCTGCCAACCACCTTACCACCCTCCCTGCCAACCACCTTGCCACCCTCCCAGCCAACCACCTTGCCACCCTCCCTGCCAACCACCTTGCCACCCTCCCAGCCAACCACCTTACCACCCTCCCTGCCAACCACCTTGCCACCCTCCCTGCCAACCACCTTACCACCCTCCCTGCCAACCACCTTACCACCCTCCCTGCCAACCACCTTGCCACCCTCCCTGCCAACCACCTTGCCACCCTCCCTGCCAACCACCTTGCCACCCTCCCTGCCAACCACCTTACCACCCTTAAGCAAGGGCCGTCATCTCTCCCACTCACTCTGCCTTTCACAGCAGCTAGACTATAGTTTCAAATATATTTCTGCGGTGACACAAACTACGGAACAGCGAACAATATGAAAATCATT
>NC_051407.1:4578320-4578784 GCF_015228065.2 Penaeus monodon
GCCATTACTACATCCACACTTTGCCAACCGAGTATTGTGTCAGCATGTCAACATCCAGGCATGTTTCCCATAACACTGTTGACCTAAAAAAAAAAGTGTTCACTGTACTTAGTTTTAATGAAAATTGCATTTTCACATGCACAAGTATTTGCGGTAGACACGCAACTCTTTAGGATTGTGTAAGTAGTGAAGTGGTGCGGAGAAGGTGGATGGGAAAGGAGCTAGTAAAGGAGGAATTGGAGAGAAGAGGAGGAGAATGAAGAATGAAAAGGAGTAAATTAGTTGTTAGAGAGATTCCAAAGAGCGATAAAGAGCAAGAAATGTCGGATTATATGGAAAGAGGAAAGTAGAACAAGGCAGATAGGAAGGACGGAGAGAGTGGAGGGGAGCAGCAAGACAAGGGAATGAAGAAGAGCAGCAGGAGGAGGGAAGAATGGAGCGCGAGTGAGTCACGTGTGAATGGC
>NC_051407.1:4578827-4579350 GCF_015228065.2 Penaeus monodon
GGCCCTTTCATTCAACGTGGTTGTCTGCTCGGCCTCGTGGTGCGCCCCGACACCTCCTCGGCACGAATCGCCTGCTTCTCGCCTGCTTCTCGTTCTTGACTTCCTCGTCGCTTCCCCTTGCCTTCTGGAATTCCTTTTCGCTTCTTTTTGCCTTCTTGACTTCGTTTTCGTTTCCTCTTGACTTCTTGGCTTCCTCTTCGCTTCCTCTTCGCTTCCTCTTGACTTCTTGACTTCCTCGTCGCTTCCTCTTGACATCCTTTTCGCTTCCTTTTCGCTTCCTCTTGACTTGGCTTCCTTTTCGCTTCCTCTTGCCTTCTTGTCTTCTTTTTCTTTTCCTCTTGACTTCTTGGCTTCCTCTTCGCTTCCTCTTGACTTGATTTCGTTTCTCTTCTTTGGTGTGGCCCTTGTCTTCTCTTCTGAAAGAAAAAATATATCGTATTAGGGATTCCTGACCATGGGAGAGTTGGGGAGGGGCTGTGGAAGAGGGAGGGGAATGGGGAAGAACAGAGAGAGAGAAGATAAG
>NC_051407.1:4579393-4579780 GCF_015228065.2 Penaeus monodon
GACAGAAAGAAAGGGGGGGGAGGGGGAGTTCCTCTATTGCCGCCATTACCAAGGGCAGGAGGGCCGCCGGGCGCATAACAGGGGTGTGTGTTTTTTTCCCCTCACGTCGTGAGTGGAGGCTTGTGCACCTTCTTTATAAGGACGTGGCGCTCGGTTCCCTCCCCGAACGCCATCTTGCTTGTATTTGTGTATTTTGGGGGAGTGTATTAGTGTGTGTTTTGTTGGAGGGGGGAGAGGAGATAGGCAGGGAGGGAAGGAGGGGAAATGGAGGGGAGATAAAGAGAGAGTGGGAGGGAAGATGGGGAGGGGATTGGGATGATGAGTCACGTTTCGTATGATGCAAATGTAGTTGTGGCATCTGTCTGTGTTAATGTTGAATGCTGGGTA
>NC_051407.1:4579880-4580188 GCF_015228065.2 Penaeus monodon
CCCCCCTCCCTTGCCCTTTTTCTCCCACTCTCTCCCTTCCCTCCCCTCTTACCCCCCCTCTTCCTTTCCCCCTTTTCTCCCCCTGTCCGTGTTTCCTCTCCCGCTGCTCGCAAACCGGAGCTGCTCTTCCCCTTTCCCTGTCCGCTGAGTCTGGCTGAGCTGTGCCATTTATTTTCTGTCAGTCGAGATATTCGCTCTTTTGCTTTGGAGCGGCAGGTAGACTGGGTGGCCTCCGGGACCCGTTGTTTGTTGCAGTTTTTTTTTTTTTTGGGGGGGGTAGTGGTTTGTTTTCGTTGTTTGCGAAAAGG
>NC_051407.1:4580291-4580618 GCF_015228065.2 Penaeus monodon
AAATTATGCAAAGGAAAATCATCTGCAATAGTCATATAACCTTAATAATAGGTTGTGCATTCCATCGCATGAAAAACTTGGTATCGGGCACTTTACCAAAAGGGGGAATCCGAGCATGAGTTATTGATCCCCTGCTATAAGTATTCCCACAAAGTAAGTTTGGAAAGGTGTTTATTTTGTTATTGTAATATTTTCCAACGCTTCAGATAGTTTGTTTTTAATATGCGTCGCGCTTTTTCAGCATTGGGTATGCGTGTTGAGGAACTGCATGGGCGGCAAGTATATTTCGTTCCCAAGGAGACTCCAGCAGCCGAAGGCCCATTAGCA
>NC_051407.1:4580672-4580789 GCF_015228065.2 Penaeus monodon
CCCCCCCCCACTCGCGTCCTGCTGAGTCACGTCGTTTCCTCCCGCACGTCATTCACCTGGTGTTTAACAGGACATTCGATTTCACTTGCCCGTTTACCTGGCCGGGTGCCCCTCCCG
>NC_051407.1:4580965-4581603 GCF_015228065.2 Penaeus monodon
TAGGTGTGCTTTGGCCCATCCTTTTCCAACACTGTATGTTTGCGTCGCGTCACAGGCATTTCTGGGAACTGGCCTGGGTAATTATCACTGGGTGGATAATTAAGAAATATAATTTTCCTATTATCTCTGCATCTCATAATTATCTCTTCAAGTTGTAGTATGTGCGGAGATACCCACGATGGTTACGCTAATCTCGGGAAGGAATGTATCGGTCCGTAGGCGCTGTAGGCCTAATCTCTCGGCTCAAGACATACTCATTGTCAACGTTAGTGGGTAGTTGTCTCCCTGGGTGAGCTGAGTCATGCTGGGAAACGCTTAGGGCGAAGGGGGCATGAGTTGACGGAGGCATGGGCGGAGGGGGCATGAAGCTGGGCAGGTATGAGGTGAAGGAGGCATTGAAGCAAAGAAAGTGTGAAGTGAAGGAGGCGGCATGGGGCGAAGGAACCATGAGGCGGAGGGAGCATAATACAGAGGAGGCATGGGGCGCCGATCTTCAAAGGGCCCGAGCGAGAGTGCGTGCGAGGACGGTGGCATTCAAGTACTTTGACGAGGGTAACGACAACGGCCACGGAGGCTCCGCGTAAACATCTGATGGACGTCCGCTATTGTCGTCCGTCTGGGAAAAGCACGACTGGAAG
>NC_051407.1:4581691-4581809 GCF_015228065.2 Penaeus monodon
TGAAATAGAGAAGCAAGAGGTTGAGTAGATCATAACCAAGGACTCAGGCCTTTATCTTCCATGACAAGCGAAATAGAGACCGCTGGATTATTATCATGATAAAGAGGAGGTAGACTTA
>NC_051407.1:4581885-4582040 GCF_015228065.2 Penaeus monodon
TGCTTATATTTCTGAAGAAATATGCGATTATATTCACCCTCTACGATACGACCAAAGCATTAGCACGCCACCTAAACCTCTTCGGACGCTCGCAGGGAATTGAAATGCCGTTCTGGACACCAAGAGGCATCGGAGACCCATAAAAGAGAGCCATT
>NC_051407.1:4582094-4582269 GCF_015228065.2 Penaeus monodon
AGCATCAGGGCGGCGCGGTTTTGTCTTCGCTCTCTGGGACTCAGTCGTGGGCGCGAGGGAAGGGCGAGGCATCGTTCTGCACTCGTTCGCTTGGGCGAGGGACGGGTATGATCCGGGGGGGGGGGTGATTTTAACTATTTTAAACATTTTTTTGTTATAACCGCGCGCGCGCGCG
>NC_051407.1:4582363-4582749 GCF_015228065.2 Penaeus monodon
TTTGTTTTTATGAATATTTATTCACTCATGCGCGTAGAATCACTTTGTTTTATGTGCCATACGATTTCTAATTATTTTCTCTTGCAGGTAAGAATGGCGTTCGAGATCCGTGTCGTGGAAGGAGGTGCGCCCAAGGCAGGTACGTTCCGACGTGGGATTTCGAAATCACGCCTCGCCGAATCGTGATGTCATATCGTGATAAAAACTGTCATACAGGAGAAACGATCAAGAGATTGTACCGTACGTCGCTTCAGAGTTATTTTGAGCATTGGATCGTGGCCGCTTCGAGAATGGGGCGTCCGCGGCGAGGCCCTGCGGCTTGTTGGTATTTTCGTGTGACGAATGTTACGATTGGGGTCCGCGTTTCCTCGGTCCAGTGATCCCGG
>NC_051407.1:4582799-4583466 GCF_015228065.2 Penaeus monodon
TCACTGCCTCGTGACAGGCGTCGTGGCTGTTCCGTTATAGATATTTTTCTCGGATGAATGTGTGACGCGTCTACTAATCTGCATCTTGACTCGACCGTCCGCTGGGAACTCACGGCAGCAGCTGTCTTCAGCGTGCGTCGCCAGTTCACGCCCGAAGACGCCGCCGTCACTTTCACCCGCTCGGGAGAAAATGTTTCCGTCTTGTTAAGCGCGCGTCGTAGAGACAGGCGAGGGCATCCGCGCGTGACAATTACTCACAATGGAGGAAAAGTGTCGAAAAGGTTCCGAGTGCCCGAGGGCGGTATTGCACGTGTTGCATGCTACACGGTGCGGACGCTAAGCGCAGTCGGAGGGGCGCGGAGCGGTATTTGCTGAGCGGAAGTGCGCTGGGCTCTGGTGATTGTTTTATTGACTTCTTGCCAAGGTGGCGGTTTCGTTCCTTGCTCCCTTGCTTTTAACAGTCACGCACGCTTGCACGTATTTTCTTTATCTCCCTCTCCCCCTGCTTCCTTTTTTTCCGAACTTCTCTTCCCCTTCTCTGCGTCCATCCACATCCCATTATAACACTACCCCCACCTACCTCTGTCATGTAATAGCGAGCATGACTCCAGCAACAGGTGTCATCGGGCAGTACCGAGGACCACGTGACTGTAAATCTATGCCCACA
>NC_051407.1:4583655-4583877 GCF_015228065.2 Penaeus monodon
ACCCCGCGGCGGCTGCTCTTGTCACCTGTTGAGACGGCGCACGGCGGAACAAGACGGCAACTCGGCGGCCACAGCGGGTTTTGCTTGTTGAAGGGAGGTCCGGCAAAGTGGCTTCGTCGGTCTCGTCACACGCCCCTCGCGATCGATTCTGACACTTCACCTTCAGCGAAATGCCTACGCACGTCATTCATTCAGGAGGCGAGATCGGCAGTCCCCCTCCCT
>NC_051407.1:4583914-4584512 GCF_015228065.2 Penaeus monodon
ACCTTCCCCTCATCTCCCCGTCTTTTTTCATCCATGACACTACCCTTTCTTCAACTTTCTCCCCCAACCCACTCTCCCTTCCTTTCCCCTTCCCCCTAAAAAAGAACAGTCTTCCCTTCCCCTCCCCCCCACGAGAACAGTCCGCCCTTCCCCCTCCACTCCCTCGCATGTAGTATTCATCGAGTCGCGTTCGATTCGCAGGAAGACCAGCAGGATACTCCAGCGTTCCTGTTATTTTAAGGTGCCTTCTCTGGCTCATCCTCGTCCAGCGCCCTGGATACGTGGCCCGCGGTATGACAGGCACGCGACAGTGGCGGCGTTGGAGTATGCACGCAATCTGGTCGCCAAATACACCCGGAATGTGTGAGCATATTTGCGTGGAGTCGCGTCGGTGAATTTTGCATAGAACTCGAGAGGGTCGGATTTGCTTGCCTCATTCTGCAGAGCTCACAGATTCAATTATGTTCGCTGTAGGTGCCTTTCGTTCGATTCTTGCACCGCTGGAGTTAACGTTGTGTTTATACATCTTTATGTTTGATTATTTAAGTATATATATATTTATTTGTTTGTTTAGAGAGGCATTTTGCTATTTGTTTGT
>NC_051407.1:4584569-4584915 GCF_015228065.2 Penaeus monodon
CTCGAGGAATGCCCTCAGGACAGCTCGACACGGCCGCCTTCAGATTGCGAACGAGCTTAGACATTGTGGGGGATCATTCTTTCGGAGTAAATCCTTTACAGCTCATCATTCAGGGTGCTCGGCCATTCATCCGGGAGTGCAGTCGTTTTATGGCGATCATTCATACAGTCGTAGATTTTAGCCGAGGATACACTGCGCGCAGTCTTTTCCCTCGCTGTGATACTGATGTGCGGCCTTTGTTGTAGAACTGGTTTAAGATCCATAGGCGATCCAAGAGGACAATAAAGGAGGACGTTAAGGCTGGTCTGAGATCCTGAGGTCAGGTCGTCGGGAGCCATATGGCTGT
>NC_051407.1:4584952-4585485 GCF_015228065.2 Penaeus monodon
CCTACTATGGCGAATGGCGATTAACTTCTGTTTGTTGGTCTACATGACCTGGCGAGGGAGTTGCCTAGCTGGATTTTTTTTGTCTCTTTCATGGGAAATCATGTAAGAGTTTCTTTTATTAGTTTAATTAAAGATATAATTACGCTTTGATGGTGTTAATTTTCTTTAAATTTTCCTCTTTTTTTACACACTGAATTAGCATGCGAACATGACTGTAATATGTATGGTTAGATAGGCTAATTATATTAGTTTGATAACTCTTTGCCTTGGCCCTTTACTCCGAAACCGCTGAAGAGAAAAGTAGTGTAAGCTTTCTCTGCGTCGGAGAAAGGGCTCGGTGTTCTGAGTAAAATGGCCGCGTCCTTACAGCACCTCCCCCCGCCCCATTAAAAGCCTCTGACGAAGACCTTGCTACTCTGTCCCAGTTACGGACAAAGACAATGGCTCCCTGTCCCCATTACCCGGCTGGAGTGCGTCAGTCTGTCCCCATTATGAGTATGGGAGTATGGTACAGTGCCTTTCATGGTTAGAAG
>NC_051407.1:4585512-4585577 GCF_015228065.2 Penaeus monodon
ACCTGCCTTGCCTGCCTGGGAAAATCGAGGTTTAGACTAGTGTTAACTTTGTCGCTGTTACTAGT
>NC_051407.1:4585628-4586531 GCF_015228065.2 Penaeus monodon
AGTACCACAGTCTCTTGAAGCTGAATCCCAAGAGACGAGGTGACGCGGGGAAATTCGGGTTAAAATTGAAGCAAAGTTAAAGTGTGTTGTTGCCTGGTTTATTGGAAACGAGTTTGACCAAGCCCTCTGTTTATTAGAACTGGCGTTGGGGGGGGGGGGTCGTGCGCCAGTATCTTTCGGCGAATCTTTGCAATTTTTTGTAAGTATTTTTGGGTTTTGTGGCTTGAGGGGAGGGGCGGGTTTAAGAGATTTTAGGAAAACCTTGAGGGATTGTATAGTTGAGGATTTGTTCATTGTTGACTAAAAGATGAAGAGATAAAAGTACAAAGTTTGTTTTTTTTTGGTGGTGGTGGGGGGGTTATAAACCATGTTTTGCCCTCTCGAATGAGGCCCGTGGCAATGCATCAGCTTTTACGGCCGAGTTGTGGCGTGGCACCAAGGAGTCAGCAGCGGTTTTGCCGAGTCAGCTTGTGTTGCTGGGTATGGCTCTTGTCTGACTCAGTTTCCGGGGGCATGCGTGGCTCTGAGGCTCACTACCCTCGATAGCTCGCATGACCCTTTTGCCAAGTTACGAGTGATTTGCATATTGATACCAGTCGGTGTGTGCAGCGTTTTAATTAGGGTTCCTTGTGAAGAGCTGCTGTTTATTTTATTTTCTTTCTTTTTAGTGCGAGGATGGCAGTACACGTTTTTAGTGAGGTTTGATGTTTATTTAGGAGTTGTAAAGTTGGTCTCCCCCGAGCGACTTCAAGGGAGGTTGTTGAGCTGGTGTGGGAAAGCCGGTTGATGAATTTCGCGATGTTTATAACGAGATGAAGCCGTCAGCGACAAAGATGGCAGTGGGTCTTTTTTCCTTTCCTTTTTAATCCCTTTCTCCTGGTCGTTTTTCCTCTGTATCTACTA
>NC_051407.1:4586792-4586974 GCF_015228065.2 Penaeus monodon
AACCTTAGGTTTCTACACTTCTTGTCTTTTTATTTTCGCTCTCCTTCGTCTGTGCTCTTATTTTCCGCACATTCTGTTTCTCCCCCCTGTTTCCTCATGTTATGTTTTCCTCTGTTTTATTTCCCTCCCTTCTGTCATTTTACTCTTCCACTATATTCCTCTCCTCGTATAATTTTTCCATT
>NC_051407.1:4587133-4587245 GCF_015228065.2 Penaeus monodon
ATCATTATCCCTCGCGTTAGTATTGTCAGAGCAGAAAATGTTCTTAAAATCCAGACTGATTTCACTGCCCTCATAGGCCTTCTTCGTAACGAGAAAAGACCCTTTGAACCTA
>NC_051407.1:4587463-4587817 GCF_015228065.2 Penaeus monodon
GTCAATGAATGGTGGGTGAAGAGATTAATGGATTCCGGAACACTTAAAAGTTTTAGTATACAATCTGACTTGTTTTGCAGCTCAGCGAAGTTTGTGTGAGAGGATGTCGAAAAATATCCTGTTAGTAAACGTTTTGGTTTAGGAAAAAAATATATCTCTTGTCGGAAAATGCGGCAACGTTCTCGAGTTAGAACATTTGCTTTTTCCCTTTTTTTTGTTTGTTTGTTTTATTAAATGGGTTCGTATTCAAACGAAGTAAAAAAAAATGCTAAGGCATAAAGGGTTATGACGCCTTCATTTTCCGCGGGTGTGAATTGCGGAAGGAGAAGGACTTATCCAAAATAGAGGAGGAGC
>NC_051407.1:4587859-4588104 GCF_015228065.2 Penaeus monodon
GGAGGAGAAAGAAGAGGCGAAGACGAACAAGCAGTCGCAAGTCCTTCATTCCTCCCCTCGGCTCCGTCTCCGTTCTGCTCTTTCGACCCGAATATCGCAGGTACCGCGGCTTGGAAAACCCCGAACCAGGGCGAGGCCCTTCGAGCAGTCTCTGATCAGCGACGGACGAATTCTTCCTCCCGAAGTAGCAGCACACGCGCTCGAGGTCTCCTGTGACCGCCTCTTTATGGAAATGGGCTGGGGTG
>NC_051407.1:4588326-4588547 GCF_015228065.2 Penaeus monodon
CGTAAGAGAGGTTTTGATCTCTTTATAAAAATGTCCACATTGCATGGGGGACTTTGATGTGCGCTTGTCACGGGCGGAGGAGAGAAGAATGGACTTTTTTCTGATTTCTGTTTGGTGAAGTTTATCTTTTTTTTCTAGTTTATTTTATTTGCTTTTTGGTATTTTTTTTTTAGCTAGTAACACAGATTTTTCTAATTTAGTATCTGAAAGTCTTTATGTGA
>NC_051407.1:4588926-4589043 GCF_015228065.2 Penaeus monodon
TCCCGCGGTGAAATGCTCGGCTCCGACGGCGGCGGCTGATGAGGCGTTTTCGCGGCGTCCCCCTCCTGCTTCTGCCTTGATGCCTTAGAAAGCGCGGATACGTCTTCGACTGTCACG
>NC_051407.1:4589436-4589550 GCF_015228065.2 Penaeus monodon
TCTGTTCTCACGTGTTATGGTTCCGAGAGACGCCTTGTTTGGTTGAGGTTTTTAATTCCGGGTCGATTGGATTTGGCGCCTCGTTTAACTTTTTCTACTTTTCTTGAATCTCTC
>NC_051407.1:4589589-4589658 GCF_015228065.2 Penaeus monodon
GGTCCTAGTCGTGGTCTTTTGACGTCTCTTTGAATTCTACTCGTATTTCTTTCTCCCGTCCTCCGTTCC
>NC_051407.1:4590075-4590394 GCF_015228065.2 Penaeus monodon
GCGTTCCCGTAAGCATGAGTAAGAGGAAGGACGAGCGCGAGGCTGTGTTTTACGTCGCCTCTTAACCCAACTGGATGTTTTTCCCGCTATACTTCCTGTGTTGTTCTCCCTCTCCCTTCCACGCACGCACACCGGCTTCTTTTTTTCTATGGCAAATTTAGGGCCTTTGTTACGGGCTTCCTTGGGGTGCAATCTCCCTATTTTTATTTTGAATGTTGAGAGTTCTAAATACTTCCTCTGCGAGTGGTAGGGCCTTTATCGCTCCCTCCAGCTATCCACGAAAAAAATTCGGATAGGATTTTTTTTTCTATCTCAATAT
>NC_051407.1:4590807-4591229 GCF_015228065.2 Penaeus monodon
AACATCAGTGTTCATGGCCGGGCGTCAGGACAACGTCAGTGCGTCTGGCAAGTGACCTCCTCACGCGGGCAGGGAACGCAAGCAAGCAAGCACACAGTTGCAGACGCCCTGCAGCTTGCATCGTCTTGCCAGCAGCGACTTCTTCGCTTGGTGTCGGGCTTGCCTGTCTTGCCCGAGTGGCTTATCACCCCGCGATCCCGCCTGGCGGTTGGCATAAATCCCTTAATTGGCTTGATCAATTAAACAAACAGCCGGGGGGGATCGAGACAGCGAACAACAGCGGATTTTTATGGCCGATTAAGGTGGTGTGTAGTCTGTGTTCCGAGAAGCTGTTGCGCGGATAGTCTTTCTGAATGTTGTAGTAATGATAGCGAGTCATCCTGTTTTGAGTGGTTGGAGGTCGAGGTGGGGGGGGGGATGTA
>NC_051407.1:4591484-4591759 GCF_015228065.2 Penaeus monodon
CCGTGTTGTTCTTGAATTATATGTGTTTGTATTGCATCAGCGACAAAGCGCCTGTGTTCGTTGGTCTCGTTTGCGTTTTTGTGGCGACGAGACGCTGCTCTTCTCTCTAATGCCGGCGACTCCAGTGCGTTTTATTTCGCCCAGGCTGTACTTGTTGGCGTAATTACAGTGGCCGCCGTATCGCACAGTATGATGATACGGGCGGTAAAACCCGAGTGGGCGTAAGGAGTGAAAGTTGCGCGAGAAGTAGACTTTTGGGGTGTTTCGGTGCGGCA
>NC_051407.1:4591837-4591925 GCF_015228065.2 Penaeus monodon
TTGGGTGTGAGAGGGGTTGGGTTGGGCTTGTTTGAGCTGCCTGGTGATTCATGTTTATGGTCGGTGATTCATCAGTTTAAGATTGGGA
>NC_051407.1:4592180-4592650 GCF_015228065.2 Penaeus monodon
CCCCCACTCAGTCCGTCTGTTTGTCCACAAAAGAGAGAAAGTTGGTCAGTGGACAAAGCGTCAACAAGAACTCTTTCCAGTGACGTTTTCTGATCCGGAGGACCGAGGCTGACATCTGGCGGGTGAGAGTAACATGCAGCGAAGACGGACTACAAGAAGGATGCAGTCGTTTCTTGCATCGATGTGGACACGCCAGGCTATTGCTCTGTGGTCATTGTTATAGCTTCTCCCTTCCCTTCCGTGTGTTTCTTGTCGCTCGTGCGGTTGGTCCTTGCTTTTCTTTTGCTAAACCCTGGGCTTTTCTTTGTTTTTATTTTTATTTTCTCTCTTCCCCCCTTTCATGAATGTCGTCAAAGAGGGGGAGGAGTGTGACTGCCTGACCGACGCAATGTTCATTCTGTTCTTGCGGGTTTGCGAAAGAGCGTGCATGTCATAATGTTGCCCAAGTGTGTCGCTCGCCCTTGGGTTTC
>NC_051407.1:4592682-4593491 GCF_015228065.2 Penaeus monodon
ACTCATGTTTGTGTCATCCTGCACTGGACGTTCACTCCATGATAACTGCTCTACGGTGGTCATCCACGAGCCTGACACTTTCTGAATAATTGAAGAGTTCCCCCCCAAAAGCGAAGAAAATGTCTTAGTCCTCGTTGCGAATTCCGTCTGGCGATATGATGGCAACTTCCGCCAAAAATATTTATTCATAAAAGGCTTCGAGATACCTGGCAACTCCTCCCTCTCTCCCTTTTCGTTATAGTAAATATTCCAGTCAAAATCTTCCCCAATGCCTCCAGGTATACGTATAAATGGCTTCTTGCTTGGCTGTGTGTACTGGTGATTCAGTGGGTGCCGCGTTATTATCAAATTCCTGCCATTGTACACTGCCTTCGACCGGGCAGTTACCAGTGAGCGCCATTTTTTATTTTTGTTTCGTAATCAGATGTCTCTCGCAATACTTGTGCCTTTTTTAAAGCCTTTCCTCTAAGCGACAGATTTTGTTTTTAGGGCTGCTTGAGTCGTGGCGGATCGTTTGAGGGGGTTGATAGACAGCAACAGTCATGGTTTAAAAGACAAACTGGCATCGCGGAAAGTAGGACTCGACTCACATTTTCTACAAGTTCACTGAATGGGAGGGATTGTGTGCGGCCGCTCCAGGACTTTCGGAATAATCCAAGTTCTTACTTTGAGATCTTGTCCCAGACGGCGGGAGAAGCCTCCTTTGAATTAATACGGAAACTCTGCCGTATGTTGATGTTGCTAAATAGGACGGTATCAAAAACGTTTGTTGCGAGATGTGGCAACGTTGTGCGGTGTGCCCTGCGGCG
>NC_051407.1:4593559-4593820 GCF_015228065.2 Penaeus monodon
GCATTATTGTTCTTTCTTATTTCGTCTTTTAATATTTCTTTTCTTGACTTTTTTGGCAGTGTTTGCTCACTTCTTTTCGCCTTTCTTATTTTCATTCGTATGCTCTGTTCTGCTTTTCACTCCAGTTTTGTTTGTGTTCCGTTGCGATTTTCTCTTTCTCATAATTTCTCCGCTTTTCTCATCTTTTAATTTTCCTCATTAATCTCCCTTTCCCCTTCCGTAGAACTACCAGTTTTCTGTAATCGAGATTTCAGTAGAAAG
>NC_051407.1:4594032-4594198 GCF_015228065.2 Penaeus monodon
CACACCTGCCACGCCACCCGAGATCTGTCGCGATCTTGGCGCATTCCGACATAACCTTGT
Source organism: Penaeus monodon (assembly GCF_015228065.2). Lineage (NCBI taxonomy): Eukaryota > Metazoa > Arthropoda > Malacostraca > Decapoda > Penaeidae > Penaeus > Penaeus monodon. Next base: position 4,594,093 of record NC_051407.1, read on the forward strand.
TTATTGGTCCGACGATCGTGGCCACGGTAGAGTTGGAGTTCACGCTTCAATCGCCAAAGTGCTCTTCCTCCCTCTTTTCGCAAATTGTCTCCCCGCCTATCTCGCA
>NC_051407.1:4594399-4594780 GCF_015228065.2 Penaeus monodon
GGTTTCTGCCTTGTTTATTCTTTATTTTTTTTAAACCGTTAATAATTCTCCATTTCTCTTGTCTACCCTTATGCCAGTCTTTCTGTTCTACCAGTATGTTTCTACCGCGTCTTCCTCCCTTGTTTCTTGCATTTTTTCACCAGCCACCTCTTCCTTCCCCTGATGCTTCCTGCTTCTCCTCCTCTTCCTCCTCCTTTCCACTTTTTTTTAACCTCTTCCCTATCTCTCTCCTCTTCCTGTGTCTGCGTCTTCCCTAACTACCACCATTATCATTTCCCGTCCTCCTCCCTTGCTTCCTCCTCTCCATTTTCTTTCATCTCCCATGTTTCTCCTGCTCCGCCTCCACCTCCTCTTCTCCGTCCACCTACGCGAGACACAAAA
>NC_051407.1:4595150-4595460 GCF_015228065.2 Penaeus monodon
GCTCGCCTCCCATCTCCCATCATGGCAGCAGTAAAACACACTCAACACTTTTTTTAGTGTGTGGCGTTGCCATTGCGTCATCTCTTACGGGGTTATGCCATCATGCGTGTAGGGTGACGAGGGTGCATGAAGTGTGCACTGAGTGCTGCTGGTTTGAATTTGTTGAGGTCGAGGATCACCCTTGGTCGATATTGGGTGGGAGTTTAGGGGGGCGGAGGGAGGGGGGGACGGTCAGTGGAACACCCTGTATGTGATACCGTTTATACCTTTCCTTTCTTTCCGTCCTTTGGTTCTCCCCTCTTACGTAATC
>NC_051407.1:4595526-4595832 GCF_015228065.2 Penaeus monodon
GCAACCAGCTGCCCTCACAACCCTCAAATCCACAGCACCCTTAACGCACCCTTAACCCACCCGTAACCCTCGTTTTCCAGGGCGTAATTTTTGGTTCTTCGTTTCGAGTCTTGAGGGGAACAGAATCTAATCATCAGTGAAACTTCGATTTTTTTTCTGTCCTGGCTTTATCATGGTTTAATCCTGGTGTTCTAGCGTGGATGTTGGGCTTAATTTGCATGAGGGTTTGGGAGTTCGTTCCCTCTGTCTCTTCTGGAGTTTTGCCTTTTTTTGTGTTTAGATTTGTGGCGCTTTCGACAGCTTGAT
>NC_051407.1:4595936-4596116 GCF_015228065.2 Penaeus monodon
CCCACTGACCCTGCATTCAATATTTAGGTAAGCAGGGCGTCTGTCCGCCCATCTGTCTATTACCTCTCGTGTTTATTTCTCTCCGACGCGAGATGCCCCGTTTTCGTTTTTCGCTTTCCCCCTCCTCCTCTTTTGTCGGTTGGTCATTGATACTCTTGTTTGGAGGGCGTGGAGTCCCCC
>NC_051407.1:4596151-4596268 GCF_015228065.2 Penaeus monodon
TTTCCCTTTTCCCCTCTCCACCTTTCGCTTTTCCCCTCCTTCCTCCTCTTCTCTTCTTCCTCTTCCCCTTTTTATTTTCCCTTCCTCCTCTCTTTCCCTCTATTGTATGAACTTTTA
>NC_051407.1:4596483-4596623 GCF_015228065.2 Penaeus monodon
CCCGAGCTACAAGTCACTGTGGCAGGCAATGTGAGATTCATGGCATTTCGCGTTTTATTTTTGCCGTGTGATGTTTATGACCGCCGGGACTCTGATTATGCGATGAGTTAAGGAGGGGGGGGGGGTAGAGTGCGTCCATG
>NC_051407.1:4596767-4596961 GCF_015228065.2 Penaeus monodon
GTTCGTTTGGGTGGTGTGATGTTTACGCATAATTTCTGTCGCCGACCCTCAGGGCGGAATCTCCAACGGAATCTGACGCATAATGATGGCGTTAAATCATTTAGTCTTGGTTTAATAAGGTTGATACAATAAATAAGACCGCAGTTTTGACCTTGGCCGGAAGCGTTGAGTGCCGGGTCGTGACCTCTTGACTT
>NC_051407.1:4597544-4597678 GCF_015228065.2 Penaeus monodon
TCGTCTCGCCTCATCTCCCGTCTGCCTTTGAACCGAATGTCTCGGCTCAGGTTTGAGGTTTGATGATATTTTCCAAACTTTCTTAATTAGAAATGTCTGGAGGTGTTAGCGTGGGATTTATCTTCTTAGGCCTT
>NC_051407.1:4597968-4598062 GCF_015228065.2 Penaeus monodon
CCCCCCCCGGTGAATACCGTCACGTGACACCTGTAGAGGGAGGGGAAAATGGGAAGAGTTGGGGAGAAGAGGAAGGGAAAGTTTGGGAAAGAAG
>NC_051407.1:4598226-4598425 GCF_015228065.2 Penaeus monodon
GGTACGTATACGGGGAGATGTGAGGGCCGGAAAAGTTGGGGGGGGGGTCTCCTCTTGTTATGACGGCGATAGTTTCCGTGGCAAAGAAGCCGGAATGTCTGGCGGCGATATGTGAAAGGCTGCATGCAAAACACCGCGCGCGAACTGCAATTGGATTAGGGCGCGAGGCGGGAGCTGGGAATTGGGTAAAGGAACCTAA
>NC_051407.1:4598579-4598817 GCF_015228065.2 Penaeus monodon
TTTGTATATGGATATAAAAATATTTAAATGAGAACTGTAGATGAATCAAGATGCGTGATTGGATATGTCAAGCAGTATGATGTGGATTCTTCTGAGGCGGTGGAAGAAGTATGTGAATGAGGCGGTGCAAGGTGGAAGAAGGGTGTGGATGAGGCGGTGGAAGATGGGATTTAGTTGTGAGAGTATGAGGTGGATTTCCATGAGGCAGTTTGAAGGGGAAGAAGTATGTGGGTGAGGC
>NC_051407.1:4598893-4599046 GCF_015228065.2 Penaeus monodon
GATGCGTATGAGGCAGGGGGGGAGGTTGGGTTGGAGTCCCTTGAGGGAGATTGAGGATACGAGAATACTAAAGAGAATTGAGGGGCAGAAGGATAAACAGCGTCGGGAAGAAAGGGGTAGTTAAAGGAGGGAACAAGGTGTCGACATTGTTAG
>NC_051407.1:4599173-4599891 GCF_015228065.2 Penaeus monodon
CGGGAACAAGTTAGGTATGGCCGCGGTGACGCTCGTTCGCTAGTTGGATTTCCGGCAGCGACGTGACTCACATGAGAATGATGAAGGGGAAGAGGTTGCGCTCGAGCATTTCCTAGGCAGGGACGGCGCTTGAGGGCGTCCGTGCGGGTCTCCTCGAGGACGCGCGCAGCCATCCGCACCGTCCGATTGGCGGCGGCTCCCTCTCGAGTGCCATTTTGGTGTCATGCCTGAGTGGCACTTGACAGCCGATGGCCCTGGAGGGGTGGGGGAAGGGACGAGGGTCGGCCGGAGGGACTGTAGGCTCGTTGTGTGGCGTTTGGTGTGAATTAGGGCTGTAGAGAAGGCGTGTTCGGGGCCATTACGAAGGAAAGATAAGAAGGAAGAGAGGAAAGTTTTTTTTTCCCTTTTCCCTTTATTTTTTCTAGTGCTTGGGAGTAGTTGTGGAAATGCAGGTCAGTCAGTAGTTGAAAGGTTTGGCTTTAATGCCAGATGGAGACGTAGATCTTATGAATGGGTCTTGCACTCCCCCCCCCCCCCCCCAGGCATTTCGCTCCCTCTCGCCGATCCGCAATGATGAGGGAGAATCATATTGATGGATCTTGACAGCTTCATTTTGTGAAAGCCTTAGGCACTGTCAGCTTGCGAGTGTCATCATTATAAAAGCTAATTACCCGATTCCATGATTGATGGCCAAAGTTCATGCAGAAGTCTGGCTTTC
>NC_051407.1:4600060-4600250 GCF_015228065.2 Penaeus monodon
ATTCCTCCCCCTTCCTCCCACGCCTCTCCGCCTATGCTTCGACATACACGCGGGTATAGCTAATTGCGTCACAGGCATAATTAATTTTAAAGACCCCCCCCCCCCCCGTTGGTAATTAAGCGTTTCTCAAGAAGTTGGCGATCATTAGCAGTCTTCTCTGGCAAGGGAGGCCAAGTTCACGGGGTCATCC
>NC_051407.1:4600311-4600386 GCF_015228065.2 Penaeus monodon
ATTATGTAGGAGGAGACGGAGAAACCCAGACAAGAATGCGAAGACTAAACAGATTATCGGGTTGAACAAATTGTT
>NC_051407.1:4600501-4600638 GCF_015228065.2 Penaeus monodon
ATCTCTAAGGTACGTAGGCCTAGTCGGCTGTTATGAGATAATGTGTTCAAAAGGTCCACCTCGTTTGCTCTTGTTTCTTTCGGGGATAAACCTCTGTGGTTATGGGATGCTGTTTGTAGGTTAGGTTATGAGGTTGA
>NC_051407.1:4600723-4600945 GCF_015228065.2 Penaeus monodon
TTGTTCATCAAGTCTGGCTTTGTTTTGAAGATCCCTTAGTCGATTTTGACCCGAGCAGATGCAGAGGAAGTAGGAACTGGTATCTCAGGAAAGACATGAGCCTCGTTATCACCCCGTGGGCGATGTTGCAAGAGCGACGATTGCAGGAAGTCGTCAACAGGGCGGGGAAGATCCTCGCGAACCGCACAGGATATGGAACAGTTGGCGGGCCGGCGGTGGCGG
>NC_051407.1:4601280-4601689 GCF_015228065.2 Penaeus monodon
ATGTAGCTCTTACTACTGAAATGTATAGCTTGTTTGCATTAAGACACAAACGATCATCGAACCTTCAATCCAATAGATAATAGATAGATAAGGGTAGGTGGGGTACACTAAGGATATTTATAAGTCAATGGGTTATAGCAACATATAAATGTACTCACAAGTAGGTTTTTTTTACGAACATTAGAATATAATATAAATAGGCCTATCATGCGATGTAACTGCCACATGCAGACCCGAACGCTACGCAACGCTCACACTCACGCCCATTTCTGCTTGTACGTATTTACTGAGAGCACGCCACTTGCCTCTCACTCTGCTTCCAGGCCTCTCGACGCCCACACTCTCACCCACGGCACTTGGGTTGGCATTGTGGGGCACTTTGGTCTTGGCGCTTGGGGTGAGGTTTTCT
>NC_051407.1:4601728-4602712 GCF_015228065.2 Penaeus monodon
GTTTTATCCTGGTGTGTATGGTCGTGACATTCCCTTGAATTCCTTTTGAAAGTTTTCACGTGATGATTTATGAAAGTAGCTAATTGGGTTCTTGTGCAGAGATGTATATATTTATGTATGTGATACGTGTTGTTGTTTGGGTAATGGTCGCCTCATTACATGCAAGACCTTTTTTCTGGCATTACCTAGCTGGAGGGTTTTATATTAGATTTCTTTAATGATTATAGGTTTCCCTTCCACGAGGAGAAAGTAATAATTATGAAATTAGCTTTTTTTTTTTACGAAACTTCTCTTGCCTGAGTTCCCACGCTGTCAGTAATTATTGATGAAAACAGACGCTATCAATTAGACCGGCTTTCTCAAGTATTGCATACTTTGAAGCTACGCTTTGCACATTAACATGATTCGAAGGTAATTGTTATTGTTTCGCAGGGGCTCACCATTCTCTGTTCTGATCGCGTCTTCTGGTCGCCTGTAACCGAAACCTCCCGTATCACGTGTCGTCTTCGGGTTATTTTTATAACGTCTTGCATCGAAGCCGGCCGTAAGTATTGCCGCAAGGCCGCTTGCGCGTCGAGGCGGCCGAGGGAGCGCTTCGTGCAGCGTTCGACGGAGAAAAGAAGAGAAAACGGAAGGCAATCCCGCTGCGGCCATGATCGGCGCTCGTCAATCATCCCGCCCGATCTGGGAGGCAGTCGTACGCCGCGATTACTTCGCTCTGAGGCAGGCTGGTCGCTGGTCGTCCTTTCATTACAAGGCGGGGGGGGGGGGGAGCAAATAGATTTCGCGGAATTACAGTCTGTCAAGAATAACTCGCGTCCCTGATTTAGCTGCGACAAGGACCGTCACCATGGAAACAGCGTCGACAAGCCTCACGGCCGCTGGTGTCCAGCAGGCAAGGAGGACGGAGTGTGGACATTTGGTCACGGCGTGACCCGCGATCCGTGCTCGTGGGGCGTCACAGGTGCCACGGGCGCGTCACCG
>NC_051407.1:4602743-4603735 GCF_015228065.2 Penaeus monodon
GCACGTGTGAGACGACTTGCTGCGGCGCTTCCTGTGGTCTCCCTGCGCCGCGGCTGCCGTGATGCCGTCGCGCTTCGGGAAAGATAAAACAACGAGGCGGGTTGTGTGGCTCCTTGGTGCGAGCGCCCGATATTGGGCACAGGCGTTTGATTATCTGGAGTTCCTAATGTTCCTAATTTATTTTTCTCAAGTCTTGACACTTGACTCGGTTAGCGTACGTGCAATGTGAAATTTGTCTTTCGAAAATTGATACGCTTTTTTTTCCTTTGAAACTTAATGCGCATTTTTTTCATCTTCACATAATTTTTTTCCATGTGAATTTTGCCTTCTGAAAATTAATACTCGTTTTTTTCCCCTGAAACTTAATACACCCTTTTTTAATCTTCACGTGATTATTTCTATTTTTTCATGTGATATATATTTTTTTCAGTTCACCTTACTAATTATCTGTATTTTTTCTTCGCAGGTGAGTACGCGATCGGCGAGAGAAGCGCAAAGGTCAGCTCACCAGCGGCCGGAAGGAAGCTGGCGATGGGTTTCACGCAAGTCTTTGTTTCGCTTCTAATGTCGTTGTCGGGGCTGTCTTTGTTAGAAGGATAAAGCCCGTGACAGGTGTTTCCTACTGTGCATCCTGTCCTCCGCGCCGAACCCAAGGCTTGTCAGACTTGGGGGGAGAAAAGCCTTCACGCGCCCCTACCCCCTACCCCAACTCCCCTCTATCTTCACTACGAGCAGCGGCCGCCAACCCCCTCCCTTCCTTCGCCCTCCCCCCACCAACCCCCTTCTTAACACCCCCCCTCTCATTTACTCTCACCCTAATACCGCCTACCGACTCCCCCTCCCCCCCCACCCCCCTGCTTCTGTAAACCCACACTCGTCACCCGGCAGTTGGATGCGAGCCAGTGGGAGATTTATGCCTCGTATTAGCTGGTACTTTAGTTTATTATATGTTATGGGACGTGATATTTTGTCTTCCCAGCTTGTCGTTTTTT
>NC_051407.1:4603884-4604302 GCF_015228065.2 Penaeus monodon
CCCCTCCCTCCCCCTCTCCCTCTCCCTCCCTCCCCCTCTCCCCCTCTCTCCCCCTCTCCCCCTCCCTCCCTCCTTCCCTCCAATTTTCCCTCCCTCTTCACTTTCCCTCTCCCTCTCCCTCTCCCTCTCCTCCCTCCCGCGTTTCTCTCCCACTCTCTCTTTCCAAGGAAGCGGATGACCTCGAAGATGACCTGTGAGGATTAAGCTCGGGATCGTCCGCTTTGGTCATCCTGCACTGATCCTCGCGGTTAATCCTCGAGGAATACTCCTCCGTTTCCGTTGTACTTGTCATCCTTATTCATTATTCATTAGTCATATTATGGTTATTTGTTAGTGTCATTCACGTCCCTTGTCTTCTCCATGCAGCTGCTCTATTCGTGTGGCTTGATGTGGGGGTCAGAGTGTGTTTATTTACGCT
>NC_051407.1:4604390-4604632 GCF_015228065.2 Penaeus monodon
CCTCCAGTGTATGTGAGGATAGCTGCTTATGTAGTGTGGATTCATGGATGAGACATAATGATAGGTACTGAATGTGGGTTAGAGTTCACTGTGATAAATGCAGAGGAAATGAATCAATGAATGAAATGGGCAGGGAATGCGTAAGCCTGCTTTTGCAATGTAAGATATTTAATTTATTTTTGTCAGAATCCGTTATTTTTGGGCTTGCATTGTCGAATTATTTCGTCAGTAATACTCCCTAA
>NC_051407.1:4604734-4605451 GCF_015228065.2 Penaeus monodon
TTAAGTTAATATAAATGGTTAATTTTCTAAATTATATGTTGAGATCTGGTTGGAAATGAGACAGAGACTAGCTTATAGGTAGAAGGCGCAGTCGACGCCCTCTCTATTGATTGACGTTATAGGTGTGAGAGCTCTGGTAAACACTGGCTCGATACACATGGCCTCCGGACCCCGCTCCCAAGGGACTTCGGACTCCTCCCTCTTTCATTCCCCTTTCTTACGCCTCCCCACATCTCTCCTCCCCACTCGCCTCCACCATCCTCTACTCCCCTCCCCCCAGGGCCTTCTCACCTGGAAAAACACGCCGGTCCTCTCCTTCTCCCTTTTCTCCCCTCTCCCCCATCCTCCCCCCCTCCTCATTCGTTCCCTCCTTTTCCTACTCCCCTTTCTCCCCCCCCCCCCCTGAAACTCGATATCTAGAAACCCCGAGAGAACGAAACTCTGGAAGTGCCAGACGTAATTAGCAATTCAAGTCACGGAAGAGTTGCGACGTCCCCTCGTGGCACTCTTGCATGTCGTGGCAGTGACCTACTAGTTCTATCTGCTACACTGATGCGTCGAGTAAGAGGAGGCAGAGAGCCGGAGGGAGGAAACGGGGATAAACTTGGTGATATAAGAAGAGGCATGTTTACGAGCTGGCGATATTTACAGCATCATCTCCTTGCCCGTGTGACAGGTACAGCGCAGAACACCAGACAACATCACACATGTAGTCGA
>NC_051407.1:4605599-4605755 GCF_015228065.2 Penaeus monodon
GAAGAAGACGCCCTCCTTAGAGATCCTGGCATCTCTCCAGGTTTGTCGGGAATTAAAGAACGGTGTGATTAGTTTCCCAAGGGCACCTCGCTGCTCTCGCAGCTGATCGACGAGGCTGAAGACCAATAAGATCCTACGAGGAGGGAGGGAAAGATC
>NC_051407.1:4605787-4606439 GCF_015228065.2 Penaeus monodon
GGTAATCAGGAGGTTCGAGAGGTTGATGGGTTGCGGTGTTTGCTTAATGTCTTGGGTCTCGTGTGTTCTTACTAGAAGGGAGAAATGTTAAGTATGTTGCATGTTGAGGTTACATGATAATTAGAAGTTAGATCGTTTAGATTTTCCACGTTCGGGGCCAAAAGGCATCCGCGTCGATTTTCCTCTCTCCTGTAATGCCTGTTGTCTCCGTCTCGCTTCGGGATTAATATATTCATAGTTCTGCCTTCCCTCTTTTGCATGTGTTTTGTGCTTCTTTAAAAAGGCCGTCGTTCTTTCTCCGTCCGAAAGGAGGCGGTGGCGGCTGAGCAGCTGGTTCGCCACAAAGGAGTCCCTCCGCGGCCGAGACGTGACGTCGTGCCCGCGGGTGGGACAGGTGCGCGGGCTCCCAGGTCACCAGCGCCAGACCCAAGTGGAAGGGGGGGGGGCGAAAGGGGGCACGGGGGAGGAGGGGGCAGGTGTATTTCGCCAGGTCAGCCCCCCGGAGGCTTCTCGAAACGTCTCCGAAATGTGGAGGCTGATGCTGATTGGTATTATTCTCTTGAGTGTGTGTGAGTGTCTCGTGTCTTTTTTTTATACCTGTCTGTCTCGCGTCTTCCACAGCTGTGCGTCCCCTTCCCTTGCTTTGTGGCCA
>NC_051407.1:4606500-4606758 GCF_015228065.2 Penaeus monodon
CCAAACATTTCATTCTGTTTCATCTGTCTGTTGGTCTTTCCTCAGACTCTGTTACTGTTTCCGTCGCACTCGAGAGACACGCAACCTGGAGCGCCTTCTGTCACCGCCGCGTTATATTTTTAAGCCGATTTTGATCCGGCCTTACTAACTGGGATCCTTTCTCTCCCCTAAATTTAAGCTCCCCGTAGGCTTCGCCCTGTCTGTCCAGGATCCCACGCCCCTTTGCACCCCTTCTCGTCCTTCTTATCATATCTCAGT
>NC_051407.1:4606799-4606863 GCF_015228065.2 Penaeus monodon
TCATGGGATGTGGGGATGCTGGGTAATGTTACACCTGGATAACGGCCGAAGTATATTATGACTC
>NC_051407.1:4607068-4608050 GCF_015228065.2 Penaeus monodon
GTTGAGCGAGAGTGAGAGTGAATGTGCTCAAGGCCCACAGCACACGTAGTGCTAGCATTCCCCCCCCCCCCTCACACACACACGCACAAAGTAGAGGATGCGATCTGATAACTTAGTGTTGTGTGCGCCGTTATTGGGAGTGTGATAGGCAGAAATTCCCGCTGTGTTGTCGAGGTTGCAACACCGGCCGCAGGAACACGTAGAGCGCGCTTGCTGGTCACGATTGCCTGCTTAGCGTGAAAGGTTATTGAGTTTGGACGTATATAAAAAGAAATTAAAAAGGTCAGTGGCTGCATTTTATCTCTGTGAAACGGAGCGGTTAGACATTGTAGCGAGCATTCCGTCATGCGAAATGAGAAGTAGAAGGGAGGAGGAAAAAGTGGCCGTGCAGCTTCATGCAACAGCTCCTGCACATTCCGTGAGATGGAGTGGGGATGGGAGGGGGAGGGATTGCAATAGGCGCTTGGAGATGGGAGAGGAAGGGATTGCAATGGCTACTTGGGGAGGGGAGGGGGAGGCATTGCAATGGCTACTTGGGGAGGGGAGGGGGAGGGATTGCAATTGGCACTTGGGATGGGAAGGGAAGGTACTGCGGCGGCCGCTTCTGCAAGTGCCGCTGCCACTCCTCGGAACGCCCGCGAGTGCCAAGCTGCTCGCCGCTGCCTCGTTCCCGTCAGTCGTTTCAATTTGATTATCGTAAACGAGACCTTGATAAATGACCAGACGAGAGAGGTTCATTGGCGAACAGAGGAGGACGGTCGATTGCTCGTTACTCGTCTAGATTGGCCAGCGGGATGTGTTTGTTGACGACGTAAATAAACCCCACGCGAGAACTGCCCGTATGTTATGGTTCTCACGGTCTGGGAGACATTTTTAGTCCGTTCCTTTTCTCCCCCAATTCTCCCTCCCTTCGTCTCACTCCCCCCCCTCCTCCTCCTCCCTCTGCTCCCCCCTCTTTCCCTACGTTCTTCTCCCTCTCGTA
>NC_051407.1:4608111-4608397 GCF_015228065.2 Penaeus monodon
AGCAGGAATGTCACCGAGATGTGGGGGCTGCCAGTGGCCATCTCAATTACGCTGCCCCGTTATTGTGGGGGCGCAGGAGAGGTTATGTCAGGCCTCCTCTTGCATCCCTCTTGGCTCAGCATCCTCCTTTCGGTGCCCTCTAGAGGACGAGGGGGAAATGAGGGGAAATCAGTGCCATAGTGGTAGGGTTTTTTTTACGAGTCGAAAGTCCAGCCAGACTCTTTAAGCGGATTTTGTTCGGCGTCGAAGTCGTTCTTATAGCGTGTCGGAGAGACACATTTGGAAC
>NC_051407.1:4608507-4608797 GCF_015228065.2 Penaeus monodon
GTTGTTCTCCGGCTTTAACTACGAACCAGTTTTGATCGCGACCCCCAAAAAAGAAGGAAAAAAAACGAATTGTTGAGAGTCGCCATATCGAGGAATCTGTTCCGGCGGCTGCGGAGACACGGGGCACGTCTCGCGGCTTCCAGAGGTCGAGTCTGGCGTCATGTGTGTACCCAGGCGGGGCACCAGTAATGGATCGCTGTATTATCTTCTCGCAGATCTTTGGTTTGGGCTTTTTTGTGTGTTTAAAATCGTGCACGGCCGCCGATGGAGGTGGAGGTCAGTTTGCACTG
>NC_051407.1:4608978-4609249 GCF_015228065.2 Penaeus monodon
TCGACTGTCCGTATAAAATATGAACGAGATGACAGGTTCGAGCCCCCAAGAGCCTCCCCCCCCCTCCCCCTGCACCTGTAGGAAGGAGGCAGCGAGCGACAAGGTTTTTTCCCCTCCTCCCTCGGCTCGGCGGGAGCGACCAGTGTCTCGGCCTCTTGCTCGCTCTTCTCTTCCCTTCTTTTCTCTTCTCCTCTCTTCTCTCGTCATCGCTTCTCTTCTCATCTTTTCTCTCGTTCTCGCTTCTTTTCTCATCTCTTCTTTCGTCCTCGCT
>NC_051407.1:4609288-4609390 GCF_015228065.2 Penaeus monodon
GCCCCTGCCACTGTCTCGGGCATCCTTTACTCCGCTGCCCCCAAGGTGAAACGCCACCATTATCATTCTTGCCAGCTGACCACATGGCTGGGCGGGGCTGGT
>NC_051407.1:4609491-4609567 GCF_015228065.2 Penaeus monodon
ATGCTGTACTGTCAAGGTTCTGACCCGCTGTTACCACTTTACTCGGGGAACGCTGTAGGGTAAGATGCCAAGTGAA
>NC_051407.1:4609594-4609696 GCF_015228065.2 Penaeus monodon
GTCCATCAGCTGTGTCCGTCGCCACGACTCTTATTTGAGAGGAATATGCTCGTGGTTCGTGATCCCGTGAGCTCTGGTTGCACGGGGATGTGGTTACAAGCA
>NC_051407.1:4610081-4610403 GCF_015228065.2 Penaeus monodon
CCATGGCAGGAAGAGGGACCGGGCAAATTGCATTCATGGGGCGCGTAAAGTGAAGGCGCGATGGAGAGCGGCAACAAGGACCAGCTGGCTGTTAGGGCTGTTATGAACCTCGTAACTGCTTTATGATGTGCCTCGACGCCCCAGCGCTTTCGGCGGGGCTTCGGGCTCGGACGAGACGGGGGAAGAAGGTGCGTGATTGCTGGTCTGTGCCAGCCTCGCCCTCTCGCCCTCTCCTCTCTCCTCTCTCCTATATTAGCTCTCTCGTTTCCCTCTTTCTCTCTCTTCTGTCTCTGTCTCCGTTTGTCATCCTGTTTTTTTTTTC
>NC_051407.1:4610601-4610780 GCF_015228065.2 Penaeus monodon
TTGTTTGTGTGTGCGTGCACGCGAGCGCCCAACATATCCTGTTCAGGTAATTATTTCTTCTTCAGAAACCCAAAGGTCTTATTGTCCCCAAGAAGGCGTGTACTTTGTAAGGCGAAGACCAGCAGCGTTGCTCTTATTGTTCCCTTGGGGATTGTAACACCAAGGATAAATCTCCTCTT
>NC_051407.1:4611001-4611315 GCF_015228065.2 Penaeus monodon
TTTTCTTAGCGCAACGAATGAGATCTTGTAAGGATTAAGCCTAACTTATGTGTTTACATTGAGTTACTCACCTAATGGCCGTTTGTCGCCCATTCACAGCTGAGGGCCGGTTGTTAGGGCGTCTCTCAAGACCACAAGCTTTTACAGCCCTCTGACCAGTCTCGAAAACTCCCGCGATTCATCCAGACCATAATGTTTCATTCATTTTTCATTATTCTTCAGTCTGAGCAAAATTGGCCTATTATGTTGTGATTTATGGACTGCGCCGCCCCGATGCAAGCCCGAAAGGCGATCCGCCCGAGAAAGTAGAGGGA
>NC_051407.1:4612192-4612512 GCF_015228065.2 Penaeus monodon
AGAAGCTTCACCGTCATGCCTGTTTTTCTTCTTCGTATGTTGCCTTCCTGTTTCAAAGAGGAAGGGAAAGCATGCGAATGCGCAAGTGGCACCGTTCGGGGGCCTGGCACTGGTTAGTTATAAGAAGGGAAAAAGAGGTCAAGTTTCCAACCGCAGACACCCCAGCCTGGCCCTATATCACCTCCACCTCCCCCTCCCCCTCCCCCCTAATCGCCTTGGCCCCAACCCCAAAGCACACTCCCCCCCTCTCCACCCCCATGCACCTGCCATGAAGGCTTGACACCTCTGCCTTTATTGGTCCTTCGCTCGCATGTGTTGTT
>NC_051407.1:4612688-4612813 GCF_015228065.2 Penaeus monodon
AACTGCATAAAGGATCGAAGTGGTAAGGGGGTAGGAGAGGAAGGAATAAAGGAGGGAGACGAGAAGTGATATAATTGGATAGGATCAGAGAGAAGGAAGGTAATGCAGGCGACGGCAGCTAAGTT
>NC_051407.1:4612854-4613108 GCF_015228065.2 Penaeus monodon
ACTAACCAGTCCTAGTGTTAGAAGAGAATGAAGATTTTGCTGTAATGTTGTAATGGAGGGAACGTTATACTAATTACGAATGAATATTAATGCGGCTCAGGTAATTGTTATTCATTTTATTAAGCATTGTTTCTTGTATACGAGTTCTGATGATAATGAGCATAAAACGGTACGAGAGAGAGCGTTTTCCGTTCCCACTCTCTCTCAGCTCTCCCTGCCTCCTCTTTCACGGGGATATAGATAATATGAATAAT
>NC_051407.1:4613178-4615245 GCF_015228065.2 Penaeus monodon
TTGAGTGTGAATCCTTTTTGGAAATAGAAAGGGGGAGGGGGAAGGGATTTGAAGAGAACTTGAATGGAAACACTTAAATACAGGATTCAAGTGAAGAAGTCTCGTAATGAAATGCTAATAAATGACGATGAACAACGCGGGGTCGAGATCACGCATAATTGGAGAAACTTTTTGAGTGTGTAAACATGACGAGAACACCAATCCCCTTCAGATAAGTTGGCGTTTCTTCGTCTGGATTCATTTCAACATTCTCCATCAGTTAAAAAGGGTGAAAGCGGAGATGTCAGTCATGTTTTGATGAATTCTTCACATAGCATCCACGGGCAGGAGTACGAGGTATGGGGAGGGGGAGGGGAGAGAGAGCAAGGGAGAGTCATATTTAATTTGAGAAACACGCACTTTCTCCCATCAAAAGAAGCGTGAGAGCTTTGGCGAGAGTGGGAGCGCGGCGTATGGTACTCCGGCATTGTTTTCTTCACACGATGATGATTAAGTCCCCAGAGTATGCTTGGAAAGGTTAGGCGTGTTTGTTTACTCCGGCCGGCGGGGCCATAGAGGGCTGTCGATTCGTTTCCCTCAAGATCGAGCAGGGTTTTCCCCCCGGGGTGTCACGTGAGGCTACAACAGCTTGTAACAACATCGTGTAACGCAAACCTGGCTGAGGCGTGGCGAGGAGAGGTGTCGCGCCGTGTCAGACTCTGGATCTGGTGTCAACCGCTGTTTGTTACGGGCGAAATGCAGCAGTGCGGAAGGACAGCCGGTGAGGGGGAGGAGGGATGTAGATGTCGCTCCGAAAGGCACCTGTGCTGACTGACAGACAGACAGACAAAGGGCGATCGAACAGCGTGGCAGAGAGACCAAAATGTAGAGCGAAGAGCGAAGTTCAGGGACAAAGCACGACTCGCAAATAAACAAACGGTAATTAGAACGGATTCTTTTGAGGTCGACTTCAACGCAATGCATACGTCCTCACGCTGAATAGAAACAGACACGGCTTTGACACGCGTTTCGAAGCGCACGGCCCAGCACCCTTGGCGCTGTCAGTCAGGGCGCCCTCCCTGTGTACAACGGCGCTCCAGATCCCACGGCATGGCGAATCGCAACCGAGGAGGAATGTCTGCCTCGCATTCCGTCTTTCTCGCAAAATATGGAGTCGAGATATTCTTTGCGCGTTGTGCGGGGATTTTGTACGATTCTGCCATGGGCCTTCCGCCATGGCTTCTGCGCGCAGGTAAATAGACTCGCATGAATAAGCGGATTGCACGCCGTTGTTGGGGCACGAGTTGCCTCGACCTACATGGGTGCAAGAAGGGTAAGTGGGGCAGGAGCGGCAGGAGGCGGAGGTGACCGGGAGGCTATCCAGGTGCGGGACACAGCCGGCCTTCGCGACTTGCAGAAGCACTGCCGCGTCCTACATCTCGCGGCTGCGGGCGTCCTACATCCGTCAGTGGCTCGGACGCCTCGTGCCCTGCGTTCCTTGTAAGGAGAGGAAGAGTAAGGAGGAGGCGTGGGGAGACACAGAATGAGAGAGGGGAATATGGGAAGAAAGTAGGTATAATGAAAACTAATTTAAAGTAGAAATTCGTCATGCTGTAAGAGGGAGTAAATGCAAGAGAAGAAAAACCAACGTGTGGATATTCTGTCGATAGACCATTGTCATGTATTTTTATAGGAGAATAAATTTTCGAAGAGTATATGTATATTGAGTGGATAGATATCCAGCGAGTTCGAATATCAGTATAGTACATCTTAGAAAGTTCGAAATCCTCGGCGCCACACAACACGCGGCCGGTCAGTCACTGGTCAAGGCGGCGCGTTCAGGCCTCTCGTGTGCCAGGGTCGACCTTGGTTCACACGTCATGACCCGCTTGTTCCCCCGTGTGGCCCGAGTGTCACGCACGCCCACGCGCGATCATGTTCGCGCCCACCACCACCCGACAGCCCGCTAGGATTGCTTCTGTGTCATTCACTCGGGGATTTAACTCGTCTGGGAGATGTGAGTGATTCCACACATGCGGGCGCAGCTGTCATAGTAATGTTTGGCTTGTGAATGAACCTCGCAGGACA
>NC_051407.1:4615322-4616057 GCF_015228065.2 Penaeus monodon
GCAGACTCCCCCGTCATTACATGCGGGCGGGTAGTTCTCCGGGTTACTTGGTGAAGGGCAGCCGACTTCTGACCAGGCGAAGAGGGAGGGTCGAGTCGCCGGCTTAAACGCAGGGAATGAAGCACGTGCGAAGTGACGAGGGTGATAGCGAGTGCGATTAGTAGCCTTGGCGGGGCGGTTCGCTCGCCTAAGATGGTATGCTGGTGTTGCGGAACGCGTGGAATATCGAAGTGAATACTTTGTGTTATTCTTGGAGAACTCACACTGGTTCTTGAGGAGGTTCTTTGTGTTTGTGCGATAGTGATGGCACGCGGACTGACCTGGATGTAAGCACGGTAAGTGAGATACGCGAAATATTCGACAGTCCTTATTCCTTTTTTGTGGCGTGACTCGTATTTTGTGGACCAATTTGTCTGAAGTGTCAAGTCTTGGCATTTTGTGTGACGGCCGTCAGTCAGGGCCCGTCGCGACACAAAGGAATTGCGCGGTGACTTGCAGTGCAGGCAAGCAGATCGCGGCCCAAATGTCTTTTCCTTGGGCGGTTGAAGGCACCTCGAAGGCCATCCATCATGCAGGACGTGGCACTCGGCTGATTCCGGGAACGAAGCAGCCTCCCTCCGCACACCACGTGACCCCCTGGCTGGCGACGGGTTCCTGGGGCGTCTCTGCGGTGGCGAACTCTCACGTCCTGGACAGCCGGACGCGGGTGAAAGCACGTTTGCACTCTCGGAGGCT
>NC_051407.1:4616367-4616698 GCF_015228065.2 Penaeus monodon
CCACGCCAATCTATGACCTGAGTATTGACCTTGCGTGACCTGAGCCGCCCCGGCGTTCCCTCCGGTGACCTGAGACTAACCCCGCATTTCCGCTTACTTGAACTTGCGACGGTTGTGTTATGGTCGGGCGAGTTCAGAAGACCTTGAGCGTAATTATTTCCTTTTTTATTTATTATGTTATTAATACTATTATTTTTATTTTACATTTTATATATAGCCCTTGTGGTGATTTCTAACGGTGTGGATAAGGGGAATGTGAGTATGTATTGAGTATTGATTTTTAGTTCGGCGAAGTGAGTATGTGAGTAAGCAAGTGAGAGAGAGAGACAGA
>NC_051407.1:4616786-4618645 GCF_015228065.2 Penaeus monodon
GGGGAAGAGAGGCTGGAAGATATCTTGTTTAATTTTTCCTTTGGGTGTCTCGTGTTCGAAATGCAAAGACGCTCATTTACGCCCATGTCTTGGTCGTTTTCGTTCGGCCTTTCTTTCCAATCGTTACAAAATTTATTTTCGTTTTCTCTCGCCTCAGATCATATACCTTTTGTTTTAATCTTGTTAGTATCTGGCGTTTTTTTTATGTAATGCATGTCTTGTTAACCCCATTTTTGTCTTCGTTATCCCTTTCCTCTCTTCCTTTGTCATCTTAGTCATCTTCTCTGCTTGTTTATCCCCTTCGTCATTGTCTTCCTCTTTTTATTAACGTTATCACTGTCTTCTCTTCGTCTTGCCTTCCTTCGTAATCGCCTTCCTCATTTCTCCGATGTTATCTCTGTCGCCTTCATCTCCTTTGTTATCGTCTTCCTCTTCCCGTCTTCGCTTTCTTAATTATCTTCCTCTTTCGTTTTTATCCCCTTTGGCGAGCTGAGCGAGCGCCGGCCGACGCCTGCTCGTTACGTCCCCTCGCTCGCCCCTCCTGCCCCTCGTTTGCCCATTTTGTGTAAGACGAGGACAGGTTGGGCAAGACACACGTGGCGGAGAATTTATTGGCGTGTACTACGGAAGGAGGGAGGGGTAGGGGCAGTGGGTAGAGGGTACGGGTAAGGGGGTAGAAGTGAGCGTCGACGGGTAGAGGGAAGTGAGAGAGGGGTAGAGTAGAGGGAGGTGGGAGTGGGGAGGGGTAAGGGGAGGTGGGAGTGGTGTGGGTAAGGATGGGGTATTGGGGGTTGGGTATGGGAGGTTCATGGTGGTAGGGTAGGTGTATGAATAGGGGGGGGGGGGCGAAGGAGCAGGTTTGACCTACAGCTACAAGCTGGCTGACCTGAGGACTCGTCTCGCCCCGCCCCCATCAGTCATCTCAGCTGAGAATACGAGTGTCCACGTCCGAGGTAATGATAGACGGGCGGTTAGTATTCAGAGAGATAAGGTGTATTTACGGCAAATTTGATGTTAGAATTGTTTATTGCTGATAAGAGCAACACTAATAATCATCGCGACCGTATGGCTCTTGCAGCGACATAATTAACTGAAGAGAAGTAGCGTATTTCATTATTTGTCTCTGTTACTAGGAGCAGACACAGCATCCAGCGACAGTGACAGATGTGATAACCGGATGGAGAAGGGGGCGGGGCTTGGGAGTGGGTGGCTGTAACATTAGTCACAGGAAGTGTAAGATGACGTTCGTAATGACGGAGAGACACACTCGCTGTCGTACATATACGCTTTTATTGATTCGTTGGGCATTCATACGCATTATTATTTTTGTTATGATGTAGGTACTCAGATTTTGTTGGAGGGATATGCTCATGTAGGCCTACTGAATTATTGGTATGAATTCATTTATTGGTTAAGACACTCCAACACTGGATCACTAATTCACTCGGTTTCTCGGTACAGAGTATTAAAAATATTCTGTATGACGAGACAAAAAAGGCGCTTGATATGTTATAAGAAAAAAAAACACACACACACACCTTTAAACCAGCGTTCATACTCCCATTAAAGTGTAGGACGGAAATTAAAAGTACTTTCCACCGACGTTCCTGTATATCCAATGAAGGAGAGTCTAGAGGAAAGGGAAGTGTAGCGGAAGGAGACGCAGTGGGAAGAAAGGGGGGCGTGTTCTTCAAACAAAACAAAATGAAAACAAAGACACTAAAGGGAATTGTTTGTCATTGTCGGAACGTTCCCTTTTGGTGTCGGAATTTCCAACAAACTTTTTTTTATCGTACGTTTTTTTTTCTTTTCTTTTCATTTTCTTTCTTTTTTTGTGGTAATGGAGGTTATTGCGAGTT
>NC_051407.1:4618918-4619356 GCF_015228065.2 Penaeus monodon
CCAATATTCAAAACAGGGGAAACGTGTTCATCGTTTCCCATGTGTTATTGCAGGAGAGTCGCAGTCGGAGTGCCGGGAGTGCCACGGTGCCGGGAGTGCCAGAGTGGTGGCACACGCGGTTGGCCAGTCCGTCACTACAGGTCTCTGTTTAATTAGTGTGGAGTGGGCGTGAGCGCGCATGTTCGCCCAGCTGTTAGTATGCAAATTACGCTTTGCAATTGAGTGTGAGCTGTTGGGGTAGGATCGATGGGAAGGGGGGTGAAGGGGTGATGGAAGAGAAAAAGGGGGGGTGGGGGCGGTGAAGGGGTGATGGAAGAGGAAAAGGGGGGTGGGGGCGGAGAAAGTGAAGGAGGTACTGTTTATTTTTTTCTTCGTTTCTAGAACTTTTTTTTTATTTGCTAAATACCTTCTTTGGTTCTCTTTTTTATCCCCCCCACA
>NC_051407.1:4619576-4620107 GCF_015228065.2 Penaeus monodon
TCTTTCTCTCCTCCACCTTTCTCACACTGAGCCCCGTGTACGTCCTCGCTGGACTGGGCCGCCCCCCCTCCGTGCCGCCGTCGCCATGCCCTTGACTCGCCGACGTCATTACTTCCAATCCCGACCAATCTCGAGTGCTCATTCCTCACAAGGCCTGCCGACAATTACCGTCTCCGGACTCGACTATGGCGCTATGTGTTCAGCTGGTTGATTCGGCTCTGTGGCCGGGGGGGGGGGGGGTAGCAGAGCGTAAAGATGGTGATTGATTCGATATTTGTTTCGTTTGTTTTTTCCCTTTAGTGTTGATTCGGGAGGTGTTTTATGCGTTTGTCTTTTTTTTTAAGCTGTCGTCTGTCTGGTGTCTCCGTCTTATTTCCCTTTTTGCTTTTGTTTATTCTTATTTTACTTTCTGCTAACCCATTTACTTTCCTCCATCTCCCATCCTTCACCGGTGTTTCCCCTTGGCTGTCAACGGGCACCTCTCCCCTCACCTCCCGACGATGTCATATATTTCGGAGAGTGAACCGTCCG
>NC_051407.1:4620341-4620503 GCF_015228065.2 Penaeus monodon
AACTGTCACATGTCACTGAGGCGTCACCACTTGCGTCAGATGGGCGGTCACCCTGCGTCTGCGCCCTGTTGCCATGGTACGCACCCGCCCACGCCCTCCACGCTCAGATCGCCACGCCAGGGGCTGCGACCCGCGGTGACCCGGCCTCGGTTTTAACTGGGG
>NC_051407.1:4620628-4622425 GCF_015228065.2 Penaeus monodon
CATGCACTTGGGGAGCCTTAAGTCTGGTTGTAAGTGTTTGTGTTCGTGCCTTGGTATACGCACGCGTTTAAAGACAGTATGTTTGTGTGTGTGTCTGTATGCGAGTCTATTTTGTTCCTTTATAAATGTGTCTGTACGTATATGTTTGTGAGCGCACGCCCATCTCGAGTCTTACATCAGTGCATTTGCTTTTAGGGCCTCCCCCCCGCTGTGCAGTCGTAATTTAAGTCCATTGAAATTTCCGCGTCCCGATTGAGTCATTGTGATGCTAAAGCCCGGCACGAACGTCAGTTAACCCCTTTGACATCCTCGCCGCTCGAGTCGCGTCTGAGGATTTGGAGTTATTAATACACCGAGGAGCGTCAGGTGTGCCGAGCGAACAAGAGGTGTTTCACAATCCTCTGAGACGTCTGTCGCTAACGTGTCATTGTTGTGGTTTCGTCACGGTCTGTGGGCGGAGAGGGAGCCACAGGAGAGGGGGGAGGAGGTCACGGCCCTGTGTCACATAGGACGGAGGCAGAGCGTTATGTATGCTAATAAGGAAGTCTCTTGAGTAACCATAATAGCTTCCAGCCTGTACCTAGTCCCACGCGAATGCCAAGGACCTTAGATGAGGCCTTTTTGTCATGTTTTAGGATGAAGGAAGGCTTTTTAAATGCCCCAATGTCTCCCCGAAGACATTTTTTTTAGGCCGCTTCCTCGCCTCGCCTTGTTTATAAGAGCGTCGCATAATGGTATCTGCGGTGAAGTACCTGTCTACCGTGACCTCGAATCGGGACCGAGGGTCAGATTGGGGTTGTTTGTCCCTGGGTCCTTTTTATGGGGGTGGGGGGTAGGGTAAAGGGGGGCTGAACTTTCCATGGTGTATTTTTTTTATGGCGCCTGTTTTGAAAGCGGACGTTGGGTGACATGTTGTGCTGGTGCGGTTTTCGTCTTGGAGAGGTGTGTCGTGAAGGATTGCATTGTGCATATGCAATGGAAACGGCCAGCGCTTACCGCCGAAGAAATTAGCCACAAACCAAACATCACGCACAGAGAAACAAAACATAGCAGTGCCTGTCAAAGAAATGACGAGCAAGCACATTCCCGGGCTTCGAGGCTCAGATATCGCACACGTCAAGCAACTTTCTCCCGGTTCCTGTAGGTGGCAAAGCGCGCGGCACGAGTGAGAGGCGGAGTGCCGGCCAAGCAAGGCTCAGGAACAGGGTAATCACGAGGTCGAGTGAACCGGGAAGAAAAGGAGAAAAAAAAGAAGGAAAAAGTCTGAAAAGAGAGAGAGAAAGAAAAAAAAAGGAGTGAAAACTCGAGGGCCGTCTCGATTTCTTCCAGTCTCCCGTCGGTTGACTTTAAATGAAGCGAAAGGTATTATGATGACGATTTCTTCAACCCCTGCCTTTCCCTACCCCCTACCCCCCTGCTTTTAGTTATTCCTCTGACATCATGTTTCCGGAACGGGCATATGGCGTTGACGTAACCCACGTTATTTGATCGTGTGACCCGATATGAGGTCATGATGGACACACGACCAGGCTTGCTGCGGCGAGGTGTTCCGTGTGCCTGTGACAGAATGCAGTCGTCGCATGTGGTGAGATAGTCTCGAGGGGACGGCCATTAACGTTTTTTTTTAACGGGAGTTATCTGTTTTCTCTCTACTTGTTATTTTTGTAATTCGTTTTTTCTCCCTTTCCTAGACTCTTCTTCGTCCGTATTTTCATGGTAAGAAAGGTGGTATTTGTGATATCGAGATTAATCGGAGTTATAGTCAGGAGCTAGTTTTGCTCTGCTTGTCAATTTCAC
>NC_051407.1:4622617-4623040 GCF_015228065.2 Penaeus monodon
GGGGGGTACTGAGGGGAGGTGGTATGTGAATTAAACCAACATGGGTATAGAGCCCTTACTCTGCTCGTGGCGAGAAGAAGGGAGGGAAAATGAGGAAGACAGAGGCGAAGGAGGCGGCGGATGTGACGTCCGTGACGCGTGTCCTTGCATTGTGTCATGGCGGAGGAGGGTCGTCCCCCTACTTCCCTTTCGCCATCCTTCGTCTCCCTCGAACCAAGACACCCAAGTCGCCACTCGAGCAAATGTCCTTATGGCAAGTCTTAGCGATATGCTGCCGTTGCCATCGGCGGTCGGAGGAGGAAAAAAATGAGGGAACGGCTGTTGGTCCATCTCGCAGTCCCTCCGCCGAATTCGGTATGGCAACGCGCGCGAAGCCTTGATCGAGAGAATTCCCACACCAAGCCGAGTCAGAGAGGACTGGTT
>NC_051407.1:4623108-4623630 GCF_015228065.2 Penaeus monodon
AGTCAGAGTGTGCGTTCTCCCCTTCCGTCATTTCCTCGTGGTTTTCCTCAGCCCAGGGTCGCCTCGGTGTGTGTTTTTCTAGAAAGTTCCGCGGGTCTCCCAGTAACCGAGAAAATCAAATAATACTCATGATTTCTGTCCCCGCGAGCTGCAGTGGGCCTCCAGGAGCGGGGGGGAGCGGTGCTGGTGGGTGGGGGTGGGCCGGGAGACGTACAGTTAGGTGGGCAGTGGGTTGTGTGTCTCCAAGGCTCGCGACTCCGCATTTTGTGAGCCGCTTCTGTGGGTGGGCGCGATTGGTGGGAGAATTGTCACGGCCGTCGGGCTTTTTCAGCTTCAGGAGAAAAAGATTAAAAAAAAGCTGGGAATCTCTTGATATTTTTTTTTCGGTCGTTTTTTGTGTATCATAATAGCTGTCCAACGCAGGCTATCACTGTCATTAAAAGTGCGTAGAAGAGCGCGTAGATAAGACGAACAGGTAGAATGGGAGGACAGGACAGATCCTCGGCCCACACGCAGATTTTT
>NC_051407.1:4623819-4624055 GCF_015228065.2 Penaeus monodon
ATCTCCGCCCCCGCTGCCCAGGGAGTCACTGACCATTTTTCGGGGCGCGGCCTGGCCCTCGGTCTCGGGTTCCAACCAGGAGCTCCGGCTTTCGGCTTCTGGGCCTGCTCGATCGCTCGCCCCTGTGTTTTGGATCGCCAGGACTGTTGGGACTTGATCTCCGCTGGCAACATCCAGGGATCTGGGTCGCTGGCGTGGCTCGGGGCTCGCTGGCTGGAGAGGAGATAAAGGAAGGG
>NC_051407.1:4624124-4624483 GCF_015228065.2 Penaeus monodon
GACACATGCACGCACTGTATCAACGATCCCTTCATGAAACTGTAAGAGAAGCTTGCCGAGTGTGTCCAACCATTTATTTCTCGAATATTTCGTACCAGATCATATACAGTTTATGATTCCCGCATACAGCAGCAATTCATCCACGAATACCAAGTCTTAACCGTTAAATTCGATGATGCAAGAACAGAAAATCGAAACCAGAACGGCACAAATTGCAAATGTAGCTTCCCTCTGCCATGAGTTTGTGAAACCAGAAGCCACGCGAATCCGACTCGTAAGTAGGACTATCCGAAGGGCAAAAATGCGGTGCTTACTGTCTCTTCATTCGAGATCCTGCTTAACTGGTCCAGGGTGAAGAA
>NC_051407.1:4624698-4624913 GCF_015228065.2 Penaeus monodon
AGTGTTGTGGGCGTTCACTAGAAATCAGATGCTTCTCTCAAACAAAAATTAACCGGGTTAAATCACCAACAGTTTTTTGGTGCGACAAAATGAGTGGGGTGCTTGTTAAGGATTCAGGGGGGGGGGGGAAGGGGAACAGTCGTAAGGTTCAGGGAAGAAATTTCTTCACCAAGAATTTTGACAAAAAAATGTACAAGTAGTTAGACATTTTAGTG
>NC_051407.1:4624953-4625577 GCF_015228065.2 Penaeus monodon
GTGGGAAAGGGCGGCAAATTTCGATCCAGGACACGCTTTTTGTACAGCATATTTCACACTCGAAATAAAGAACAAAGATGACATGGAGAAAACCTTTTGAGAAAGAAAATAATAAAGAAATAATACGAACAGGTGTCATTTAAAGGTGACGGCGGATGAGTGTGATTACAGACCAATTTTTTTCACAGACCAATTTTTCCGATCGTTCCAGCGTTGTCAGCGTTGAATATCAGCTGATTGAGGTTGAAAGAGTGTCTTTTCCTGCGCATGATTGTCAGAAATGGGTGGTATTATTTGCAATTGGCTCCGTAATTAGATTCTCGGAAGAGGGGGCGAGGGTCAACTATGAGTAATCCAAACCTGATGATAAAACTTTTACGAGTCGTCGCGAGTGAGCATGATGTTTTATTTGTTTATTTACTGAAATTCGATAGCCGATTTTTTTTTATCGCGTTTGATTCGGTGTTGTTTCCTCGAGCGCCTTGCCCCGTCGACGCCCCCTTCCGAAGCGTGCGTCGACGCGCGAGTGCGATGCCCCGCGCCTCCGCCTTCCCAGGCTTCCTCGCGCGCCGGGGTAAGTCACGTGACCTCTTCCTGACCTCTAGCCAGCGGGTGGCGGTCTGA
>NC_051407.1:4625842-4625991 GCF_015228065.2 Penaeus monodon
CGGTGGCTTGTGAAATATCTGAGGTTGATTTGCGACAGGTATTGTAGTAGTTTTTTTTGCGCTTTGATTTCCCTTTCTCCTGGCTTAATGTGGGTGGATGGGGGCCTTTTTAAATTGGGACAGAGAGGAAATATGCCGGTTATGTGTGT
>NC_051407.1:4626070-4626221 GCF_015228065.2 Penaeus monodon
GAAACACCGACACACAAAATCTCCACGAAACTACGGTCTCGGGCGCCAGTGACGTCACCCAGAGGCGGCATCCCTACACGCCATCAGGCTATTACGGGAGTCATAACAGTCCTACCTTCCAGCTGGTCCCTCGTAACCGCCTTCCAGCTGG
>NC_051407.1:4626255-4626410 GCF_015228065.2 Penaeus monodon
CTTAAGCTTACCCAAGTTGCGCCACCTGCCCAATCGCCCTGCATATAGATTGCGGTTGTGATAGATTGTGTGGGAAAATGGGGGACGGGTGGTATGAGTGTACTTTATAGCCTAGTTATTTGTTGTGACTTTTCCTTCGTTTGTGGGACTGTTAC
>NC_051407.1:4626457-4626811 GCF_015228065.2 Penaeus monodon
CTAAGTTACCTCTCGTGTTTTTTTGTGCCTTTCCATTCATTTTTCAAACTTACCTTTCTTTAATTTTTGTTTTCATTCATTTTCATATGAAGGAAACCACACTTTCATTCATTCATCCTTTTAATTTGGGGGAATGTGTTTTGATGTTGCATGAAAGAAACTGATTAATGCAGGTTGGGATTGACATTGCAGGAGGGGTTCAGAATGCCTTTCTCATCACATCGTAGGAGCACATCTCCGTTTTCTCGCGCCCTTTGAACGCCCGTTTAATGGAAACCGTTCGTATGAGTTCACGCGGGGGTCGATCTCCTGCTTCGCGAATGGGGGTCGCTCGACTTTCTAACAGGATTCCAG
>NC_051407.1:4627109-4627218 GCF_015228065.2 Penaeus monodon
GAGTTCGCAGTAATGTCCAGTTCGTATGTGTTTTTGGGCGGCGACCTGGTAAGGGTTGATGTCATGTCTAGGTTCTGTCCCTTTTGTTTAAGGCGCTTAAGTGTGCAAG
>NC_051407.1:4627273-4627542 GCF_015228065.2 Penaeus monodon
CTCTCTCCCTACCGCCTCTTCGTTTTTTTCACCTCTTTCTCTCCTTCATGATTATCATCTCCACTTTTTTCTTTTCGTGGTCTTTGCTCTCCTCTCCTCATTACAGCATTTTATCTTCATTAATTGTGGAATTTCTTTGTCCCTTTTCCATGAACTGTGGAATTTGGGAAAGGTAAGAGTGTATTGGCTTTTCCCGACTTCGTGGAGTGGAATCAGCTGATGCACCGGCGTCTGTGTTCGATCTTCTTCCGGTGGAACGTCGGGGATTC
>NC_051407.1:4627666-4627887 GCF_015228065.2 Penaeus monodon
GGGGGGGGAGGCATTTGTGTTATTATTTTTTTTAGGGGGAAGGTATTTCTGTTATTTAATAATGTTGTCTCTTGTTGCTATATTTCAAGTCTCACTCTTCTTGCAACTGAAATTAAGATCCGGCACATGCATTCATTTTCTTGATAAATTGGATTAGCGTGATTTAGATTCTCATTGTGACATAATTAGATCTGCTTATCCCCCCTTCTCATCCCCACGAT
>NC_051407.1:4628133-4628491 GCF_015228065.2 Penaeus monodon
ATTAAGAATCACCGGGAAAAGAGACAAAAGGAAGGGGTTTGTGTAGCGGTTGAATTAGCGTGAATAGTAGTTAGTTAATGCTGTTTCCGTTTAAAATGGTGATTGTCTACTTTTACGATTGTTCGTTTGGGTGAAGAATGGGCGTTGATTCTTTCTGATTATTTTTCTTTTCTTTTTTTAAGCTTCTTTTGTTTACCGGTATTTAATTAAAGAGATACTTAAGTTTTTTTTTTGAAGGGGTAATATTTCCTTTCCTTTTATGATAGGACGAAAGATAATGTTTATGAGTGTAAGGAGTAGCACCCCCCCCCCCCATTAAGAAAATAAAAATAAACTCCCATGCTGTCTTGGTGATTAC
>NC_051407.1:4628532-4628596 GCF_015228065.2 Penaeus monodon
GGGGGGGGGGTACAAATATGGTCGCCGCCATTCCAGTTTTCATCGACGGAGCATCATTATGTTT
>NC_051407.1:4628709-4628954 GCF_015228065.2 Penaeus monodon
TTTATCCGATGTTTATTTTTGCATGCATACATTTTTTTAATATTCTCTAATCCTACTTGGGCCTGAGAATGTGATTTGAATTGGGCGCATGATAACAGGGCAGGCGGTTGTTCATGACGTCATCCCCTGCTCGATTATGGCGGGCGCGGATCCTCGGCCCATAATTATGCACTCTGATTATGCATCAAGCGGTCATTAGAGGGTATTAAGACGCCCCTTTGTCACGGTGTTTACGTCCTGGCGCG
>NC_051407.1:4629122-4629216 GCF_015228065.2 Penaeus monodon
TGTGGTATGGACCTTGTGGTATGTGGGCGCGGGTGCTTGTGGGCGGACCGTCCGTCCAGGCTTTCTTGTGTGCTCGGGAAGGGAAAAAATACCC
>NC_051407.1:4629242-4629336 GCF_015228065.2 Penaeus monodon
CTCCCCCTGTGGTTATCCCATTCTTGTTTTTGTTCTAAGTGATGCCGTGTGTGGTGTACCGCTTGTTTGGAAAATTAGTTCGTAAGCAGATCTG
>NC_051407.1:4629406-4629567 GCF_015228065.2 Penaeus monodon
TCTTCCCATTGCAGGTAAGATGGCCGGGCTGGTATGTGTGCCGAAGAGGACCGGTATCAGGAATGCATGCGTGACGTCACCGTGGTTGGTAGGCGATGTGTTCTTCAACTCTCTCGGGCGAAGATAATGCTCGGACTCACTAACACGGATATCGCCCACTC
>NC_051407.1:4629749-4630423 GCF_015228065.2 Penaeus monodon
GTACAGTAAGGATATAATCAGGTCGATCAAGATTGCCGCTTCATGGTTATTCAATGTATGATTTATACTTTCATGTCTCATTTCTCACGACCTCTCCCGTGACCTCTTCTACGAACGTCTGATTGGAGGTTGCGTTGCGAAGATAGCGTCTTGCAATTGACCCGCAACGGCTGGTCATTGCTCGTCGTTGCAAGCATGTTGAGCAACCTCCGCCCTGTTTACCTTCCTTGCCATCCTCATTGTTTGGGCCGAGGTTTAAAACACGCCCAAGGGTTTACACGTCGGAGCGTTGTTTATGAGACGATAAACGTTTGCTTATTGTGTAGCAACGGTGTAGGGGGAAGGAGGATAGGGGGATAGGAGGGAAGGGAGGTAGAAGGGAGAGAGGGTTGAGGGGGAAAGGGGGAAAAGGGGGTGGAGAAGGATAGGAGGACAAAGGGGGTAAAGAGGAGATGGGAAAACGGGCAAAGGGGCGGAGTAGAGAAGAGAGAAGGGGTGATGTGGGGAGAGAGGAAGGGATGGAGTGGAGAGAGGGGTTGAGGAGTAGGACCAAAGGGGTAAAGATGAGACAGGGAGCCAAATATGAATGCATTCGATTCCTGGTTTCTTGTGGTAGCGGCGAAGGGTCCAAGTTCCCGTTTTGTTTGTCGGTGTGATAGCAACAGTGAAGATCT
>NC_051407.1:4630523-4630643 GCF_015228065.2 Penaeus monodon
ATTGTTGCTACAAGTAGATCGTTATGTAGATAGGTTAGTGTACAGAGCCATTTGTAATTGAGCATTAGAAAAAATGGCACAGGAGCATCAACTCCCTTTCGCTAAATGTATGATCACACG
>NC_051407.1:4630722-4630843 GCF_015228065.2 Penaeus monodon
GCGACTACTCCGCTTCCCATCAGCATAATTTACATACTCCTAATGCGTAGAGCGTGACATATCCACGATTCGCAGAGGGAAAGTATTGATCAGGCACCGACCGGCACCGCGTATTTGGCAG
>NC_051407.1:4630900-4632176 GCF_015228065.2 Penaeus monodon
GTTGTCGGACGGAATTGGCACACTGGCACACAGCGTCGTCTTGCGGGATGGGCACGGTTCCTTCGGGCTTTCGGTCGGGTCCTGCTGGGGAATCCCCGGAGGTAGTGCACCTGTAGGATCCCCCGGGGTTGCCGTCGGGTTGTGGCGTAGCCCGAGTACACGAATTAGCTGGTGATCGCCTCGGGGGCCGTTGCACGCGTAATTTTGCATTTGGCGGCGTTTAGGGTGGCGCTGGAGCTGCCTGTGGGCGTGGCGGCTGTACGGCGTTCCCCCGGCGGGTGTAGGTCGAGCTGTAACATCACGCGTCGCCTTAGGGGGTGGGGGGGAGTGTAGGAGGGAAGGGGGCGTTTAGAAGCATATATGGATCTTTTAGGATATGCTAATGTCCCCCCCCTCCCTCTCCTCCACCTACCGCCCTCATACCCGGGAGGAGGCTCGCGAGACCTATTTGCATAGACTCAATATTAAATTACTTACCGGCAGGCGCGCGGGGGTCATAATGCCCGCCTTCGTGTGTACTCGCGTTTAGTATGCAAGGAAGAGGTCTGCGGAAGCCCTTGCGGCGTCGTAAATGCCCCGCCGTAACGCTGGCCCCGTGACCGTTGCTGTGGCAGTGACCGGAGTCATTCTACGTTCACGAACCCGAACGCACAAACGTACATCGACTGTGCAGACGTACGCGGGCACGTAGGAACCGTATTTCCCCCTCTGGCTACCGTAGTAACCCTTCGCGGGGAAGAACAAAGCGGGCGCTGCAGTCTGCAGTTTCTGCTTGATGATGCTGTGACGGAGCGGCTGGCGACGTTACGTTCTGCTTGTTACGAGTCTAATCCCGAGGTTACGTGACCTTATGGTAACGTTGTGATATGGGTCACATGGGCGGGATCTCCGTCGCAGTCAGTAGGCACCACGCCCACTTCATAGTACGCCCCACGCCCACTCCACTGAATGTTACTCGTTTGTTTATATGTTAGCGGGGATACGGGCATCGTAGCTAAGGACATGATGAGGGTGTTGCCCCGTGAACCTGATTGCGTTGTGGTCGAGTGCGTTCGTGGGCGCGGGGCGTTGAATGAGGGGTGTGGGGGGGGAGGGCGGGGTTGAGGAGGCTGGTGTTGGTGTAAGCTTATTTCGGCCGTTGATGGGGCGGTTCTGTTATTAGTGGTGGAGATTGTGATTAAGATAAAAGGAGGTCGTAATTGCACAAGAGCGATTTTATTGTTAAGGTTATTGGTGTTGGCGTTTAGCTGTGTTGGTGATGCTGTTTTAGCACCGG
>NC_051407.1:4632422-4632679 GCF_015228065.2 Penaeus monodon
AGCTTAGGAAAAAGAAAACCCAAGTTGACCCGGTTCTATTAGTCCTCTTATACGGTCTCGTGTTAGTGTGTCATCCTCCTCGGTCTTGTCACCCCCCCCCCCCCCACTCGGCCACCAGCGGTCCTCGGTCGCTTTTATTGGGCCCGTTCGCTAATGCCACGTAAGGGACGAAACGTTATAAAGGAGATCGTTGGCGTGGCGTTCGCTAAAGGAGGTCGGGAGTGGGGGGGGGGGGTATTCGGATGTTCACAAATTCG
>NC_051407.1:4632726-4633705 GCF_015228065.2 Penaeus monodon
GATTGTAGCTGTGAGTTTCGGTTTGATTTCCTTGTCAATCCTTGTTTTTGTTTATTATTTTTATGGTGGAGGTACGTTGGCATGGCTCAGGGTAAAGTGTCATATGTTTTTGTTTTATTTATGTTTTTTATGTAATTGGTTTCCTCTTTTATTTGGAAACGTACGTGTGTTTGACCCAAATTGCGGTCATTAAGTAGAGCAGTTTGCGGTCATGCATGTTAATAGGAATCGTCTCTGCGGTCGTGGTTTGTATTTGGGGGGGTTTGGCCATGTCATCTCGGCCGGCACGACGGAATACATAGATGAATCGGTGGTTAAGTAGAAGCGGATATGTCTGTCTGGTTGTCTGTGTGGATAGATTAGGTGGATGTGTAGATAGGAGGATAGATGAGTGTGTGCATATGCGCTTGTTAAGGTAGATAATATGAATAGATGTGTAAACAGATTAACAGACCGAATAAATGGATGTATATTATATAGATGATGCAAGGGAGATTAGGAAATGCGGATGTCAAGAACTTCAGATGGCACAGTTCGTTAAGGGACAGAGAGAAGGCAGTGTTAGCCAGCCCGGAAGATTATAACGTGTCTCGTTTTATTTACGAGTCACCCCTCCTTCTCCTGGCGCTTGAAGAACGATGACGTAGGCCTATTACTCGTCCGCGGTATAAGGTGGAGTGCGGGATGGGGGTGGTGGGAGGGGGTGAGGTAGGGGGAGTAGGAGGAAGGGGTCAGGCGACGTAGGTGGTCCTGCTGGCTAGGATGGGAAAGAGGAGGAGGAAGGTGGTGGTGGTTCTAGTCCCTTGTCGGGTCCTACCTTTCTATGTATCCTTGACTTATACGTAACCCTTGTTGTATTTTCCTCCCCTTAATGACCTCGTGTTTAAGGGCCATTGGGGGGATTTATCGGGGAGGGGGGTGCGTAGAATGACCTCTCGAAGGGTGATGTGTCGGGGAACTCGACACGCACGACCTGATG
>NC_051407.1:4634070-4634242 GCF_015228065.2 Penaeus monodon
GATCGAATTTGCAAGATGTGAAAAAAATACTTTACTAAGAGAAATATAAAACTGATTCCAAGTTATTTTTTCTACTTGGCTGGGGTAGTGGGCTTGGCATGTGAGATAATTGTTAATTACGCGGTAATTTGGGATCATTATTGTGTGTATATCAGTCAGCGGGTGTGCTTGT
>NC_051407.1:4634388-4635227 GCF_015228065.2 Penaeus monodon
ATATATCAGGGTAATAGCGGGTTATATCGTCTTCATGGAGGGGATTACGACCACATTAGTTTACAGTCGGTAACCCTGACGACCCCGTGTGACCCTATTTACGAGGCTAGTCAGCTGACCTCGCGCATTACATATGGGTGTTATGAGGCGTTGCGAGAGGGAGTGTGACTTTGGTGGAGGTTTTGCTAGTTCGAGTGTGACGTAGAAGGGTTAGGAGTAGGAGTTTGACTTTTGTGGAAATAGGAGTTTGAGAGTGACCTGGGGTTTTGACGGGTATGCGCTTTTGACCTGGAGTCGTTACGAGTATGATCATAACCTTGAACGGTGGTGAGTGTGAGTGTGTGTGACCTGGTGTCGCTCGAAAGTGAAGGTGACCTGGAAAGTGATCTCGAGTCGCTATCATCATGACCTGGAACGGTTACCGAGTGTGCGTGACCTGGAGGCAGACGACCCGGATCAAGACCGTCTTCGCCTCCTACGCAGCGTCTTGATTGAGTTCGGCATCTCCTTTGCAGCGGCCGATTGAAGTGCGCCCTGTGTTATGAAGTCCTGCGTCCGGAATCCGAAATTTGGGCGGCGAAGGGAGAAGGCGGAAGGAAGGAGGGGGACTAAGGGAGGGGGGGGGGTATAGAGGGGGATGGTTAAGGTGGAAGGGTATTGAGGAAGGTGGGAGTAAGGGTAGGGGAGGGTATGTTGCTACTTGGCCTGGTCCCGATGTTGCAAAGAGGCGTGCATTGTGCAATGATCCCACGCGGAACGTGTGGAGTTTACCGGGCGACTGACCTTATGATTCACAAGCGGGTAACAGGCACGGTAGCCACGGGTCGAGGAGATAGATA
>NC_051407.1:4635255-4635329 GCF_015228065.2 Penaeus monodon
CAGCCTCGTGGGCAGTCGTGCGTGTTCGTACGTGCATACTTGTAAGCGTATGCGCGTATGTATGTTTGAGTTCA
>NC_051407.1:4635424-4635644 GCF_015228065.2 Penaeus monodon
TTTAAGATGTCGACGCGACTGACCCGCAGCCCACGTGACTCACCACAGCCTACGTCGACACCGCCTTTGCTGATCCAGAAGCGGGACCTCTGCCAGGGAAGTGCTCGGAGGAAAGTGTTTCGGAAACAGCTGATTACATCCCTTTTTCTCTCGTGCAGATGACGAGACCTATGGGGGGAGACATTTCGGTGTTCGGGAATGTAATCTGGCCAGTTGGATA
>NC_051407.1:4636214-4636493 GCF_015228065.2 Penaeus monodon
TTTCCTCTTCCTTTTTTCGAAGCTGGAATGGATCCATGGAAGCTCAATTCGAGGCGCAGATGATGACAGTTACGCGAGCGTTGATTTTCGGCCGGACAAAAGGTGCGCGCGCGTGAACTTCCTGTTGCACGATGACACCGCAGGAGTGACCCGTTAAAACTTTGCCAGTCATCAGGTCCACATTCCTTGGGGGGAGGTGGGGGAGGAGGGAAGGGGGCATTTGGTACGCTTGACTTGGCTTGGTCGTGGCTATTGGAACCCTGATGAAGAAAGAGGGAA
>NC_051407.1:4636619-4636910 GCF_015228065.2 Penaeus monodon
AAGGGTCGATCTCGTTGGTCCCAGGGTGCGTTGTACTTCGTTGTGTCGATGAAGTTGGAGTGGGAATTGTGATTGAGTTGAGGGCGGCGGGCGGTGTGGCTGCCGGGATGAACGGCGGAGTGAGACTTAATGAGGGGATTTGCATGCGTGCCTGCCGTAGATTCTGCTTGATGGGGGTAACAACGAGGCAGCCTTTCCGTCGTTACTGTCCCCTAGCCGTCTCACCCCCCCCCCCACTCCCCCTTACCTGTATTCCAAAGCACCCCTCCCCCCAGTTTTAGTTTTGTATTT
>NC_051407.1:4636948-4637185 GCF_015228065.2 Penaeus monodon
TCTGTGTTCCACTCCCCACCACGGAAACCCCTCTTCACACTTCACCCTCACCCCCTCTGCCTCCCTTCGTCTTACTCCCCTCCGTATTTCTCTCCCTGATTCCTCCATCAGGGGGAACTCCACCCTCTCCGCCCACCCTTCCCCCTCGATCACACTACACCACTCCACGCCCTTATCCAACCCTCACCTCAGTTGCCCTTGCTATACCCTCACCCCCCGCCGCCCATGCGACACCCG
>NC_051407.1:4637315-4637571 GCF_015228065.2 Penaeus monodon
GCTGCTGAATCGAGAGGGTTTCGCGTTGCAGGCTCGGAAAGGGCGCCACCGGGGACTCGGGATCAGCTGAGCGTATCCGTCATGGCGCAGGGCGGAAACGAGAGACTGTCGCCATGCGGGAAACGCATGATTGGGACGCTCATGGTAGGGTAGCGCGCCCCCTCCCGTCTCGGGTCATGCGCAGGGAGGGGGTGGGGTCGGTTTCTGGGTCTCTTTTTCGGAATCTTTCGTTTTCTCGTCTTTTTACCTCTGCATA
>NC_051407.1:4637749-4637830 GCF_015228065.2 Penaeus monodon
GGGGAGGGAGGATAAATATTACTGGGGCTATTTATTGTCAGGCTCGATTTTATTTCCGTGAAATGATTCTTATGATGTTTG
>NC_051407.1:4638032-4638213 GCF_015228065.2 Penaeus monodon
TTGGTTAATGTAATTTAATTTGTTGCTCTTAATATTACATTCTCATCATCGTTGCCATCATATGACCCGTGCTGCGTGACAGAGGGACCGAAAATGGTGGCAGTGTGCTAGTGTAGCGGCGGCGGGCGGTTCACCACATGCGACTTTGGAGGAGTAGGCTAATGTGGGGCCCTGTTGACAC
>NC_051407.1:4638325-4638529 GCF_015228065.2 Penaeus monodon
CCCCGTCTCCCTTATTCTTCACTCCACCTTCCTTCCCCCCCCCCTCTACCCCTGGCGTGCTCATTACTACATATAAAAAGGGACTAGATTATTTATTCACGCTGCCGGGAAATCGTCGTCTGCATCGTTCCTGTTTCTGGAACGAAGAAAACGACCGTCGTTAATGCTTTATCATTGTCATCCGTAAAGCAAGGCCATTTAGTG
>NC_051407.1:4638932-4639132 GCF_015228065.2 Penaeus monodon
TCACCTCGTCTTACTCAACGTCTTGGGAGAGAAGGATACGACCCGAGACGCCGCGGCAGCGCTGCAGTCAGGCGACGTCAGCGGAGTCATCTTTCTTAAAATAACTAGGTATCTCCGTCAGTCAGCCTCGGCGGGTCGACTTCTCGCGTGCTCTCAGATACAGCAGGTTGTCTTTTCTTTTTTTCTTTTTTTTATATGGT
>NC_051407.1:4639212-4640727 GCF_015228065.2 Penaeus monodon
AGGGGGGTGTTAGTGATTGTCGATGTTATTTTGATTTCATTTGCTTGGATGATTACGATTTGATTGGTTGTGTTAGTTCTCGTTTCCAGTAATTCTTGGTATTTTTAGTTGTTCCTCTCCGCTTGCACAATTAAAACCTCGGCTGGCAGAGGGCACCCCACAGCGCCGCCCCACAGTCGAGTGCAGCGACTGTGGAGTGGCGGGGCCTGGCGAGGTGGTATCGCTCGCACCTGTTCGAGCAGCCTGGATCCCTTTGTGGGTGACCTTGAGGCCCGCGGGATGTCCTCTCCAAAGGCTCCCGCCCGCCTGCCGTCCTCAAGGGCGAATGTCACCTCGCTTACTCTGGACTTTCGATGCTAGTGGCCCGCGTGGCATAGCCTTGTGTTGGCCGCGGGAGGCCGAATGCCACGACGGACAGGTGAGCAAGAAAAGGTGTTATCGTGGCGGCGACGAAGGTGGACAGGTGCGCTGCTACTCGCGCTACTGTCCACAGCCGCCTGCATTTGTAACTGCGCCATCGACGAGGCTCTGGAGGCTCCGGGTCGTGGGGCGGCTGCAGGTCTCCCGAGGCCGGCCGCTTTGTGACGGCTCCATTATCGCGTCGGATTAGTGCGGATCCGTGCTCTAGGCTGGGCATCTGTCTTGATTTGGGCCGATCAAGTTTGGCTTTGCTTAGCTTCGACGACGCGAGTTTGTTTCCCGAGGGTAGTATTGCTAGATTTAGGATGTTTCACCATTTGGAAAGATGTATATGTGTACGTGTGTACATAATATTCACGGACGTCGAAGGGAGCGCGACGGCCTTTTCAAGGGTTAGATTTGCTATCACGGTAAACGGGGGAAAATCGATGCTTGTGAAACAGGGTGCCGACGTCGAGGCCGAGCGCCGTCAGATCAGGAGGAACAGAAACTTGAGATCGTGCTCAGGTTGCAGCAAACATCGTAACGGTTGCAGGATTGTTTTTAGCGCATGGCACGTTTGTTGCAGCAACCCCCCCCCCTCTTTGAGTGGGAAATGTTGCACTGTTGTACTCGCCATCGTCACGCCTGCGAGCCGGGCGCCGGTGATGGAGTGTGACGTATTGTGTGCACGAAAGAAGTTGTCAATAGTTAACTATTGACAGTAGTTAATGGGATTCTCGTGCGACATGGGACCTTGGAAGAACGATCTCCGGTTGATGGGGAGCGTTGAAGGAGGCGACCGGATTGGATTCGTAGTAGGCGATATGTAATTTTAATTTCACTTGTAAGCTGACTTGAATTGTTCTGATTTGCGTCTTTTGTTGCTCTGTTGTTGGGAGGGAATCGGAATTCACGCTGGTTGATCGACCGGGGGGGGGGGGGGCGTTGAAGCGCGAGGCGGTCGTGGAGCAGCTGCGTTTTGCTTTTAAATTAAATATTGTGTGTAAATCAGTTTACGCGCGGGAACATAAATTCGACAATTTTATTTTCTCCTGGTAGTTGTGGAAAGGGTTGGGGATAGGGTGTATGTGCGCGTGCACACACAAACACATA
>NC_051407.1:4640871-4641177 GCF_015228065.2 Penaeus monodon
TTTATTTGTAATATGTGGTCGCATCGCATTTTTATAGCCCCTTTTTTGGCTTCCATTGTGCATGAGGGGGTAGCTGGAGTTTTTTATTGTCATTTGGAGGGGCTTGTGATGCAGTTTGTGTGTTAATGATGCAGGGAGACCACACCCTCATGGCGACTGCGACTCACGGAAAGGGAAGTCGTGTTTCTGCTTTCCGATATGAGTGTACAACTACCTGATAGCCCGTGACGACTTCTAGCGGATAAAAGGCGCGCTTGTTTTTGTGCTATAAGGTCGTAGATGGGCGGCTTTCCCCCATTTACACAA
>NC_051407.1:4641219-4641893 GCF_015228065.2 Penaeus monodon
TGAATGATTGAAGTGAAAGTGTGTGGGCGCACCAGCTGGCCGGCAGGCGGGCGTGTGCAGTGGGGCATGTCCTTAAACCCTAACGTGTGTAGACGTGGAATGTGGAGATGGTGTGATCCGGGTGATGTGTGAGGAACTAATATGTTTTTATTATTATTATATAGAGATCATTCACTTTTGGCTTTTCAAACTCTGTTTTTGACGGAATATGTTCAATGTGCAAGCGGCACGGGTGCGAGCCACACCCTTCCATGTTGTCACCAGTTTTTACTTTGGTATGTTATGTTCCGAACAATTTTGCAATCGTTGTTACTCTAGTGCCTTGGTTGGCTGTTGCGTCTGCCTTCCTTTTATGAAATCCAGCGGTGTCATGTGATGAATTGATTGCCAAAAAAATGGACACGTGTACTTGCCGTTGCGTAGTACTCAAACCTTCCCAGACCGTTTATGTGGGCGCCTCGCCTCGCTCACCGCCCGTGTGTTCTATGTGGTTAAGAGGGGCGTGGGCCGTGGCACTCCGATTGCGCGAATCATGTCGGTCGCCACACATATGTTGACTCCGCATGGCCTACGTAAACGGTGTGTTATGATGACTCGGATGTGAGGCATGCAGCCCGTCCTATCAAGAGCATTACGTTCAATCGCACTCGTCACACCCACCGCAGCGTTCTCCA
>NC_051407.1:4642229-4644252 GCF_015228065.2 Penaeus monodon
GTTACGGTACTATTTCGCTCTCCCCGCGTTGCGCGCTGTGATGCGAGACTGGTTGATTGTCTTCGTCTCGAGTATCGAATGCGATTTCGGCTTTGTCTCGACACGGCTTGTAAGAAGTGATGTATGGAACGTTGAATATATAAAGTACATATATACACTACACGCCCTATATGTTGCGTTGTAATGTGTTGTGATCATACTTGATGGCGTGAGTGTGGTGTTGAGGCATAGCCATCGGTAACACACAAGTAGGTTTTTACTTGTCTTGTGGTACTAATTTGTGTTAATAGCTTCGGAAGCACTTAAGATAGATTGCTGACGCAATTGTTTCGGCCTTCCTTGACCACCGTAATTGAGAGTAATTTCATCAGGGCCGTGGCGCAGAGAGAGCCTATGGCGACGGTGTAATTTTCTGGGACCGTAATCATCAATTCCAAGTGTCAGCGAAAAAAAATTAGTTCTTGAAGGTCTGGAAGGCCTTTGGGAAGAAACGTTATTTGTAGCTGAGTTTAATGATGGTGTGGAGATTCCGAATTCGAGATTGGGTGACGCCCATATTTTATTGGTAGCTTCCTGTCGACCAAAGTGTGAAATTCTTGCTCACACCCGTAGTGGGCGGGGTGCGGAGTGGGCGCCGGAGCGGGACCCACGAGTGGGCGCACCACCCATTTGTCCAGCTGCTTTCCCGCCCAGGGTTGATTACGCCTTTCTGCTTCTGATTCTACTTTGCATGTTTACGATAGAGATGTGTACGTCATTCATTAAACCTGAAAGGTAGCATACATTATTATTGTTCACGAACCCGCTTTGACGCGTACATGAGCAGACGTGAGAAGCGGCAGTGTTACCTGTCATGAGAATCACGTAGCCTGCGGGGATGTGGGGGTGAGGTGTTGGGGGGGAGGTGCATGGATGTCTTTTGTTGAGGTCTTCATGTGATTATCTCGAAGGACATCGTAATGGCTTCGGAGGTGATGTTTCGTGAGGAGTCTTGGTTTCTTTTTATTGTGATGGAGGTGGATTGTGGATTCTACGGTCCTTTTTTGTGTGGATTTTTTTCTTATTCTTTGTTTTTCGTTTTATTTTTTTCTCCTTAGAATACGACAAGTGGAGGTTATGGCCTCGTGAAAGGTTGGTTGCGATAAGCCTAAGTTGGAGAGAATGTTGGCTCTTATCTCCGGGAGATGTTATGTTGTGAAAGAATCTGTTTTTGGTGTTGTGGTGGGCGTGTTCGTTTCGAAGCTGGCGGGGCCGTAAGGGTCGCGGGCGTGCGGCGGGTGGACTGCGAAGGTGTGTGTGTGTTGTTTGAATGCTGGTGCAGGGTGCGTGGGCGTGTGTTGCAACGGGGTGGCTATCAGATACTATGTAGGTGCGGGGTGAGTGACCGTTGATGGAGAGTGACGATGCTGCTACCCCTGCTCCCCTCCTACCCATTCCTCCTCCCCAGGCCCCTTGCCCACTCACCGCCCGTCCCCAGCCGCCGTGATCGTGAGGTATCCCGCCCGCGCATCACGCCCACCATTCATACCCACATTCCTCTGGAGGCGAAACCGCCCTTGCTAAAGATAGGGGTCAGCGCAGGCTTCGTCAGGAGACGGAAGCTGTGCCCCACACTGCCTTGGGCCTCAGGCTAACTTATCTTCTGTATTTTTCGGTTCCCTGTGTATGTTTATGTCTTATCGTGACACCTGTCGGAACGTTTGTTGTAACGTTTCGGGGTTTGAGAACTGCACGTTTTTGTATTTCAAGTGCATTAACGTACGTTTTCTGTGTTTGTGTATTTATCACTCTTGAATTTTCTGTTTATAATGTTCTCTAGTGTTAAAAAGTAGACTTATGCTTTGTTTTATGCTATATAGACCAGTTTTTATGTTCATTTTTCAATACTTGTGAATTGTTCTATAATTAAACCCTCATATCAATCTATATAGAGTAGGTCATAGTATGCCCTCTAAAATAAGCATTATTTTAATCACATATAAACGTACTGGACACCCTCTCTTCATAGCTATGTGAGATACTC
>NC_051407.1:4645205-4645303 GCF_015228065.2 Penaeus monodon
GTTGTGTTTATTAAGGAGTTAAAAACCCAGTGTTGTGTTTATTAAGTTGTGTTTATTAAGGAGTTAAAAACCCAGTGTTGTGTTTATTAAGGAGTTAA
>NC_051407.1:4646498-4646687 GCF_015228065.2 Penaeus monodon
AGGAATTAAAAGGACTCCGGAGAGACCTTGTGAGGAAAGAAAGCCATAAGGACTCTGCTTCAGAATCTTCGAGTGATGACGATGACAATAAAAACCGGAAATCAAGGCGACAAAAATACATTACATCAGAATCCACAAGTGATGAGGACAGCTGCTCAGACACTGAATCAGAATCATCGAGCATCGACG
>NC_051407.1:4646752-4646836 GCF_015228065.2 Penaeus monodon
GCCATATCACACCGGCCAAAACGAAAAACTCGCAAATCCCAGAAGAACCGCTCCCGCTCAAAACCATCCGATCAAGGTGCTGAC
>NC_051407.1:4647006-4648244 GCF_015228065.2 Penaeus monodon
AAAGGTGAAAAGGTACATTACTCACTGTATGGGACTGCCAAAGAAGGAGGGCTTAAAGACAGCACTAAAAATCCTTGATACGAAATATGGAGATAAAAATCTGTACATGAGTCGCATAGAAGTAGAGCTAACAAGCGGGCCACGTGTGAGGGAAGGTGACCATGAGGTCATCTCGGAGGTGTGCCTAAATCTGACGTCCCATATTCATTTTGCAAAGAAAATTGGGAAGCTGAGCCATATTGACAACCCACATGTGGTGAGAAGTCTGGTGGACAGAATGGACGATCGACTCCAATCCAAGTGGCATGCCATTTGGACTGGCAAAAGGCGATCGAAGATTCCTCGTTTGAAAAACGTAAAGAAATTCTTACAGAAGGAGATGGACGCCGCACGTAGCAGGCGTGCCCACAACCCTCTGGCATTTTCCAAGACCCAGTTCCGTGATGCAAAACGAGGCCGAGAAGTTAAGATCGTAGATACCATTCCCAGACGAGCATTCACGTCCGTGCCAAAACAACAAACTAGAGATGTAGGACTATTCACAAAAACTAATGTTGAACCCTGGAAACGAGGTGATCAATGTCGTTTGTGTACAGAGCCCCACCCCATTTTTATGTGCCCTGTATTCAAGTCACTCAGCCTGGAGCATCGCAAAAATGTAGTGACAGCTCAGAGGAGATGCTTCATATGCCTTAGGGACAACCACCTATATAAAGAATGTAAGGCGAAACCGTGCGACATTAATGGCTGTGGAGGAAAGCATTCACGGTGGTTACATGATACTCAAAGTGCCTCCCAAAATAATGGTGAAAATGAAAGACTGGGACAGACTGTTGAAGCTACAGCCTCACAACAACAATGACAAAGCAACCATTCACGGAGGACACCGACGGCACAGATGGGAGCTGTAAGGGGTGAAGTGGCCCTCCCCATCGTTCAAGTGATATTAACAGCCGCTGAAGACAACGATGGTCAAACCCTAATGACATGTGCCTTGCTGGACTCCGGTAGTTCCCGTTCTTTCTGTTCCACCAAGGTAGTAGAAATGCTTCGGCCAAAGGAGAGAAGAGAGACAACGGTGATTACTACACTGACACAGGAAACTTACCATGACGCCAAACAGGTTGATCTCATGGTCAAGGGACTGTCCACAGGAAAGAATACCACTATGCGACTCCGTCAGGTGATCGTCCTCGACTCCTTCCCTGAAGGTCTGATCAACGCTAAAGCGAGCCAAT
>NC_051407.1:4648323-4648568 GCF_015228065.2 Penaeus monodon
GATCGGACAGGACGCTCCCTCAGCGCTTATGCCTCTGGAGGTCAGAAGGGGGAGAGGAGGTGAACCCTTTGCTGTTAGGACAAAATTAGGATGGGCGGTTAACGGTCCTGTGAGCAGATCACTGGGAGCAACAAATTTTGGGACCTACATAAGTGAAGTGCCCTGTACCACAGCACGAGCACCATGTTTGGATGATCAGCTAAAAAGATTTTGGGACCTCGGAGAGGAGCACACAGACGAAAAGG
>NC_051407.1:4648762-4648843 GCF_015228065.2 Penaeus monodon
GTAGCAGAAATGGAGAAGTTACTCCAAGAAGGACATGCTGAGCAAGCAAAGGGAGTAGGACCGCCAGGGAAGACATGGTAC
>NC_051407.1:4648918-4649122 GCF_015228065.2 Penaeus monodon
GAAGGCACCACCCTAAATAAACAGGTCATGCAAGGCCCGGACCTGATGAATGACCTGCTGGGCATACTGCTCCGGTTTAGAGAAAGAAGAGTTGCAGTAGCTGCTGATATCAAGGCTATGTTTCACCAGGTAAAGGTCACCCCAAGGGACCGTGATGTTCTAAGGTTCTTGTGGTGGCCAAAGGGGGATTTCTCTGCGAGGCCA
>NC_051407.1:4649311-4651378 GCF_015228065.2 Penaeus monodon
CACCTAAAACACAGTGGCTTTCACTTAACTAAGTGGATGTCAAACTCAAAAAGGGTTATTACTGCGATCCCACAGGAGGACAGGAGTCCTCCTGTTAAAGATATTGATCTGACAAAACAGGACCTACCAACTGACAGAGCCTTGGGAGTCCTGTGGAGCCTGGAGAGTGATGTGCTTCAGATCAGAGTAACTGTACCGAACAAACCGATCTCAAAAAGAGGTATGCTAAGCGTCATGGGGTCAGTATATGACCCGCTCGGCTTGTTAGCCCCATTCACGGTGAGAGCAAAGATGATCTACCAAGAAGAAGTGAGACGTCAACGAGGATGGGATGAAGAGCTTAGCTCACAGAATTCCGTAAAATGGAATGCATGGCTCAGTGAACTAAGGGAATTGGAAGGCTTCTGTGTCAACAGGTGCATAGTGCCTATGAATCTTGGAAAAATCGGCAGTGTGCAGCTACATCATTTCTGTGATGCATCCACAAAGGCGTTTGCAGCCGCTTCTTACTTGAGGATACAAGATGTGTCGGGCATCACTCACTGTGCTCTCATGTTGGCAAGAACAAGACTGGCTCCAATAAAGACAACCACCATCCCCAGACTGGAGTTGTCAGCAGCAGTCCTGGCAGCCACATCAGATGCAAAATTGCGGAAGGAGCTCTCTTTGCCTATTGATGACTCCGTGTTCTGGACTGATAGTACTATTGTTCTGCAGTACATCAAAAACACCTCCCGTCGATTCCACACATTCGTTGCGAATCGAGTGGGGATTATACACAAAAATTCATCTCCCCAACAGTGGAGACATGTAAGATCAGAGCTCAACACAGCTGATCCTGCTTCCAGAGGTCTATCAGCTATAGAGTTAATGCAAAGAAAGGATTGGAAGGAAGGGGCAGAATTTCTCCTCTTACCTGAAACCTCCTGGCCTCTTCCACCAGAACTTCCTGGGATTTCAAATGATGATCCTGAAGTTAAGAATATGACAATATCATTTGCAGCTGGCGCAATTAAAGTCGCACCTGTGGACCCACTGTTTGAGCGATATTCCTCGTGGTATAAGCTGCAGCGAATTGTAGCATGGCTACGTAGATTCTGTTCAGCATGCAGAAAAAAGTGTTCACACCAGGACTCTAACCTCAGCGTTATGGAGATCCAAGCGGCGAGGATGGTTATCATCAGACAAGTGCAAATGACCTGCTTTGCTGAAGAGTTGGACATATTGAAGAGAAGAAAAAATTTGAAGGCAAGCCGCCTTTATCGTTTGGAACCCCACTTGGATGACCAGGGCATGTTACGTGTAGGTGGACGGAGAGTCGATGAATATATCGACCAGAATTCTAAAAGGCCACTGATCTTACCAAAAGATCATCCTGTAACCGCCTTAATAGTTCAAGACATTCATGTGTTCCATGCGAGGCACTCTGGCAGAGAACACACCTTAGCAGAATTACGGAGGAAATATTGGATAGTGGCGGGTAGGCCTTTAGTCGACCGAATACTACGTAACTGTTTCACCTGCCGGAGAGTAAATAGCAAACCCCTGACTCAGAGGCAAGGAGATTTACCTGTTGAACGAGTTACACCGTGGCACCCCCCTTTCTACCACACTGGAGTGGATTGTTTTGGCCCATTTCATGTAGTATGTAAAAGACACACAGAGAAGCGATTTGGTTGTGTCTTTACATGCTTCAGCACCAGGGCTGTCCATATTGAACCCTTGAAGTCTCTAGATGCTAGCACCTTTCTCAACGCACTTATGTGCTTTATAGCCCGTAGAGGAACCCCTATGAAGATCTACTCTGATAGAGGAACAAACTTCTTGAGGGCTGAAAAGGAGCTCCGAGCAACAGTTCATGCCTGGTCTAAGAACAAATCCATTGATGACACATGTAAACAGAGGGGCATTGAGTGGGTTTTCCAGCCCCCTGCAGCATCCCACATGGGAGGCGTGTGGGAACGGCAGATTCGAACCATACGGAAGATTCTCTCTTCGATCATAGGCATGCAGAGAATAGATGATGATCGACTACGAACCTTATTTTGTGAAGTAGAAGCCACAATG
>NC_051407.1:4652491-4652652 GCF_015228065.2 Penaeus monodon
GCGGCCACATACTCTAAGTCATCGTAAGCCTATCTACGATCCCCCTAGGTGTTTCCAGGCCGTTCTGTAGGCGTCGCCGACGAAGAAATGACCGTGTCTCCGTCGGCAATGCGCATGTCGCGTGTCTGCCTTGGGCCTCCGTGCATAGCGATGCCGGTCGA
>NC_051407.1:4652791-4653281 GCF_015228065.2 Penaeus monodon
GGGACGTACGGCCAAGCCCTGCATACATTGTTGCCGTGAGACTGATATGTCAGCTTTAACTATCGGGCTTTTAGTGTGGCTCAACACGTATGGGAGCGAAGATTCTTTAGTGTAGATGTGTTAAATTGTTCCAAATTTGGATCGGGGCTGTTCGTGTTCCCGTATCGTTTTCGTGGGCTGCTGCCGTTCTGCGACTCGAATGTAAAGCGTCGATTTAGCTTGTAATGTTTGCATGTAGGGATGTTCGTCAGGTTCTTGATTGCTCAAATATCATCTCAAATCCAGTTTCTTTCGTATATTTATAATTTTCACTTTTGTGCGAGGGTCTGTAAATAAGGAAATAAATGTCAAGAACGTTTTTAATAAATGTTTACAAAGGTCATTATTGGACTTCGTGACCTTACTCAGACCTGACCTAACCATGTGTAACGTAGTCGCTCGATACGCAAGGGGCATATGGTCCAGATGAGCAGATTCCATATAAGGGCCT
>NC_051407.1:4653314-4653794 GCF_015228065.2 Penaeus monodon
ATTTCTGTTGAAGAAAACGCAATCTTAGATTTTTTCAGGATCATGGTAGTGGCAAGAATATTTATATGTTGATTTTATGAATGTTTAATTTTTTATCGATTTTTTTTAAAGAAAGTGCAATTATATAGAAAGTTTAATGATCACAGGTAATACTAGGAGTCTATGTATTAACCTGGATTCCAGTTTGCTCCTCACCTGCTTTGAATTCCGAGCTGGTTGAGGATGACCTTAGAGCAAGGGGGGAGGGGGTAAGTGGCCCCAGCTCCCCGATATGGCATGCGAGGCGTACCCGGGCACCTTGCGGGAACAGTGTGTGCTAGTTTGGGGAATGCTGGCGGTTTTGTAAGCATATCTCGCAGTCGGGGGAGGGAGTTGGCTGGTTGGAATGGCTTAACTGCACCCGGAGGGAGGTGGTGTTTTCAAAAATGGCGCGTTGGGGGGGGGGGGTCTTTTAAGTTTTTGAAGACGTATTTGTCTCAG
>NC_051407.1:4653954-4654249 GCF_015228065.2 Penaeus monodon
GGGGTCCGCATATTTTTGTATCCCGTTTATTTTCGGGAACTTAAAGCAGTGCAGTATACTCTATTGGAAGTCGATGTTTATCACTACGCGTGTCTGCGGTATTTCGAAATGCCTGGTTGGCGAGAGGCGGAACGTTTCGAATTCTTCTGAACGTTTATTATTTGTTAATGTTGTTGCTAAGACGTTCGTAAATATCCAGCTTTAGGGACTTGGGTATTGACACCGGTGGCGTCTCCACAACGCCCCTCTTCCTCTTACATCACGTCATTTTGTGAGACTGATGGTCGCAGCTGTG
>NC_051407.1:4654610-4654806 GCF_015228065.2 Penaeus monodon
CCCTCCCCTTTGACGCAAACACTTCCCTTATGTGAGGGATGATGGCGGGCTGTAGGGATGGGGGAGAAAGGTGGGGGGGGGGGGGTCACCGGGATGGAGGAACCTCACCGAAGAAATTTATGTAGATGTGAAAATTTCTCCAGAATTAATCTCGCCATAATAGGTCATTACTGAAGCAGGACTAAGGTGGTGGTTC
>NC_051407.1:4654903-4655295 GCF_015228065.2 Penaeus monodon
CTAATGCGACCTCTACCTTGGGGGTATAATAGCCAATTTAACATGTTGTTTTCGCTCTGCAATAATGTATGCTCAGGCTCGCCACACGTGTCGCAACCCGCAAATGGCCTGACTAATGACGCTGCGCAAGCATAAGTCAGCGGCCGTTTCCCCTGACGTCGAATGCTGACTGCTGATGCCTGGGCCTTAACGAAAATAAAGAAAAAAGAAAATAGGAAGAGAGGGAGAGAAAATGGAAGAGCGACGTGTGAATGCTGCGAGTTCTTGACTTCTTTTCTGCTTGGTGGTTGAAAGAGAGAGAAAAAAAAATGAAGGAAGTATAAAGACGAGAGGTGAATGCAAGCGTGAATGCAAAGGCCATTAATTTGTCTCTTCTTTCGAAGTTGATGCTC
>NC_051407.1:4655333-4655826 GCF_015228065.2 Penaeus monodon
AATCTAAGTGCGCCACGCGAAGAGCAGGAAAGCCAAGTGTCACTTCGTCAGCCGTGAGAGACGCGAGGGAAGAATGTCGTGCAAGTGGTAAATGAGACTTTTTGGGCCTTTTATTCATGTGCTTCCCCTCCGTGAGAAAGGATTTCATGGCGGGGCTGCGCGCCACATGATGACGGCATCGGGGAGGGGGGAGGAAGGGAGGGGGTGGGAGGAGGGGGGAGGAAAGACGAGGGGATGAGGGGAGGAGAAGGGAGAGGGGAAGAAAGGGGTTGGGTATAAGAGGGGTGGGGGAGGGAGGCAAGAGAGACGATGGGGGAATGAGGGGAAGGAAGGGGTAGGGTATAAGAGGGGAGGGGAGGGGAGGAGAAGTGAGTTGGGGGAGAAGGGAGATATGTCGTGATGTGTTTAGTATTAGGCTTGCTCACGACGGTCGTCTCACGCTTCAACTGCGCTTCAGTCCTTCGTCAAAGTCTGATCGCTTGTTGACCTTCTC
>NC_051407.1:4656055-4656179 GCF_015228065.2 Penaeus monodon
TTTCGAAACAGATGTCCCCGCACAGGAGCGCCCTAAGATGCTTTCCGTGTCTGGGCCTCCCGAGACAAGACGCTGCTCGGGAGAAGTTTTCCTC
Organism: Penaeus monodon; assembly: GCF_015228065.2. Lineage (NCBI taxonomy): Eukaryota > Metazoa > Arthropoda > Malacostraca > Decapoda > Penaeidae > Penaeus > Penaeus monodon. The sequence continues at coordinate 4,656,150 of NC_051407.1, forward strand.
GTGTCCATAGGAGAAGGTCAGCCGATTGCG
>NC_051407.1:4656398-4656822 GCF_015228065.2 Penaeus monodon
CATTATTTATAATCAATTTTAGTTAAATTATTGTAGATTTATGTCATTAATTTCATTCTTATTATGGCGCAGCGGCGTCTTATGAGGGGGTTATCAGGCGGTTATTAATTATTAGGTTGATTAGGCTATAGCGTGATGTTGATCGGCCGTAATTGGGTTTTGAATTTGTTTTATCGTTAATGAGGGTCGACGTGTGCAAGATGGATTCTCATTATGGTCTTACCTAAGGATCTATAGGATTCGGAGGGTTATTAGGGTAGGGGCGGTGGTGGGGTGCGGTGGAAGTGGGGGTGGGAGTAGGGGGGGGGAGTATCGGAAGGATCTACAGTCGCGTGAGTTTGAGTGTGCTTGCTTTTCTTTGTTGTTATCATTATATTTTGGGTTTTCGATCTCTCGTTTCTTATATGCTCTGCTCTCTCTATCT
>NC_051407.1:4657253-4658053 GCF_015228065.2 Penaeus monodon
TTCTTCCCCATTTTCGGCGGCCGCTGAGCAGAGCTTACTTTCACATACACAACAATTAGTCAAGAATACCGAATGCCATCTCAGGGTCCTCGGCTTGGCCATTAGACAATGACTTATGATCCATTAGTTGATTACTTATGAGTCCATTAGATGATGGGTTGTGTTTAACCTTCCTTTCCTACCCCTCTACCCCTCCCTCCTCTTCTACCTCTCTACCCCTCTCTACCCCATCCTTTTTTCCCCCATCACGCCCGATTCCCACCTCAACCCCCTCTGCGAGGTCGTGGGCGGTGCGTGGGCGGCGGCAGTAACAATTAGCGGGGGTGCCCTTAGTGTCGTGACGTGGGTAGTGAAAGGCGAATCTTAAAAAAAAAAGCTTATGGGTTTTAGTGTTTAGAGTTATTGTTTATAAATTGTATTTTAAGACGGTTACCTCGAAGCAAGATTAATAGTCAGTAAGAATATATCGAGGAAAGAGAGAAAAAATTGTTATTATATTTTTTAGCGGGGAGACGTCGCCAGTCTCCTTGTGTATATCGTTCACGGACAAAGGTTTTGCGTCTTCAGAGTCTCATTGTAGACGCAAAGTACGTGCCTTGCGGAGGGGTTACGCAAAGAGGGAAGGGTCTTTTAATACTTTTTTAATAAGGGAGTCCGCCGCGGCGTGACTGAGACGATGCCAGCGCCTCGGAGAATGTCGGGAGGAACCGCCCCGTGCCGTCGCCTAAGTACGCATTACGCAGGTGACGCAAGGCCCACAGCTGGGTATAACGCACGTCGGGAAGGCTCATCTCCTGCCG
>NC_051407.1:4658291-4658488 GCF_015228065.2 Penaeus monodon
CCCTCTCCCACGTGATAGCGCGGTCAAAGGGGTCGAGAAGAGAGGTCGGACGCTGACCCTCTCACGTATAAAACTCTTAGATTGGAAAGTTATGTACTCAAGTGTTTGGTTTCCGAATCCGAGATGCGTAAACTCCTCGGTTATATCCTGACGCAGCGCCGCGACAACGAACCCGCCATGTACTCAGAGAGAGAGAG
>NC_051407.1:4658702-4658895 GCF_015228065.2 Penaeus monodon
ATTTGCTGGTGATCTCGGACGCTTTGTCGTGGCCAAAGGTCGTCCTGAGCGATGGTAGGATCGTCAGCCACGACCTCGTAATCCCCGAGGGACGACCTGCCATCTCCGGCGTCGAAGGCATCTCGGACGAATCAGTACTGGAGTTGTCGACGGGCAGCGAGGTGGCGTGTTGTACTTTAAAGGCGCTTTCCTT
>NC_051407.1:4659006-4659173 GCF_015228065.2 Penaeus monodon
TCTCTTGATTTACGCCTTGATTATCGTTGGTATTATGATTTCGGTAATTTTCTAAACACTGTGCGTGAACGAAATTCAACGGCGTCGTGAGTCCTCAGTGCGACATCGTGACCCAATCAAGTCACGAGCGAAAGCCATCCTGAGAACCCCTTTCGTATCCCGCGGTT
>NC_051407.1:4659663-4659790 GCF_015228065.2 Penaeus monodon
GTCGTGCGGTCGTTGAGGTGTGGAAGAACCCCTCTTCCTCTCCCCCTCCCCTCACCAGGACCATCTTCAAACCTCCCCTCACTTTCCCGAGACCTTCACACCCCTCCCCCTCTCCTCTTGTATCCCT
>NC_051407.1:4659838-4660164 GCF_015228065.2 Penaeus monodon
TTTCGGTTGCATCATCGGAGTCGAGACGAAGATGATCTCGCAGACGGCGGTGGGGTTATCTCCATCCACTTGACCTTATCGGCGTCTAGTATTTTTCGTTCACCTCACAGACGATTGACCTCCCCCCCCCTCCTCTCTTTGCCCAAAAACCCATACCCTAAACCCCACACACCCCTTCCCTCTTCACATGCCCCTCCCCTCCTCACACGCCCCCTTCCCACACACCGCTCCTCCTCCTCCCCACCTGCCCCTCCCCCACCTGCCCCTCCCCTACCCCTCCCCTGCCCTCCCGACATAGGCGTGCTTTCGGCTGGGTGATTTGTGCC
>NC_051407.1:4660213-4660484 GCF_015228065.2 Penaeus monodon
CCAGATGGGGGTTGACGGCATGATAGATAGGCGATGATGAGGCGGGTCGCCTTTGGAATGGAGTGGGGTATGGTTTTTTTATGGGTGTTGGGGTAGGTAGTGGGTATATTGGGGGGATGGGGGTAGGTAAGGGGTTAGGAGGATGATAGTACTAAAAGCGCTGGAGTATTTTTAGACAGCGGAGTGTTGAGCAAGCAGACACTCCTATGAATTGAAACGAACGAACAAGATAGCAAACAAATACACTAGAGGCGAAGGGACTTTGAGCAAT
>NC_051407.1:4660514-4660691 GCF_015228065.2 Penaeus monodon
GCGAGGAAAGTCGAGTTAGCAGTGTAGTGTGTTTTTGTTTTGTGTTTGTTTGGCCGGTTAGCCACGTCGCCGGGAGAACAAATTATAAACTTGAAACGAGGAAAATTAGTCGCGGAAACTGTTTTGATTTGTCTGCCGATGTGATTATATTTAATTGTTTTCAGGTGGAGGTTCTGA
>NC_051407.1:4660761-4661117 GCF_015228065.2 Penaeus monodon
TACTGTTTTTTTATTGTTTATTTTTATTGTTTTCTCTGGTTGTCCCTGCATGTCGACTCGTCCTCGTCCCTGTATTCTCCCTCATCCCTCCCCCAATCACACCTCCCTTCCTCATCCTCCCTCATCCCTCACCTCTTTCACCTCCCTCCCTCCCACCCTCAGCCTCCTTCATCCCTCACCCTCTTTCACCTCCCTCCCTCATCCCCGTCTGCCCCGTGTATTTTAACGGGTCGTACGCATGCGTCACTTCACGTCTCCGCGCATGTTACGTCACTCGCATGCGGAACGCGGGAGAAGGATAGGAAGAGAGAAGGAAATGAGAAAAAGGCTGAAAAGATATGATAGAAGGTTTGGGA
>NC_051407.1:4661171-4661283 GCF_015228065.2 Penaeus monodon
GAGTTATGGCGCTGTCATAATAGGTGCGATGGTATTATTGTGGGGGTGAGTTGTGCTGGATGGTATTAGCGACGGCTATCGTTAATTGCCTTTTGATTGGGATGATGGTGTT
>NC_051407.1:4661410-4661583 GCF_015228065.2 Penaeus monodon
TTTCTCTTGGTCTGTTGCGGCCTCGATGATGTCTGCGCTGTCAGCAAAGTTGTCAGTGTATCTGTGGCTTTGACAAGAATGACCACGGCAGGTGCGAGTGACCACAAGCGAGGCTCGGATTCCTCGCCGCGGCCGGCTAGATGAGATGGAGCTGGACGCGCACACAAGCGCAT
>NC_051407.1:4661846-4661921 GCF_015228065.2 Penaeus monodon
GCAGTCACACGCTACGCGAGCACGCACGGACGGAGATTCGATATCGGTTGTTGATATTCACTCTCTTCATTTCCG
>NC_051407.1:4661979-4662260 GCF_015228065.2 Penaeus monodon
TCTTTTCGCAATGTAATTCATGATTATAACGTCTACATTTTTATTCCCGCAATTTCCCAGTGTGCAAACAGAAGTGGATAAAAAAAGTCTTTGTTGGCGTCGGTGAATTTACGACGCGGTTCAAAACTCGTTAATGTGCCGGCTTATCTTTTTCGACTGAATGAAATAATGGATATTGGCACCGCCCCCTTTTTTCGGCAGACTAGTAGCTAATATGCTTAACGGGAAAATCCTAGTTGTGGGGTTGAGGGAATTCGTGCCTTTCTCCCTCTGTATCTCCC
>NC_051407.1:4662565-4662765 GCF_015228065.2 Penaeus monodon
TCAATTCTCTCATTCTTTATTTGGAAGCGACGGGAGCAATAGAGCGTGAGCTGATGCCGTAGCAATAGCAGTGCGTGGGAAGCTCTGAGGTGAGGCTGTAGGGTGGGGGTGGGGTGGGGGGAGGGAATAATGGTGTGGATAGAGTGGGGGTGTGTAGGGGGTTGGCGGTATGGAGGTGGGGTATAGCCGGTGTGTGAAAT
>NC_051407.1:4662966-4663132 GCF_015228065.2 Penaeus monodon
GAAGGTCTGAAGTGGGATATTAGGGAGAGCTTTGGTACGGGGGTAGGGGGGGGAGATAGTAAGTGAAATCTTTCATGATATTGAATGCTTGTCTCTGTCTGTCTGTGATGCTCTGATGTGGGTTGGTCGAGAGGGCGGCGTTAGTTGGCGTTAGTGTTGAATGATC
>NC_051407.1:4663166-4664350 GCF_015228065.2 Penaeus monodon
GGACATCTGGTTGGCCCGGTGATGGAGTGGGAAGTTGTTGGTGCATGATGGGCGAGACTCTGGTGCAACTTCCTGTGCCTTCCTCGTTGCTAAAGTGGGGAGGACGGAGGGAGGGGTTAAAGGGGGTTTGAGAGGGTCGGTGGGGTAGCGTCGGGGAGGTGCGGGGGGAAAGGGGAGGGGGTCACAGTCGACTCGAGCCTCCTGGCTGAAGAGGAGAAGAAACAGTTGTCTTGATTCGATTTCGTCTTCTTCCGAGGTGAGTTGGAAAGTGGAATTAGATTTTGTAAGTTTTTTTTGCTTTGCTTTAACTTTTTCTTTACTGAAGTCGTCGCTGAGATTAGGCACGAGCGGGCCATTTGGAGAGGATGGTGCTTAGAAGGGCATAGCTAAGTAATGCCCTTGAATACCCTGTGGGATGTTAGAAAGCCGCGCCGCATACTTCTGTCCACAGTCTCGCTCGCTGCCGGGCTCCGCGGGGAACGACCGAGCAGTGGCGGCTCCGACAACCCCTCATCTCGTGGGAAAACTACGTTCATGCCATTCATTACGTCATTCCATTCATTGCGCCGCGTTCGTACCATTCATCCATCGAGCGCCGAGCTTATTGTCTCGGCGAACGGACCCTGGCGGCCCGCTTTCCGCCCGTGTGAACGCTCCCCGCGCCGCTCTCCTCTCCGTCGCGGAGATGGGCGGCGACGGCAGCCTCGGGGAGTCGTCGCCCAGAGTCGTCGCCCGGAGTCATCAGGAGTCGTCTCCTGGGTAATTGGGTAAGAGGCGGTAGTTTGTTCCTGCGTGTGGTTTTACCCGGCTGCCGATACCAGCGGGCTTGATTGGCAGAACGGATTAGCAGCCAGGGACTAATTGTGTCACGACCGCCCGTGACCCCCTTCGCGGAGGACGGGTAATTAGCCGCTAATGGCGAACGGCCACGAATTACGGGAGAGAAGAAAAGAGAAGAGAAGAGGGAGAAGGAGAAGAAAGGGAGAGAGGCAATATCTCGAATCTACGCCGGCTCTTTTTGCCTCCTAAATCCGATTTTCCCCACGAACTTTTTGACCAGATTTCGCGAAGCCGCCGAGAATGATAAATTTTCATCGCCTGTCGTCCAGCGCATCGTCTTGATGAATGAACTGTTGTCGGAACGCAGGACAATGGTCCCGGGTTCTTCCCAGACCGAAGGGGTG
>NC_051407.1:4664412-4664522 GCF_015228065.2 Penaeus monodon
GGAGGGTACCGGCGGAGGGAAGAGTAACGTCGTTTTTCTCTCTTAGTTCGATGTCTTGACTACGTCCCTCGGAGCTACGGCCCGGGCACGGTCCCTAATCTGCCTTCGTC
>NC_051407.1:4664603-4664702 GCF_015228065.2 Penaeus monodon
ACCCTTAAAGCAGGACAGATGAGTTTCATGGCCAACACTGGCGAGTAATCTTTTTCTTCCTCTTCCTCTTCCACACCGCTTAGTAAAGGTGTTGTAATT
>NC_051407.1:4664783-4664864 GCF_015228065.2 Penaeus monodon
ACGTCGATGCTCACATAACCTTCCTTATCGCTAGCTAACTGTGGCATCAATGGAATCAACCTGTCAGGAACACGTACCGAA
>NC_051407.1:4664925-4665092 GCF_015228065.2 Penaeus monodon
AATTGTGTGTTTGTTTGTTTTCATGCATGGTGTGTTTCCGTGTGCGGTTTCCCAAATAGGTTCCATATAGAGACAAGAGGGCACGGAATGGGCGTCTTGTAAGGAGCGACGTTTGTTTGGGACAATCAACCTAACGGGAGCAAAGCCATGTTGTGACGCGCCCCCGT
>NC_051407.1:4665507-4665621 GCF_015228065.2 Penaeus monodon
CGGTTCCCTAAAACACTCCCATCCTTAGGGGAATTTGGAGAATTTTTGAGATATTTAACGGTTGCGTGGTGCGTTGATTTGGCTGTTGGAGGAAATGGTTTGTGTAAAAAGGGA
>NC_051407.1:4665724-4666327 GCF_015228065.2 Penaeus monodon
TGAGGAAAAAGGGCAAGGGGGAAAAATCATATTCTTGAAATACGGGCACAGTTGTAGATATCAGATTCCCACGAAATATTTTTGAGGGTCGTCGGGTAGATGGAGAAGTAGAGGGAGAGAGGGAGAACTCCGACGGGGAATTTCTGGCGGTGAGTTATGTAATGTCGACGAGATATTTAGGGATCAAGAGAGATATGAATTATGGCGCCGAAACCATGGCACTCGAGGCGGGAGGAAGGGAGGGTATGGCACTCGAGGCGGGGGAGGGGGTATGGCATTCGACGAGGGGGAGGGGGGTATGGTACTCGAGGCGGGGGAGGGGGTATGGCATTCGACGAGAGGGAGGGGGAATGGCATTCGACGAGGGGGAGGGGATGGTATGGTACTCGAACGTGGGTGGGGGGAGGGGTATAGTTCTTGTTGGTCACCTTCTGCTGTTCAAAGAAGAGGAAAGTGTAATTCGATAACTAGATGTAGAGATATCGCTGAAACGGATTAGTTGATTGATTAATCGATTCGTTACAGTGAATGTGCATATTTATATTAGCATTTAGAGTGGTTTAAGAAAACGAATCGGGCAGAAAAAGTTTACTTATTTATGAT
>NC_051407.1:4666422-4666554 GCF_015228065.2 Penaeus monodon
AAGGGAGGGAGGGGGGGAAGGGGAAAAATAACGTGCCGATTCCATGGTCGATCCGTTAATACGGGTGATTTTGGTAAATGGATTTTGTCGGGCCTTTGTGTTGCTGCCAGGTATTTTGTTATTGTCGGTGCC
>NC_051407.1:4666694-4666784 GCF_015228065.2 Penaeus monodon
AAGGAAAAAGAGTAGACGCTTGAAGGGAAGGGGGGAGCGGAATAGGGGGCAGGGGTTGGATCACGAGATGATAGGCATGTGGCACAGATA
>NC_051407.1:4666855-4666972 GCF_015228065.2 Penaeus monodon
TAAAAAGTATGTTGAAACAAACAAACAAACAAAGAGAGAGAGATAGAGACCCGCCTCAGGTAGATGGTGGGGGTGGGGTGAGGGGGGTGACTGCGCGGTTCGTGTGATGGCGGTTTG
>NC_051407.1:4667016-4667222 GCF_015228065.2 Penaeus monodon
GTGAGCCGCGGATTGAAATTGCCGGCGGGGCAGTTGGCGAAGGAAGTGAAATGTATGTGGGTTGGTATTGGCGCTGCTGATGGGAGAGTCAATAGAGGGCGTGCTAGGCGCTGGTGGGTGGCTCTTGCCTCTATGGTTTCTCTCTTCTTCTGTTGTCTTTTCCTTTCTTTTTCTCTTGATATTTCTCTCTTTCTCGTTCTTTCTTG
>NC_051407.1:4667513-4667753 GCF_015228065.2 Penaeus monodon
TAATGGTTATTTGTCGGATAATAGTTTGAACGTTACGACACCAAGTGTGTATATAATGTGTTTTTAAATTGTTGATAGGTATTATTGGCTCAATTTCCTGTGTAATTAAAATGGCTGTTTTGAATTTATATTTCTCAATTACCTTGTTTTTTTCGATTTTATCGTGTACGTAATGCATTCTACATAAACAAATCATTTCATACAGAAGGGCAGTCACAAATACACATACACGCACGCGCG
>NC_051407.1:4667827-4667925 GCF_015228065.2 Penaeus monodon
GAAGATACATAAAAATAGAAACACGCACACAATGTTTACACCGACACAAAGTAAATTAATACATCTTGGCCTTCAGTGTTTTGTCTCATTTACCCTGT
>NC_051407.1:4668232-4668444 GCF_015228065.2 Penaeus monodon
CTCTTCTTTCGTTGAGTTTACATGAAAACGTACCTAGTTACTGTATGTACACCAGGGTGCCTACACGTTTCTACGTACACAGGAGATACGCACACGCTTTTATCCACAAGGCAAAGTAACAGAAAGGAGAGTGAAGCAGGTTGGACGGGGAACGAGGCGGCGAAGACAGCCGAGCGAGCAACTTATTTGCATATAGAAGAACTTGACCAGCG
>NC_051407.1:4668648-4668806 GCF_015228065.2 Penaeus monodon
ACAGAAGAAAAATTTGGGCCGCGTTTGTGAGCTCGTGTCGATGGGTCTAGGCAGCGTGTTCAAGAGGCGGTGCTTGCTGTGGACGAAAGTCCTTTGATGGCTATTAATGTGCGTGTGAATATGCGTTTGCTTATTTTAGCATTTCCTCTTTTTTCGCT
>NC_051407.1:4668903-4669359 GCF_015228065.2 Penaeus monodon
TGGGGGGGGGGGGTAGCCTGAGATTATCACGCTTTTAATGTGTTGGTTTCCAGCCATAAACATGGGAAAGTGGGGGTTTATATTCATTATTCGTTTTTTTTTATTTTTTTATTTTTATTTTTTTACTATCTGTGTTTTCTTTTGTTGCATTTATCTTTAGAAATCTTTGTGTGATTTTGCTAAATGTATCTTTGTAATCTTTAGAATCAACGAAGCTTCAGGTCTCAGATGTGTACCGAGATGACACAGTAAAGCGAGGCAGTGAAAGGGAGAGAGAGAAAAAAAAAGTGGATAAGAAAAGAATGGATGACAATGATGAAATGTGATTCAGCAATTTGCCGCCAGAGGGGAGATATAATATTGTTTTTTGTCGGTTTAAAAGGTTTTAAAAATTTTATTTAGTTTAGCAATCTTCCTGTCTGTTCTACGAAGTGAGTGGAGATTGATACAACAAGG
>NC_051407.1:4669407-4670322 GCF_015228065.2 Penaeus monodon
TCGCAGAAAGGAGAAAGGATTCGTTTGATAAATGCGAGAGGAAGATGCATCAGTAAGAAACAGAGCGGGGGAAATTCAGTTCGGATTTTTTTTCTATTTTTCCCTCCGTCATTCCTCTCTTATCTTCTCGGCTGTGCTCGTTGCCCGGGAGAGAGAGCGAACAACTCCATCTTACCTGTGGCGGTGACAAGCTGCATTCACAAGACATATGCTTCCTCTTTATGTTTTACTCCCGGCTCTCTCCCTCCCCTCCTCTCCCCTCCCCTCCTCGCCTCTTCTTTCCCACCCTCCCCTCCGCCTCTCTCCCTCTCCTCTCATCTCCTCTCCTCTTCTCTTCTTTCCCTCCCTCCCCTCCTCTCTTTCTAGGACTACCCGGGTCCTTCCTCATCCTCTCACCCTCTACCTCCTCCCTCCTCTCTCCCTCACCCTCTCCCCTCCCTCCTCTCACACCTTTCCCTCCTCTCACACCTTTCCCTCCTCTCACACCTTTCCCTCCTCTCACACCTTTCCCTCCTCTCACACCTTTCCCTCCTCTCACACCTTTCCCTCCTCTCACACCTTTCCTCTCTCCACCTTTCCCTCCTCTCACACTCTCCCTCCTCTCACACCTCTCCCTCCTCTCACACCTCTCCCTCCTCTCACACCTCTCCCTCCTCTCACACCTTTCCCTCCTCTCACACCTTTCCCTCCTCTCACACCTTTCCCTCCTCTCACACCTTTCCCTCCTCTCACACCTTTCCCTCCTCTCACACCTTTCCCTCCTCTCACACCTTTCCCTCCTCTCACACCTTTCCCTCCTCTCACACCTTTCCCTCCTCTCACACCTTTCCCTCCTCTCCTCTCCGTATCTCTCTCCCTTTCCCTAACTCCCAGTCTTTGCCTGGACACGTCACTCCGAGCTCTCTTGACTATTAA
>NC_051407.1:4670513-4670853 GCF_015228065.2 Penaeus monodon
CAGCATGTCGCTTTGTAGATCGTTAAAACTATGTATGTATACTTTTTTTTTAATTCAATACATTTCTTCCATGACATGCCGTGTTTTCGTAATATTCCAAAGTCGGCACTAAAACTCCCAGTTGCACGGGAATGCCACAGGGGGATGCCACAGCCCTCTGCCGGTGGCGTGAAAGTCGACGACACGTGATGCGAACGCCGTAATTAATTTGCCGCTTTGATTGACACCTGATTGGAAAGTTGTGCGTTCGCGCTCTGGGTCTGCGCCGCGGGTCTTGCGGGTCTCGGATACGCTTGCTCAGACCCGCGGGTTTGGTGGTGGTGGGGGGTGGGGTTCCTTC
>NC_051407.1:4671154-4671326 GCF_015228065.2 Penaeus monodon
GGAGACGGCGACCGAGAGAGACCCATACCATCACCCGAAAACATTCCCTTTCTCTCTTTCTGTTGTAATTAGCGTTGTAAACAAAAGACAAAAAAGAGGAGGAGGTTCTGGGACGTCGTTTTTAATTTGGAATTTCCTTGTCAGTCATCCGCGTCATTGGGTTGCCGTGACG
>NC_051407.1:4671549-4671620 GCF_015228065.2 Penaeus monodon
GGCTCGGGTTTGGCGTTTCTCGAACTTCCCGTCTTGATGGAGTTGAGCTTTCCTTACTGATAGGTTTGGAT
>NC_051407.1:4671760-4671946 GCF_015228065.2 Penaeus monodon
AGCAGAACGATAGCGGTGATTTTTTTTCTGCTTATTAGAGTGTGCCACACGTTCACACAATTGCTTTTCTTATTAGCAATTTGTAATAATTGCATTTTTATTATCGTGCATTATATTAACATCTTCCTGTCAGACTTTTCCCCGGCTGTTTCATCACGTCTTTTCATCTTCCTTTTTTGTATTCAT
>NC_051407.1:4672005-4672073 GCF_015228065.2 Penaeus monodon
GCATTCGATTCAGATATGTGTTCGCCTCTTGCATCGCGGGTTCCTGAAATGTTTATTTATTTTTATTT
>NC_051407.1:4672106-4672182 GCF_015228065.2 Penaeus monodon
TTAAGGGGGTTGAGTTTAGGTGGCCGAAGGAGTCGATTTTTTTTTTCTGTTTTTTCCGCCGAGAAGTTTTGATTGA
>NC_051407.1:4672223-4672377 GCF_015228065.2 Penaeus monodon
AGTTTTTCAGGATGGATGCCAAATGGAAGACATCCATTGATCTTTCAGTCAATCAGTATATCTTTCAGTCTGTCAGCCTATCTGTTTATCAATCTAATGGACGTTCGCGAATCTGCATCTATTTGTCTGTCGGTAGCAACGGAGGAAAAAAAAC
>NC_051407.1:4672515-4672660 GCF_015228065.2 Penaeus monodon
TTTTTAAAGAGGCGACTAAAAGAGCGAGAAAGGGTCGACCCGAAAGCTCAGATTTCTCCCCTCGACTTTTCGGAAGTTTGGAACACGCCCATTGTGTATCGCGTCTCAAATATGCTGCGGCGCTTTTGTCCGGATTCCAGATTCC
>NC_051407.1:4672943-4673292 GCF_015228065.2 Penaeus monodon
AGAGAAAGTTAGACAGGGAGAAAGAGTTAGCAGGAATGAGTGAGGGTTGGTAAGACAGACAAACAGGCAGACGCAGTGATAGTGGAATCAGAAACCGCGTAGTAGAAATAGATTCCACGCGTGGATGTTGATTTTTTTACCGATAGAAAATAAAATGGAACGTAGCTGTTGCCAGTGACATTTAGCTGAATACAGGGAGGTGCGGTTTGTCTCAGATAAATGATTATGGATAACTAGAGATATCAGCTTTATGAGGCCGGACGTACGGGAGACGGCGGTTGGCAGTATCTTGTATCCACGTGTTAGAGATACTGGGCTGTGCGAGTGTGGTTGATTTTACTTGTCCGCC
>NC_051407.1:4673498-4673949 GCF_015228065.2 Penaeus monodon
AGTTTACATACACTCAAACATTTAATATACATACGCAACATACGGCCAGACAAGCACACAGAAGTATTATGTACTTACAATACTTCTGTGTGCTTGTCTGGCCGTATGTTGCGCCACCGAGTTGCATAATGGACTTGGTTTTCTGCAACAGTAACAAAGGTGCTCATTTAACAACTTTCATCTATACTCGCTTCTAACGAGAATATTTATCAGCAGTTGTTAGGATATGATGATGAGGAGGGAGGCAAGGACGAGGATATTGATAATAATTAATAATAGAAACAGTAGAGGGGGGGGGGGAGAGAATATTGATGATAATTAATAATAGAAACAGTAGCAGTGGTGTAACGTTTGGCCGGCGTGGAAGTGTGGTTGAAACGCGCGTGTGGCCACAGGAAGTCTTGCGGCCAAGGGGTCACCTGCACCCACCTCCCCCTACCCTTCATCCTCA
>NC_051407.1:4674325-4674415 GCF_015228065.2 Penaeus monodon
GGCCTTGGAGTCCATTGGCTTGGCAGGACGATCAACACCCGCAGGCTCAAATTGGGATCTGCCGTGAAATACCTTGTTCAGAGCGTGTAA
>NC_051407.1:4674466-4674544 GCF_015228065.2 Penaeus monodon
AAATGTTTCGGTTTATTAATTTTTGTGTGAAAGGTAGGCAAATAGATACAAAACTTTTGAGGTGAGACAAAGTTGGGA
>NC_051407.1:4674648-4674855 GCF_015228065.2 Penaeus monodon
AAGAGACGAGATGATCCAAGCACCACCTCCTAGGCATCTACCCCCCTCCCCCTCTCCCTCCCTTTGGAATGCGCGACGTAATGGGAGGAGGGAAGGAAGGTGCGTGCGGGCCGGGGAGGGTGCGTGCGGGTAGCGGTTTCGAGACGCGAAGGGTGGCCATACTAAGGACCAAGGGCCTCGGGTATCAACTGTGACGTTGCATCTCAG
>NC_051407.1:4675018-4675253 GCF_015228065.2 Penaeus monodon
TCGCCCCCCACCCTCCACCTCCCCTTAACGCTACATTGCGACCGCGGGGAAACGCATGGAATGTTCTGGCTTGTGTTATTGAGTGTCCCGAGGCAATTGATGTACGCAAGACGGAGTTTGTAGTGTTTGGGCGCCACGATTAACCCGTATTAGTTAACATAGCGGGCTTTATTTGTGCAGAAGTGCTTTGTTGACTTGTTGCAGAGTAGTTTGTTTGAGTGATTGGTGTGAAAGA
>NC_051407.1:4675439-4676140 GCF_015228065.2 Penaeus monodon
GCAGGGCTTGCGAAAGTCATCTGCTACTTTATGATGATCGCCAAGAGTATCGTACCCACAGTGAAATGCCCCGTCACGACCGGCCATGTGCGAAGCCGCCGACAGAACACACGTGGTCTCCGGCGTCAGTATTTTTTTCCCCCCGTGATATATGCGAAGATATAGATGTATGAATAATAAAAAAAAAAGAATGCGTCATAAAATCCCAGGGTTGTGGTCATCCGTGGAATGTTGATTATGGCGCCGCGGTTTGCGTACAAAAGCGGATCGGTGGTGTAGCTGCGTACTGTTTCGTGTGTGTGTGTGCGTAGTATTTTATGAGGTTTACGTGGGTGTTATAGTGGATGCGTTTTTTTTTTTTTTTTATACGCGTGTACGTGGAGGAATGCAAACAGTCATACATGCAACCATCTACGTATACAGACTGAAATAACAGACACGCACGCACACTCAATAGTACCACCAATTCGCGTGCGTGCATGTGCGCCTCTTCGTGTTAAGGTCATGTGCGCTTGTGCTACCTTGTACCACAACCCTCTTAGCTCTCGCTCTGACCGCTAAGTATCTCCGGGCTTAAGTGTTTCGGGTTTTTTCCCCCAGCAAGTTTAAATCTCCTTGGAAGAGCGGTGAAAATGAGGAGGAAGAAACGCGTTTTTTTTTTTCTCTTTTTTCCGAAGCATGAATGGCTGAGTCCCTCCCCC
>NC_051407.1:4676369-4676665 GCF_015228065.2 Penaeus monodon
GTGTTTGTGGGAAGGGGTGGGGGTAAACGTTTATTTTTGTTTTCTTTCTCGTAAAATATTACTTAGCAGTTTATTGCCTCGTCCCGTCATGCACATTCATCGCGAACTCGTTACCCCCAATCGCGGTCGAGCAAGCGCGCGTCCAAGCAGATTTCCAAAACAGCTGATTGAGTCTCGGACAAATCGTAATGGAAGAGCCTTTATTCTTCGCATTTCTGGAAAGCGACTGATGGCGTTGGGGATGAAGATGGAAAAAGGAGGCGTTAACATCGTCTTGACTTCTTCTCGTTGAGATT
>NC_051407.1:4676776-4677096 GCF_015228065.2 Penaeus monodon
GTTGTGATTAACGATCGATTGTTCGCCGGGCATTGTTTATCCAAGGCGCGTGTGTGTTTGTATATGGGGCATTGTGTGTAGTTCTTCGGGCGGATGGATGGCACCCCCCCCCCTCCTTTTAGGACGTGGCCCTACGAGTTTCTGAAGGGATTGTGGCCTTTATGAGATCTTGAGAGGGTTGTTCTGTGTTGTACGCACCTACGCACTTGCTCGTTGCGGATCTTGTACGCACGGCACTCCATACAGTGGTGATTTGCATTTCCATGTTTTCGTTTATAATGAGGGGCGGTTGTGAAAGATGGGTTTGCTGTTGTAAGTTT
>NC_051407.1:4677225-4677475 GCF_015228065.2 Penaeus monodon
TATTCTTTCTTTTGCACTTTCTTTTTCTTGTGTTTTAAAGGCAGCATTTTTGCTTCTTTTTGTCGTGTTTCTTTTAGAGATTAATAGAGAAGCGGTTAAGTCTTGTTTGGTTAACGGCGAGCGATTTTTCTCCGCCGGTGCGACGCGACTTTCTACTACTTACGTGGCGGCGACACACTTCCTCCGCCGCCGCCGTCCCGGGCCCTCGCCGGAGCGACGGCACGACCCTCCGCCACCGCAAGCCACAGCC
>NC_051407.1:4678307-4678514 GCF_015228065.2 Penaeus monodon
GAAGGGTCTATGGGGGCGTTGTCACTTTCCAGGCAGTAGGGGCTCTTGACGTACGAGTCGAAGCCGTTGTGAGGTTGCTGTGAGGTTGCTGTTGGTATTGTTACTGTTGTTTTTGTTAAGGTTGCGATCTTGAGGTGGATCAAATGACAGGATGTGCGTTGGCGAGGATCCGGCTTCGCGTTCGGTCGCTTCCACTTGGGGCGCTTT
>NC_051407.1:4678583-4678664 GCF_015228065.2 Penaeus monodon
AAAAATTGTGTGTGTGTATTCCCTTTTTTGTCTGTTTGATCGTCTTTATTTTATCTTTCTGTTTTTCTCACGCCCTTAAAT
>NC_051407.1:4678733-4678838 GCF_015228065.2 Penaeus monodon
GAGGAGAAATGGAGAGAAAGAGTAGATAGAAACTGTGACAGTTAATGAGTGGGTCAAACTTATGAACAACATTCCCTCTTAGCCTCACAAAACTGATGGATCCTC
>NC_051407.1:4678905-4679320 GCF_015228065.2 Penaeus monodon
ATGAAAGAGAGCACCTAGGTCGTCCAAGGGGGATGGCGTTAATGCCAAGGCTTGCTTCGATCAGTGGCAGAGACCAGGTGTTTCTTGGCCTCTGTGCGGGTCTTGGAAAGAGGGAGCGACAGCTAATTGTCTTGGGACTGTTTCCCTCCCATTCGTTCCCGCTTGTTCCCTCTCTCCTTTTCTATTCTTTTATCTCCTTCTATGTCCCCTTTCATCTGTACCTTCCTCTATCCACGCCATTACCCGAGGAAGGAGGAAAACGTTGGCACTTTTCTTGACATCATCATCATTTGGTTGTTATTGTTATTGCCATATTGTAGTATTTCCATTTTGTCTCTTGTAATTTCTCGAATGTGTTTGGTGGAAGTCGGTGGATCATGATAGCCTAATGACAAGGTCATCTGCACATTTCTTG
>NC_051407.1:4679383-4679447 GCF_015228065.2 Penaeus monodon
CATTATTTTACACCTTGCCACAACACCTTCATCATTCTGTATTTTTCTTCTTTCCTGTAACTTA
>NC_051407.1:4679481-4679668 GCF_015228065.2 Penaeus monodon
GTGTTATCTCAGTACACCGGTCGCCGAGTGATCCCTCTTAATACTACATAATCCCCCATTCTCTCATCCACGCACCCATTAATATCAGTCTCCCCATAATTGCAACGAGGCGTGTAATCTTGCTGAGCGTAATCTCCCCGCGACAGCTTCTCCCCAGCTCACCTCACGCGCCCCATGTACGTGTTAA
>NC_051407.1:4680086-4680228 GCF_015228065.2 Penaeus monodon
GGCAAAGAAGCAGTGCAGTATTTTGATCAAACTTTCCCTCCGTCTTCAATAATGTCCCGAGAGTGAGTGCCAGTCTTGGAAAATATTGCAGAAGGCTTGATGGCTGGGGACCTCTCGCCCACCTGTCTGCCTGCACTCACGA
>NC_051407.1:4680538-4680720 GCF_015228065.2 Penaeus monodon
CCACCCCCCTGCTTCTCCCCCTGCCATCCCCTGTCGCCGCCATAGCTCATTCCCTATTTTCTCTCCCACTTTGCTTGTATCTCTTTGGCGTCGCTCATTGCCCCGTTATTATTTCCAAGGGTCTCTACTCATTCCTTTCGTATCCCCTCGCCTTTGCTCCATCGCCCGATCAACCACGCCCA
>NC_051407.1:4680766-4682028 GCF_015228065.2 Penaeus monodon
TCCTCGTTGCGTATTGTGTCTCTGCGCCGGGAGTATGTCGCCCTGATGTGAGCTATCGTTTCCCTTTGTTCGTCGATCGCATCAACATAACGGAGGGCCGCAACATGCGAATTGTGGCCATAAATAATTCCGGTCGTGAATTGCTGCTCTAAATGGCTCAATACAGAGGCTTTTGTGTTCCTCCGTTTTCTATGACGCTTGTTTTTACTTTTGTTGCTCGGTCTATTTTTGTAATGTATATATATTTTTTTGTTTTGTTTTGTTTTGTTTCTTGTCGTGATTGTTCTTTAAAGCGTTTTCGTGCTATTATTATTTTTTTTTATTTTTGTTTTGTATTTTATGGCATATGATTTTTTTTTATATTCTTTGGCCGATTCCAGAAGGATACAGATTCAACTTCCCGTATGGATTTTTCTTCCTTTTTTTTCCTTGATATTGGCTCGTTTGTTGAAGCTATCGAGAAATATGTTGAAAGACGGTCAAGTCAAGCGGTTCGTTTGCAGGAAGCCAGTTAAGAGTTGAAAAGGCTGGTTGAAAACCTCTTTACGTAGCGGTATTGCGTATGTAGATTGTTAACTTTCTCGTTGTATGTTTGTATTAAATGATTGCCCCGTATCAGAGTGCATAAAATGTGGGCGAAATTAAATTGCGAGCAGGATAAAATATTGAAACTATAAATTGGGTGGAAAATCTCTAGGGGATACGCACTCCATTTTTCATTATCCCGTGTTGGTAGAGCACGGAGACTGGGTTGGGGGGACTAAAGAAAATAGCAAAGGGACGTAAAAGTGGAAGGGGAAACTCTGTTGTTGTTTTTCAACTGCTATGTTGGAAAGGAGTAACCTTTTTATCATTATCAAACCCACTGACAGTAAAACATAAGCTGCTTATCTACTAATAGATTGTTCATTACGTATTTATATACGAGTGCATTAATGAACGGTACTGGTTGTGTCTGAATTAATACCCTGAGTAATGAGGTCGCTGCAAATGTGCTATTAATTTCGAAAACTATTTATGAGAACTGGAAAGTATTTTCCACGCGTATCTACACTGGAAGAGAGCAAGGAATGAGCGCTGAACGAGAAATCAGCAGCGAGGAGGCGAGGCGAGAGAGAGCCAGCCACGGATAACTGTCCTCGGCCGCCCTGGGGGAAGGACAATTACCGCCATGTTAAACCCCGGTCCTCGCCGCCGCCGCGGTTTATGAGGCGGGGTCGTTCGTAGACTCGTAAAACTGCTCGTTCGTGAGTTAGGGGGCC
>NC_051407.1:4682154-4682367 GCF_015228065.2 Penaeus monodon
AGCATCATATGGAGAAGAAGGTTAGCACGAAAGATGAAAATGAAGAAACAAAACAGGAGAAAAGGTGGGGGAAGAGCATCATCACGAGGATGTAGGAGAGAGACGACGTAACGACAAGGGAAAGAAAGGATCCGTAAACCGGAAGGAAGGAACGCGCTTATTTAATGCGATCTTTAGGGAGTAATGGCACAGGTGCAGCATAAAGCGGTACTC
>NC_051407.1:4682384-4682503 GCF_015228065.2 Penaeus monodon
TAGAGATTTGAGAAGTCCGTACCCTGAGGAGTGGACTGAGCTTGCCAAAGGGCCGTTCGAGGAGAAGACTGGACTCCAGCGCCCTCGATCACTCCGCCACTCCGTCGAATGCTGCGAAT
>NC_051407.1:4682593-4682761 GCF_015228065.2 Penaeus monodon
GGCGGAGTGTAAGCTTCGGAGGAGCGAGCGTTCGAGGTGGACCTTGAGTGGAGGACGGAGGGCGGGTGGCGGGATCTCTCAAGGGCCATCCTCATTACGGGCGTCTTGGTGGCCGGGGACTCTTCCTTGGCACTCTAGACTGCTGATAAGAACCGCAAAATGTATGTG
>NC_051407.1:4682943-4683274 GCF_015228065.2 Penaeus monodon
CCAGGTAAGAGATACCTCCATTATGGGCGTTCGTCTGTGTAAAGGTACAGTTAAAAAAAAAGCTTGCCTCGGTTTTTCTCTATCCACCCTTTCGTTCACGTCCTTCTGTTACACGTAATTTCATCACCCGTTCTCTTTGTCTCGGTGTTGTGCTCTGTCCCTCCTTCCCTCGTAATGGTTCATTTGTTCTGTCGCACTGTTCGCTTGCTTTTCTTGTTCGTTTTATTTATTTATTCGTCGTCGTTTGTCTTGTCTTTTTTTCGTTTTTCTTCTTTTTGTTTTATTGCTTTCGTGTGCTACCTTGGTTTAATGATTTTTTTTTTTTTCATCG
>NC_051407.1:4683376-4683650 GCF_015228065.2 Penaeus monodon
CCTCCCTTCCTCCTTTCCCATTTTCCATTTCTTGTCTCTTTCCTTTCTTCTTTTGTATCCCCCTTCCTTTTTATTCTATATTCCTCCTCATACTTTATCCGTCTCTCTTCCTCTTCCTCTCGCCGACAAACCTTCACTACCCCGCTGCCTCCTAATTAGTTGGTTCATTTAATTGGATATTGTTTGAATCCCTGTGACGGATATGCTCGTTTCCCACCCCTTCCTCTTCCTCTTCCCTTCTTCCCCTCTTTCTCACTTTCTAATCCTTCATTCT
>NC_051407.1:4683737-4684290 GCF_015228065.2 Penaeus monodon
TTTCCCTCTTTATCTTCTCATTTTTCCCATCAGTGTCGTCGTCTTCCCGTTCTTATTCTTTCGTCCGTTTTTTTCCTTTTCTCTCCCCTCCCCGCCATCCCCCCTTTTCTTTCTCAATTTGCTCTTTCTGTTCGTCTTCACTCTCCTCATTCCCTTTTCTTCTAATCATCTTTTTCACCTTCGTTCTTTTCCACCATTTATATACCACGTTCTTTCATATCCCTTTGTATCCCCGTTTTCTCCCTTTTGCCTCTTCCTCCCTTCGCCTCTCCCCTCTCCTCACCTTTCTCCCCTTTCTTGTACCTCCCTTCGTTTCTCTTCCCCCCTCTCATCTTCCTTCCGTCGCCTATTTCTCCCCTTTCCTCTTCCTCCCCTTCCTCGTCTCCATTTCATCCCCTTGTTTATCATTCCTGCCAATCTCCCCTACACTTCACGTCCCCTTTTTAGTATGTATTTCACATTGTTCTTGCCTCGTCTCTGCGTCACACAAACCGGGAATCGCAAATTGGAATGCTTTTTAAGTCTGTTTTCATGTTGTGTTCTATTTTCGGGT
>NC_051407.1:4684479-4684566 GCF_015228065.2 Penaeus monodon
AGGGTCGCTATCGTGTTGGTAGCTCATTAGCATGTGTTGAATTCTGCACCGGAACCCATACCTCAGACCCTTTCTGCTCTCTCTCCC
>NC_051407.1:4684597-4684776 GCF_015228065.2 Penaeus monodon
AGCTCCCTTTCTGTCTCGTATTTCGTGTTTCTGGCGCAGTTTACGTTGTGGTAAGTGTGGTAATGTTGTAGGGTTCGAGGTCGGAATGAGTTCGAGGTTTAAAGAGCTTTGGGAAGTTTGTAATCGTAGAGGTGGTTGGGAAGCTCCTGTGCGCTCAGTCACTCGTTCGCTGAGCCACT
>NC_051407.1:4688854-4689214 GCF_015228065.2 Penaeus monodon
TTGAGTATTCGGAGTGTCTTTGGTAGTACCGCCTTTCTTAATTATTTGTGTTAGTAGTGTAAGTGACCTACTTATTTTTATTTAACGAAGGACTATTTGGCTGAGCGAGGGGCGGCGTAGGAGGGAATCGGGAGGCGAGATCCTGGCACTCATGACAGTGCCGGGGGACGAGTAAACCGAAGCAGTAAATAGTGCCAAGTGGCGTCTCCCTCTCCAGACCCAGGGCCACTTGTTTACCTCTTGTCACTCTCCCTTCGGCCCTCTCGCGGGCCAGGGCGCGTTCGAGGAGCAGCGGGGGCGTGAGGAGAAATCTGAAGGGGGGGGGGGGAATAGGAATTTTGTTATGATGGCATCTTTTGT
>NC_051407.1:4689386-4689646 GCF_015228065.2 Penaeus monodon
GTCAGTGGTCGGAGTAGGAATCGAGGAAGGGGGGGCGATTTGGAGGAATTTTGTTAATTAATAGGAATTTATCCGTTTTTTTCTTTTCTTTTCATTTTTTGTAATTAGGTAACGGTGGGAGGAGAAATCGGAGGGGAGGGATTTTGATCATTTTGTTGCCTGATTAGCTCTTAGACTTGTTTAACTACGTGAGATATTTATGAATTGTTTTGTCGTGACTTAAATGACAAATGTTCACTTATTTAGGGAGTGTGAAGCGA
>NC_051407.1:4689684-4689979 GCF_015228065.2 Penaeus monodon
ATTGTAGTCTTGCAAGGGGTTCTCAGTACAAATCAGGTCACAGCTGTGTACTGTATCATTTTCTTCTTGGACGGATATCACGATTGCATCACTCAATTAGGGGGAGGGAGGTGGGGGGGAGGGTGACTTCCGGCAAGTTGGCACAGGTCCTCCCGAGGGTGAAGGGGGGAGGAGGAGGGGGGGTTACTCTGTCATATCGACTCTTTCGTTTACTTCGCACGATTTATTTGTGGGGAGCGACGCTTGTTTGATGCAGGAAGAAAAGATAGAGAACAGATTAAAGAAAGAGGAATCG
>NC_051407.1:4690050-4690298 GCF_015228065.2 Penaeus monodon
CAGGATAAACACGACGATGAAGCAGAATTGGTGGAAAGAAACGGAGGTCGATAGAAAACCGATGAAGATGCAATAATGTGGAATATCCCTCGACGCTGCTGGTTCACGGGCGTCGGGGAATGGGCGTGCGTTGGGGGCGTCGCGCTTGATAACGGCGGAGAACAGGAACGCGTCTCCTACTTCTGCGCGAGCTGGTGAGGTCCGGAGTGGAGGGGGGGGAGGTTTTCATGAGGGAGAGCCGTTTCTCG
>NC_051407.1:4690456-4690724 GCF_015228065.2 Penaeus monodon
TTTTCAGGTATTCATTTGTCTTTATTCCTATTTCGCGGTTCGTCGCT
The DNA here is from genome assembly GCF_015228065.2 of Penaeus monodon. NCBI lineage: Eukaryota > Metazoa > Arthropoda > Malacostraca > Decapoda > Penaeidae > Penaeus > Penaeus monodon. The sequence continues at coordinate 4,690,504 of NC_051407.1, forward strand.
CTGTCTTTTGCATTTTATATGATTTTCTTTATCATGTTCAGTTATATATTTTTTTTAATTCTTTATATATGTCATTTATGTGCAGTTGTTTTTCTCTTTTCTTTTCTTTTTTTTCTCCTTTTTTCATTCTTTCTTTTATTACTTCCCCTTTCCCCGCCCCCTCCCTCTCTCCTTTTCCTAACCTATTCCCAGCTTTGTGTTTCCTTCTTGTACGACCGTAG
>NC_051407.1:4690752-4691058 GCF_015228065.2 Penaeus monodon
ATGCTCCTTACGTGCCGTCGTCTCCTTCTCACCAGCTTATGCCACCTGCGGTCAAGTTTGTGACAGTGAACCACGCGCCGCCCTGATCGAACTTGTCATTGTCTTGCCCCGGGGAATATCGAGCTCCCGTGGATTCTCGCGACGGAGAATGAAATGTGGAATCTTTTCTCTCGTTTTCTCTTTTTTTCTTTGTTTTCTTATTATTATTTTCCCTATTTTTGTTCTTTACTTTTTTTTCTTTTCTTTTTTTTACAATTGTTTTTCCTACTTTCTTTTTCTTTTCGTCTTAGCTTTTCAATTTTCGTG
>NC_051407.1:4691110-4691303 GCF_015228065.2 Penaeus monodon
TCGTCTGTTCTTCGCGCTTTGTGTTTACGCCTCGCGGAGTATTCCTTTCGGCGCCGAAGTATGCATGGCGCAGTTGGCAGTGTCTGAGGATGAGGCCGCGCTGCCCCTTCTCCCTCGCCTGTAAGTGGCACTTCACCAGGTGGCGGCGGAGGGCCAGGATGTGCCTCGGGGATTGATAGATAGGGTGGGTCCT
>NC_051407.1:4691511-4692218 GCF_015228065.2 Penaeus monodon
CACGCTTTCTTCCACAAGCTTTCGCCTTTTCTCATGTATCTTCTGTTTATCCCTTCGCTTGTGTTCATACCGCGTGTGATGACTACCCGTCCGTATCTCTTTTAATGTCCGCGTTACCTTGCTCTCGCTGTAGACCCATTGTCACGCGAGGCACTCTATTGACCCAGTGCCAGGTGTGCCACGTCGAGCAGTGAAAGGTCGTAAGCCATGGCCGAAAGCATGACTGGATTCCCTATTTTTCTTTTTCTTTTTCATCTTTACACTTACCGTCCGACCGGGTTTAGAAAATTGTATTAGATTGGACGAAGGTGCTTGTAATACTCGACGAGGGATGGGGGAGGGGGAGGCGATTGCGAGTGATTGAGGGAAGCTGAATGTTATGCAAAATGGGCTTCACAGTTTACCAAGAAACGAATGGCATCGTTTTTTAAAGGCAAATAAAACGTCGCAGGGAACCAGTTTTATTTGTGTGTCATTATTAGATTTAGCATCGCATGAACATGTTGCACACGAAGGTAATATAATCTCCAGCGCGGGTCTCGAGAAAGCTGAACAAAACTCAAGAATTTCGGCATATTTAGCCTCAGACGCGGAGGAATGCGCCTCTCCAAGACGGACACAAGTGTAGGGAAAGTGGCTCTCGGTGAGGAATTCGGTAAGCAAAGATGACACGCCGGGAGGGCACCGAGCGAAAGGACCTTGTGAGG
>NC_051407.1:4692276-4692915 GCF_015228065.2 Penaeus monodon
CGAAGGCAAGGGCAGGCACGGGGTCTCGGGTTGGGTGAGCTGGATGAGCGCCCATCGCTGCGGTTTTGCGCGTCGAGGACTCCTCATCCGAAATCGCATCAGAACTCCTGAACTTTTTACGGCAATACGTTTACACTCCATTTCACACGGGTGGAGGCGCGGGGGGAGGGGGGACAGCAAGCGCGCTCGTAGTCATGTCTTTTTTCACTCGTAGTCATGTCTGTTCATCCCTTGTAGTCGTACTTGTATTTTTCTTTCGTAGTCATGTTTTCATCCTTGAGGTATGTCATTTCCTTCTTAGTTATGTCTCTTTCCTTCAGTCGTGTCATTTCTTCCCTCAGTCATGTCATTTCTTTTCTGAGTCACGTCATTTCTTCTCTCAGTCATGTCCTTTTCCCTCGTAGTCATGCCCTGTCTTCCAGCCTCACAGATCTCTTGCTCTTGTTCGCCACCCGTATGATTGAGAAACCGCGGTCGGGTGTGTATATTTAGCGGTGCTGTGTGGAGCGTTTGTTAAGAGGGGGGGCAGGAGGAGCAAGGGGAGTGGCATAAAGGCCCTCCTTCAGGTAACGTAAAGGGAGTAGCAGGTAGTGCAGTAAGGTGCCCGGGTTGTAGCAAGTGACGCTACACTGACCCTCA
>NC_051407.1:4693023-4693627 GCF_015228065.2 Penaeus monodon
GAGTGGTGGGCTGGAGCTCGGGCTGCCTGTCTTCCCGCGCGGCTCAGTCTCCGCTCAGTGCCAAACAGTGCCGCCTCAACGGTTCTCTCCGCCTCCCCCGCCGCTCGCGTCCAACTTGCCCTCGAGCACGTCCGTAGCGGCGTTGGGCGCTCGCGTGTCGTCCGCTGTCGGTCGTCGACGTAGTGGCCGACGCGTTCGTACGTGGTGCAGGTGATGAGATGTTGATGTTTGGGCGCCCGTAGGAGCTGCCGAGGTCCCACGGGCGCGCTCTCTTGCGTCCATATGTCGCGGCGAGGACGTCCTCCACCAGCAGTGCTGTGTGCGGTGATGTGTGCGAGTCGGTGCGATTGACACACACGGACGTACATAGAATAGCGGCTGGGGAAGGTCGCGGTGCACATTAGGGCGTCGTGGGTGTTGGAGTAAAGGGGAAGCCGTGAACAACACTGCAACAGGTGTGTGCGAACTGCGGCCGTCTTGCAAGGGAACGTGGTGTGATCAGCGCCTTTGCGAAGCCCCGTCTGCCGACACTTACCTGGCATGCACGCAAAGTAGCGAAGTATGCGTGCTCGAAAGGGCGTGTGAAGGAAGTAGCAAGCACGCC
>NC_051407.1:4693646-4693761 GCF_015228065.2 Penaeus monodon
CGGACTACTCAGCAGGAATAATGCACCGCGGAAAGTAGGCGTGGCATTCTCACCTGAGTTACGGTGTGTTGTAATATCACCTGCTCAGTAGAAAATCCCATATTGGGATTTCGTA
>NC_051407.1:4693813-4694196 GCF_015228065.2 Penaeus monodon
TGTGATTCGATACGTGCAAGAGAATAAACATAGAAAGAATTTGAACTACCGTAATGTACATGTAATGTGCCCTACCTGGCGTAGGCCTAATGGTCTTCCAGGTAGACATCCGATTACCTTTGGGAGTGGAAGTGGTTTTTCCTTTGCATAACGTTGTGTAGGCCTTCTGACGTTAATGTTCTGCCCCGAGCCCTGTAATGCAGAGATCCCAGTAGGCTTAGTATATATAAAAAGGAAACAAAATGCATATACGTCCGTTTTGTCTTTTTTATTATATCTAGGCGAGACTGGGTTACTGAATTACTCAGGGCAATGGCTTTGCTTGCATGAACCGTAGCATTTCGAAGAGCAAGTGTGCCCTTGTAACATTTCGTTCAGAGGCA
>NC_051407.1:4694259-4694531 GCF_015228065.2 Penaeus monodon
TGCTGAGACATAGTACTGAGATTAAAGACATACGTTACAAACAGACACACCCTAACACCCGATAACAACTGAACATAACGATTTTGTAAAAAGCGAGTCACTCCTGGCGACCACCAGCAGATTTCGAATGCATAAGAAGAGCGCCTCAAAGAAATGCCAGGTCTTAGCCGTTTGGAGACGAGGAGGAAACGCCCACACGCACAAAAGTGTCTGATTGGATGTTGACTTCAAGCATTAGGCACTGCTAATCCCTTCTACAACGACTCAGGGGG
>NC_051407.1:4695035-4695115 GCF_015228065.2 Penaeus monodon
ACCTCAGTTGGAACCCCGCCCCCAGGCCATTGTGGTCGCAAAGATTTGTAGCGCCATAGACCAGGCCAGAGCTGGACAAC
>NC_051407.1:4695146-4695297 GCF_015228065.2 Penaeus monodon
CTAACCCTTATCGTACGTTAGGGCTGTCCCTCGTCCGTCCCTGAAACCCTGAAGCTCTTGATCCTTTCATTAGGGAGATGTCGGCGTTGTGTCACCGCCGATTGTCTTTATTAGAAAGTTAGAAGTCGAGTTGGATCGAGATAGATTTCAA
>NC_051407.1:4695343-4695423 GCF_015228065.2 Penaeus monodon
GTGGTCGGGGGAGGTTCTGAAATTGCTAGGACTTGGAAGAAAATTGTTTGTTTATGTTGGGTTATGGGCGGGTGTTTTGT
>NC_051407.1:4695547-4695614 GCF_015228065.2 Penaeus monodon
TGTTAAAAAAGGGAAGCATTCCCTACGTATGTATGGCGATGTTCTTGAGTCTCGTGACGGGAGACAC
>NC_051407.1:4695718-4695889 GCF_015228065.2 Penaeus monodon
CGTGCGTGTATAGAAAGGGAAGATAGAAGGGGAAAAGGAAGACCTCCAGAACCCGGGGAGGAGACGAGAGAGGGCGATACTATCTCCCCGTAGCGAGGAAGGTTCCGTCGATATATTGCCTTCGCCCCCACCATTGTGTCCCTTCGGCGGACTCCGGCAAGTAATGTCGAC
>NC_051407.1:4695924-4696445 GCF_015228065.2 Penaeus monodon
TATGAGACATCTCCCCCATGGTAGGTGAGTTGGGAGAGGGTGGGAGCAATACGAAGGTGGCGGGGGGAGAGGGGGGGGGTAAGGAAGGAGCGCATGAGCGTTTTTGTAAAGAGGGGTAAGGGGAAGTGGGCGTGGCTTAATAATATGGTTGATTGAGAGTTATTGGAAGGACGAAAGAAAAGGAAAGGCGATCTGGAAAAGGGTTGGGCGAGGCGAGGTTAATGTTGCATATCATACCTTCAGTTCATTACGATTAGTGCTATCATCAGCACTTTTTCTATGATTTTTTTTTCTAGTGTTACGTAAATGTATATATTTTTGTGATCATGTATATGTTTTTGTCTGTTGTTCTACGTAAAGGTATAAATCTTTATGTTCAATTTGTCCTACGGTTTTGCAATATCTTGGACGAGCGAGAAAGGACCTACCTTTATTCGTGGCAGAGTTGTCGGCACACGAATAATCTTTTCATTGGTATGTTTATCCAACCCTTCCTATCTTCCCCTGTTCTTATGTCGTTC
>NC_051407.1:4696548-4696761 GCF_015228065.2 Penaeus monodon
TGGCCCGCCCCTCGTCCCATGGCAGCTCTCAGGCACTCCCAGGCACTCTCCACACTCACCTTACAAACTTTTCACTTGCGGAATTTATGCTGGCCATAATGTCGTTTAGAGAGGTTAAGATATTTCCCTGGAGTCATCCCTCCCCTCCGCCAAATTGAATTTCTCTTATTTCTGACGTGCAAGAAATTCGCAATCGGTTTTAGATTTTTTTTG
>NC_051407.1:4696849-4696971 GCF_015228065.2 Penaeus monodon
TTAACGTCCTTCCCTCCATCCCTCCTCCCTTGTGGTAAGTTATTCGTAAGCAGATTCAAAAGTTTTTGGGAAAGATTAATTTTTCGTAGCTATAGCAAGTTCATTAATTCGGGGGGATTTTT
>NC_051407.1:4697286-4697350 GCF_015228065.2 Penaeus monodon
TTGCTTGTCACCGTGAATTCCTTTTGTTTCTTAACTGGAAGGTTATACTTCTCTTGGGAAAGGT
>NC_051407.1:4697501-4697761 GCF_015228065.2 Penaeus monodon
AGACAGCAGGAGAGACCGAGTCGCCAGGCCCACGCCCTCCCCCAGCGGCCGAGAACCCCGCGTGTCCTCGAGCCAATTTGCGCGTAAGCTTCGATGATGTTGCCTTTGTGTCCGTCGGAGTCAAGCTTGAAGATTAGCTTTTGTGTTTTTTTTTTCGCGTCGGAGCCGATATCGGATTTCGATATCCAGCGGTTACCGCCGTAAACAAAGACTTTGCGAGAAGCACGATTTAGTCTCCCGTGGATAATTATCTGGTCCTT
>NC_051407.1:4697792-4697883 GCF_015228065.2 Penaeus monodon
AGAGGGAATGAGCTTTGTGGTTTTGATGCGTTGCTTGTGAGTGCTTTCGCTTGTTCCTCGTTTTTTTTTTCTGTCTCTGTTTTAATGTGTG
>NC_051407.1:4698134-4698302 GCF_015228065.2 Penaeus monodon
ACCTTCCGCCTCACACACACAGATAAAAAACATAAATCGAATTTCTCCTTCGCCGAAACGTCAGCCTCAGCGCGATCTCGTCTCGGGCTAGAAATATTCTCGTCATCTTCATTTTTTTATTCGGAAACGCAGACGAAGTGACGGTCCATTGTCTCCGCGTGGCGTGAA
>NC_051407.1:4698607-4698851 GCF_015228065.2 Penaeus monodon
CGGGAGGTAGGTCGGCGGCATCACCAACGATATTCTCAAGTCAAAAATCTCTTCTTTTTTCTAAGAACTTATGTGTAAGAGACGGACTTACATTTCCTTAGGGAGGTTGATAACGGAGGAGGGAGAAGGGGAAGATATATAAAGAATAAAGATAGCAATGTGGAGGGAGGGGGAGAGGAGGATAAAGAAGAAAGGAAAATGAGGGAAAGGCGATAAAGGCGTTTCCTTAGTCTATTATGTGACA
>NC_051407.1:4698872-4699249 GCF_015228065.2 Penaeus monodon
CGCGTGTCGGTCGGTGATGTCCGCGTTATCATAAGTGTCAGACGCAGCGGTAGTAATATTTTTTCTTCATTTCTCTCATGTCTTTTCCTTTTTTTTACTTCTTTTCGCGTCCCTCTGATAATATTTGGCCAGCGTTGGGAGATCGCGGCTAGGGTTTCACCGTCGTCGGGAAAGACGTCGGGAAGCTTGTGTTTTCTTTTGTTTTCTTAGTCTTTTGTTTGTTTGTTTTATCGTTTTTTATTTTATGGAGTCAGAGATTTTATGTTTTCTCCGGTTTATGGATGTTTCTGGAAGGGAGACAAGGAGAGAGGAGATAAGAGGGAGGGACGGAAAGGGAATAGAGGAAGAGCGGTGATTATGAGATTAGTCTTTTTTTT
>NC_051407.1:4699377-4700683 GCF_015228065.2 Penaeus monodon
TTCCACCGTTCTTCTCGTGACGGCCAATACCAATATTGACCTTCGTGTAATAATTATGTTCCCTTCCCCTCGGGGAGCCCAGGCTTTCCTCGGGGACCAAAGGGAGTCAATACGAAGCGAAAATATGTGGTGTTCCGTTATATCCTAAAATGTCCGATTTCCCCGCAGCATCTTTGATCGGCCGCGGAATGCGGTTTGTCTTTCTGTGCTAGAAAATTGGCCGTGGATGACTGCGCCGCCGCCCGCGCGAGTGTGATGCAGTGTGGTGGAGGCGCCGCCGCCCGCTCTGTAGGAATGGAGGGCGTGCGCGTGCGGGCGCGGCGGGCGTGGTAGCATGGTGCAGGTGAGCGGCGGGCAGCAGCAGGAGCCGAGCCGGGAGCTGCCTCGCCATGCCGGGCCGCGCGCCTCTCGCCCTCGCGCCGGAGACAATGCTTGCCCAGTGATGGCCGCCCCGAGGACCTGCGCTGCTCTGCCTCGTTGTCGACGACCCCAGGCCTTGCTGTAACCTCGGCGCCTGCAAGATGATGAAATACAGTAGCGAAAACCGCCTGCGGCGCCGCAACTCATGCACGGCGCTGAGGCCGCGGCCGCTGCGGAGCGAGGGAGACCTGACGGCGTCGTTCCGGCAGCCCCGCGTCCGCCGCCTCAGCTTCAGGGAGCACGCCCGCACGGACGGCGCCCCGGAGGTGTTGCCGCCGCGGGCCAACTCGGTGCCCGGAACGGCGTCGGCAGCCGCGGCGGGGGTGGTGGCAGGGGTGGGCCCCCTGGTGACCCCCCCTTCCACCCCCACGTCGTGCCTGGGCTCGGACCCCTCCCTCAGGGTGAGCACCATCCTTAAGCGATGGAACTCGCACCGGGAGCGCCGCCTCAGCGACTCCCGGGCCCAGGACGCCGCCCACGACACCCCGCCCGTCTCCAGGAAGCTCGCGTCATGGTACGCCCACTTGCTAATCACACAGCTTCTCTCCCTCAGCTCCCTCGCACGACCTCCCTCGCACGACCTCCCTTGCCTTGCCCTTCCCGCCCCTCGTCCTCAACCGACCCTGGTCAAAGGCCGCCCAAGTAGGAAAGAAAGCGAAAACCACCATTATTGAGTAGCGAGGCCCTAAAAACGCCAGTCTGGCCCTTGAGTGTGGCATCCTCGGAGAGCGAGTGCCCTCGCCGCATGGAGAGGCATTGCGCGTGTTTAATTCGCCCCTGAAGTCTCGGCAGTCCCCGGACGATGCACCTGAGGTCCCTGATTCCCTCATGCAAAGTTCTCTCACCTGCCTTATCACGAATCGCCTCGCTCGGACGCGTCAGGCAC
>NC_051407.1:4700979-4701118 GCF_015228065.2 Penaeus monodon
ATGACGTCCGAGCCAAGCGCCGTGTTCCGCGGAGCCGCAAACACGAGGCGGGTGAGCCAGGGGCGAGCCGGAGCGAAAGTCGTCCGTCAGTCGCCAGCCGTCGCGTCCTGTGTTGATGGTCCTACGTTCACGCGGGGAC
>NC_051407.1:4701173-4701242 GCF_015228065.2 Penaeus monodon
AAATATATCTCCTCTTTTTCCTTCTTCACCTTCCTCATTAAGGGTAGGTGTCTGGTCCACATTTTTTTC
>NC_051407.1:4701295-4701559 GCF_015228065.2 Penaeus monodon
TCGCTTTCTTTTTTCTGGCGGTGTTGCCTGTTTCTTTTTTTCCCTTGTCTTTGTTCCCCAATTTAATCCTTCCTTCTCCATAGGTGTTGTCTGGCCTTTTCTTTCCTGGTTCTTGTGTTCTCTTTCCCTCTTTCTCGTCTTTTTTGTTCTGTGCCTCTTTTTTTTCTCCTCCTCTTCAATGCTGCGTTTACGTCGGCCATTGTTGTTGTTTTATTTTACCTTGTTTATCGGTCACCTTTTTCCTGGTCTTCTTTCCTCGCGTTT
>NC_051407.1:4701662-4701780 GCF_015228065.2 Penaeus monodon
TTCTAATTTCTGCGTCAATGACATGACGTTCTTTTATCTCTCCTTACAGCATTTTTTTATCTTCATGAATATTTTTTCTCCAATTTTTTTGGAAGATTTCCTTTCCCGTCCCCTTTTT
>NC_051407.1:4702140-4702376 GCF_015228065.2 Penaeus monodon
CATTTGCCTCCTGCCTTAAAGCACCCTCCTCGTATCATGCACTTGTCCCGTTCAACAGACGTCTTTTCATTCGGGTTCGTCTTGGCTTTCCTTGCGTTCCGTCCGGTCTCATTTGGCTTCGTTCTGGTCTTTGACGTTCGTTCTGTTGATCTCCCTCTCGTTTTTTTCTTCTTCTTCTTAATCGGTTATCTTCTCGTTCTCTCTGTCGTTTTGTGTGTGTGTTCTTTGGTCTGTCG
>NC_051407.1:4702408-4703078 GCF_015228065.2 Penaeus monodon
GATTTCGCTCTCTTTACTCTTTTTCGCTCGTTTTCTCTTTCTCTTTATCTGTTTGTCTAAGTCTCGCTTTTTCTCCCCGCACTTCTCTCCTCATCACCTATTTTACTCCCTTGCTAACTCTCCCTCCGCTTCTCTCTTTCTCATTCCTTCTCCCCTCTCATCCTTCCACCTCCCTTTCGCCCCTCCTCCCTCTCTCTCCCATATCCCAATAAGTTTCCTGCGCCAATTTCCCCGTTGGCGGCCGTCCTCCTTAAATCTCACCTCCGGCCGCGCTCCGTCAGTGTTCGCTCGAGGTTTATTTGGCATCGGGAGTTAAAAGCGTTGGAGACGGAGGGGTTTGGAGGGTGTGGGGAGGTTATTCAGGGTGTGGGGAGGGTATAGAGGGTGTGGGGAGAGTTTGAAGGGTTTAGAGAGGGTAATGGAGGGTGTGGGGAGGGTATGTAGGGTGTAAAGAGGGTAATGGAGGGTGTGGGGAGGATATGGAAGACTGTGCCGAGGGTATGGAAGGCTAATAGTGAGGGGAATGGGTAGGAAAGGGGAGGACTCGAGGGGGACGTCGGCCGGTTTGTCGGTGTGTCGGGGTCCGGGATCATGGCCGAGATAACACTTGGTTCTCCTCAACGCTTGCAGCTGTGGAAGGGGGGTGGGGGAGGCCAGCGGTACCTACGCT
>NC_051407.1:4703290-4703402 GCF_015228065.2 Penaeus monodon
GGGGGGATGCTAATGACGTAGAACGGTTAGCTTATTTAGAATGAAAATATAAAGTCTGATTCACAAAACGAAAGCAAAAAAAAGGTGGAGAGGGGGAGAAGTAAACGAAGAG
>NC_051407.1:4703432-4703762 GCF_015228065.2 Penaeus monodon
GTGAAAGGTGAAAGAAGGATCCACCTTTCAAAACAGCACGGTCAGTCCAACGAATTTAATTTGTTTTGATATCACAAGATTCCGTTTTTCACAGCACGCGACCCGATTCAGAAATAAGCGAAAAAGATGAAAAAAGCGTCCTTGAGTGGCTTTTATTTCATTCGAGGAGGATAAAAGGGAAATCGATGTTAGAATGAAATGAAAATAAAAACCGCATTTTTTTTTTTTAAGATTTCACGAAGGAAGCCTTAATATTGAATGATGTTATGATTCTACAAGTTTTCCCAATTAGGAAGAGTTTTTAATGTGTTTTTGGAATATAAAACGGAG
>NC_051407.1:4703948-4704141 GCF_015228065.2 Penaeus monodon
CATCCATGATATCAACTTCTCATTGATCCCGTGATCTCCGTACTCACTTTCGACCTCATGAATGAATTATCTTCTTCATGGACTTCGTAATATCCTGCAGCTTGTGAGTGAAGCGATTGTCCTGCGAGCGAAACGTAAACTGGCCTGTCACACCTTTGGCATGTTGGGAGGTTCCGATAGGAGGGGGCGTGGA
>NC_051407.1:4704383-4704845 GCF_015228065.2 Penaeus monodon
GTGGTTCAGTTGTTTTGAGGGTAATAAGGGAGTCTTTTAGTGGATTTAAACGTTCGAGATTATATAATGGGATTTGTTTTGTCTGGTTTCGAGGTACGTGGGAGAAATAACAAAGGATGAAATAACTAAAGACAACATAGAAGAAGTGGGAGAGGGTATGCGAAGGGCACAAGCTCCGCCCACTTGCGAGGAATAACAGAGGCGGAGGCGCGAGGAACGTTCGAGAGAGGGAGCTGACGAGACGTGCCCCGTATCGTGAACGGCCTCGTCCGCCGTTGCCTTTCGGTCTTTTGGGGGCTCATTTCGGTCTCACGTGTGGGGGGGCAAGGTCTGTATATGTTATTTAGACCTTAAATGGGCCTTGGTCTGGGTTGCTTCGGGCGGGCGGTGCGAGGTTCGGATAGGCCGTGATCGGAGGTGGGTGCTGTTCCAGAGGAGGTCCGGGGTTGGAGGCTGTTTGGC